>NC_029790.2:105629789-105644615 GCF_000816755.2 Arachis ipaensis | reverse complement strand
ATTGACAAATTCAAACCAATAAAATATGCTTTACATTCATGCCAATTTTCAAGCAGGATGGAGCCTGATCATCCCTCGACTGAAATCCGGGTTCAAAAGAAAAATATTTATGAATAGAGAATAATTTATACGTTATTTGGAT
Source organism: Arachis ipaensis (assembly GCF_000816755.2). Lineage (NCBI taxonomy): Eukaryota > Viridiplantae > Streptophyta > Magnoliopsida > Fabales > Fabaceae > Arachis > Arachis ipaensis. The sequence continues at coordinate 105,644,473 of NC_029790.2, read as the reverse complement.
GCTATGCTAAACATTTCCCATTGCATGTATTTTCTTGCTAATATCATCGATTTTGCTTTTAGCTAGGGTATATGGACAGCAATAAAATTTAAACTTGGAATCAAAATATCTATACCTTTTACCACTAAATTAAGGAACTTATTATCATCATAGTGGCTTCTTAGTTTAATTTCCCTTAAACATAAATATTAGTTATTATAAAAGAAAACACAAATGTTATTTTTACAAACGCTAACGTTCAGTTCCAGAAAACCCGTATTCAAAGCAAGATTCCGTAGCTTCATAAAGAAAGCCTTCATGCACCGGAAAAAAAAAAAAAAGATAGACAGTCTTAAACCAACTTTATTTTCAAATTTCACTTTCTTTTTTTTTTTTTTTGCTTGGAACAAAATGAGAGTAAACTATCCCGATCTGCATATAAGATCGATCTACCTATATATTTTCTGTATTTATGGAAATTCAAGTATATAACTTTTGGATCCTGCTAGGGAGACAATGGACTATTTGTACAATGTGTACAATGGGTTATTAAGTTACAAAATGAACATCTCCCATATTATCTAGAATAACCATCCGAGTACTAGTGATAATAAACATCTTTCCAAAAATTTAAACTAATTTTGGGGTTCACCAAAACTCGAACTCTTGACCTTTCGGATCTAATGCTCTAATACCATGCATGATACCACTCATCCCAAAAACTTCAGCTGATGGAAAAAGGTAACACTAATGATTATATCTCTAATACTCTCTAAACTTCCATTGTACACATTGTATAAATATTCTATTGGCTCCTCGTACTTTCCCATAACTTTTATCCTTTAGTGAACGCAATTTTACACATGTCAAATATTAATAATTTGCATGACAGGATGACAATTTGAGTCGACGACCTAATCTGATGAGAATTACTCCGTTCAACTGCTGATTGAGTTATGGGTAATGCCTTATGATAGTTGTTTAGATATGAGATGGATATGGATAATGATTGTTAGCCCCATAGTTGTCTCGTCTCCACTTTGAACATATAAAAATGAATGTTTAAAATAGATTATCAAATTTGATAAATTTGTTTTGATGAATTTAAATTTTTTTTTAAATTTTTTAGAAATTAAAATTGTTAAACTATTGCAATTTTATTATCTTTTCATAAAATGAAACTAAAATTCATCTCTCAAATAAAAAAAAATATATCTCGAATCTTTGAAGTTATGTCACTATTATTACCGACATGAACTAAAAACAGTTTTTAATGACCAAAATTTAAGCTCACAAATAATCCACTTGTAATTTTTATTGATCTGGTAGAAAAATTCTTAATTTTATTTATTCCTTAAAGGAAAATATTTACTTTAAATAATATTCTTTCATAATTAAAAATAACAAATTTATACTAATATCTTTTGTTGTTACAAAAAATTATTTTTTTGTAACAAAAATTAGTAATTGTTACATAATAATAATGTTTTGTAATAACAATACAATTTGTTACAAAACGTTTTGATATTTTGTAACGACTTGATTTTTTTGTTACAAATTATATTAGCTTTTGTAACGAACCAGTGTTTTGTTGCAAAATTTTAAAATATTTTGTAACAAAAGATGAAGTTGTTGCAAAAGTTTAAAATATTTTGTAACAAAATATTCATTTGTTTCAAAAACTCCAATTATTTTGTAACAAAAAATTAATTTGTCACAAAATTTAATATTATTTGCATTTTAAATTAAAAATAATTAATTAAATTTAGCAATATGTTAATAAATAATGTTCTTAAATATTTTGAATGGAGTATATTTGATATTAAAATTACTCTACTCTCTAATTTTATCAAAATATCTATTTATATCTATCCTTATTCTTTTATAAAATCCTAATTTCTAACTCTAATTTCCAAATTAATTCAAAACCCTAATTTTTCCAATTTTTATCCCTAACAGCCGCAGCCTCACCCTCCTTCAACGTAAGAAACACACACACAACATACCCTTACACACAGACACGCGAAACAGAGAAGAAGAGAAGGAGAAGAAGAAGACCGCGCCGGCGTCGCGCCTCACTGCCATGGAGCCGTTGTACCACGCGTCGCCATCGACGTTGACGAAGAGGGGAGAGAGTGAGTCGTTGAGACAGAGCTGCTATTGTGGGAAATGCGATGGAGGAGAGGACGTTGCCAGCTCTGTCGCGCCTGGTCGCTACCAAGCTCGCCGTTGGAGATCGCTGTTCCTTCACCACTGATGCGTCGCCGTTGGGCTACTCTGCTTTGTCTCGTAACTTTTGCGTCGGCCCCTGTGCATCTCCTTCCTGGCTCGTCGCCTCCTCTGCGTGACAGCGTCTCGCGTCGTCGTCGTTGTCGTCGCGCCTTCGTCCAGCGTGGCTCACCGTCGCTGTTGCCTTCCACTTGCCAGACTCAGCTTCGCCGTGCTTGGTCTCCCTCTTCTCAGGTATTTTTTTTTATTTTTTTTATTTATTCAGTTATTGACTTATTGCCTCATTGGGTTATAATTTGATTAACTAAGGAATTGATTAATCTGTCAATTCTGTAAGGGTTTTACAATGTATGATAAGAAACGTTGAGATGAGAACTAACAATTCTGCCGTGTACTAACAGATTCTTTATTGTTGTTGATTATATTTGGTTGATTGTAATTTTGTTGATTCAGGCATATTATTCAATAGTGTAATATATTGTTGTTTTATATTATTATTGTTCTAGATGGCTTCATCAAATATACCATCAGAAATACCATCCTCCCAAATTTTGTTGGCAAACCATTCAAATTTTGTTGATACATTGTAATAAATGTAGGTTTAGTGGTTGATTGATACTTTTGTTTTTCTGATTATTAGTGTTTAGAGTTTATTTGTTGATGTTTTTATACCATTTATGGTGAATTGCAAAAGCAGATGGAACCAGCATCTGCTCCCTTGAGTGGTGGTGGTAGGGGTTCGGCCATTAGTTCAGTTGGTCAGCTTCCCAGGTGAGCTCCCTTCGACACAGTTCTTTCAGACTTTCAGTGTCAATTTCAGAGTTGAAAGAGAATCATCTTGAGTTTGCACTTGTTCTTGACACCAGTGGTGATAAGCTTCCTAATACATTCAACTTGGCGTACAAGAGTGTTCCTGTGCATGATGTAACTGTAGGATCATATATCCTTATTGGTGCTGGTGAGGTAAGTTATGATAGAATCTATTGTTTACCTGTCTTGCATTAATTTTGAAGTTTGAATTGGTTGAATATAATTATACCTGCAACCAACGGCTGGAGTCCTTTAGAATTTCTGGGGTTTTAATATATAGTGAAACTTGGTGTGTTTGGTTTTCTACTTAATAAACCCAAACTGAATTAATAATGTAACAATACAGTTGATATCCAAAGATAGAAGAATTAAAGAGTGAACGAAGTTAAAACTTAATTGCCTTCAGCTTATCTTTCTCTACAGTAACAATGCAAGTGTACCTATAAGTGTGTGTTTTACTGTTCTTCAAATTAAGAGGCATAAATAATTTTGGGTAGGATGAATGGCTTTAATGGCCTTAATAGTTAGTCTAAGGACATTACTATCATTCAAACAGCGTGTGGATGATTATGAAGGTTTTTATTTTTATTTTTTATTTAAATATCACACATATTATTGTTATATAAAATTACAGTAGATTATCCATATATATTTTGTTTTGGAAGGATTTTTTCAAAATTTACTCGTAGAGAACAGTAATTCTGTTAGTCCCTTGCAATTTCTTGTCTCGCTCTTCTTTGTTTTAAAAAATAATAAATTATATTAATTTTATAGCATTATTATCTATTTTTTTCACTTATAGTGTATGAAATAATGAAAATGAATTATTTAGTTATTGAAATGCTTTCTTTTTGAAAAAAAAAAGCGTGAGACGTGTATGTAAAGACTTTAATCAGACAAAAGAGAGATAGTAAAGAAAAATATATTTTCCTTATATATAGAGGGACAAATTAATAACAAGTATTCAAGTAATGACTTATTATGCCACTCTCACGGGTTTGAACTAGTGGTTGTTGTTGTTGTTGTTGTAGTCTTTGGTATTTTAGAATTATTGTTGAACCTAAGCAAATTTTTTTGTTGCTGGATAACATCACGGGGTTGAATTTTGTTGCTGGATAACATCACTGGGTTGAGTTTAATACTTGAATAGTTGAATTTGTTGTTGTGTTGCTTAAAAAATTACTTAGCTAAATCTTTTATTATTGTAAAATTTTTTGTTCCTTTGCCAAGTATATTGATTTTTTTTTGTTGAATGAAAAATTTAGGATGGGTGTATAGTTTCTGTGATGAGGATATTGATGCTTTGATAAGCATGTGCTTATGCCTTTGGTTGGTAATGCAATAGGATTTTGAATTTCAGCAGATTGTTGATATATTGGCAAAACTTTACTGTTGTTCATGGAGCTTCAAACCTTAGGTGACAGGATGTGAAGAATCATACTCTGCAAAGTGTCTTGTTTTCAATGTTGCAGGTCTCATTTAATTTGAGTTGAACCGTTTGGTTATGTTGGCTGTGTGATTTTCTCACATGTTTGTGCTAACTGAACAATTTGAAACTATAGGTACTAGAGACAGTAAAGCTCAAATTTTCTAGACAATTTTTTAGAATTGCATTAATTGACATCATATTGTTATTGTTGGTCGTCTTTTCAGGTATATGGCACTTATTAGAAGCTTCTCCATGAGAAAGAAGATGTATAAACATGATGGAGTTTGTAATTTGTAGTTTATATTTTGGAGATTTATAATTTTTTATTTTTCTTGTCCTATGTATCTATCTAGTTCATTATGGTTCTTCAATGTGTCTTGTTAGTTTGTACTTTAATGTTTATATGTTGAAGATTTATAAAACCATCTTAGTTAAATGAAAGATATTTGAACTATCTATGTTATTATATATTATATGAATGTTGACTTGTTGAGTAAATTAGTTAATATATTAATTAATTAAAAAATAATATAATTTGATAAATTATGTGTGTAATTTGTATTAAAAAAATTATTACAAAATAAATAGTATTTTGTAACTAAAGAAAAAAAATGTTACAAAATCAAGTTATATTTTGTAACAAAATTTTATGATAGAAAAAAATATATTGTCACAAAAAAATATTTTGAAGATCAAAATTTGTTATCACTTTTTAACGACTTTTGGTTTTTTGTATCATAAAAATTTGTTACAAAATATTACCTTGAATTGTAGCAGTTCCATTTTTTGTTACAAAAACTTTTTGTAACGGGACATACTGCAACGGCCCCTTTTTTTGTTACAAAATCCTTTTGTTTCAAAATTTAGATTTTTTGTAACAATTTTTTTTGTTACAAATATTATTTTTTCTTGTAGTGATATCATACATAATAATACTACCCCTTCACTGTTAAACTATACCAACCTTTATACATAATAATACTACCCCTTATTTTTTGTGACTAACCAAGAGAGAGAAAAAATTAAAAGAAAATAGAGCATAGCTCATAGAACTAATAGATCTTGTTGAAGAACATTCGCAATTTCAGACATTGGAAATAAGAATTTTAAGTAATCATGATACTAAATCATCTGCAATTTCATTACTTTTTCACAAAACAAGACTAAAATTTATCTTCCAATAAAAAGAAGTATATCTCAAATCTTTGAAGTTGTCACTGTCATCATCGATATAAACAGAAAAACAATTCTTAACCACCAAAAAATCAAGCTAACAAATAATCAACTCTTGATTTTTATTGATCTGATAGAAAAATTCTTGATTTTATTTATCCTCTAAAAAAATACTTACATTAAATGATATTCTCTCATAATTAAAAATAACAAATTTATACTAACATCCTCTGATATTAGGTAAATGTCATATATAATAATTGTTACCTAGATTATTTTTTTACTTGTAATTTTTTTATATAGGAATTTTTTTATACAGTGGGAATACATAAGGAGTACATAGTATATAAAGGGTAATAACTCAACAAATATTTTTTAAGAAATTTTTTATTCTTTTCAAAATGAGAACAACTTATTCTTTTCCCTCTCTTAATTCCTTCTTTTTCATCAAACCATCAACATCACAGTTTGAATAGCTTAGGGCATAAAATTTTCATCAATAATACTACCCCTTGTTCACTGTTAAATTATACCAACCTTTATGTTGGAAGAATACAGTTTAAATATATATTCTAAGAATGAAGTAAACAAGAGAGAGGAAAAAAATAGAGTAGAACTAACAGATCTTATTGAAGAACATCCGTAATTTTAGACATTAAAAATAAGAATTTTACGTAATCCTGACAACTCAAGACACCTAATTTTGTTAAATTATCTACAATTTCATTATCTTTCCATAAAATGAAACTAAAATTCATCTCCAATAAAAAAGAAATATATCTCGGATCTTCGAAATTATGTCACCATCATTATCGACATGAACAGAAAAATAGTTATTTAATGGCAAAAAAATCAAGTTCACACATAATCAACTTGTGATTTTTATTGATCTGATAGAGAAATTTTTGATTTTATTTATCCTCTAAAGGAAAATACTTATATTAAATGATATTCTCTCATAATTAAAAATTACAAATTTATACTAACATCTTCTAATATTAGGTAAATATCATACATAATAATACTACCCCTTCACTGTTAAACTATATCAACCTTTATACATAATAATATTACTCCTTCTTTTTGGTGGCTAAACAAGAGAGAGAAAAATAAAAGAAAATAGAGTGCAGCTCATAGAACTAATACATCTTGTTGAAGAACATCCACAATTTCAGACATTGGAAATAAAAATTTCACATAATCATGAGACTAAATCATCTACAATTTTATTACTTTGCCACAAAATAAGACTAAAATTCATCTCTCAATCAGAAAGCAATATATCTCGAATCTTCGAAGATATGTCACTATCATCATCGACATAAACAGAAAAACAATTCTTAACGGCCAGAAAATCAAGCTCATAGATAATCAACTTGTGATTTTTATTGATCTGATAGAAAAATTCTTGATTTTATTTATCCTCTAAAAAAATACTTCCGTTAAATGATATTCTATCATAATTAAAAATAGAGAAAATTCTACTTTCTTCAGGAGAGATGTTAAAACGTCACTCCCTTCTCCTCTATTTGTAAAATATACGTTTCTCTCCATATAACTTTTAAAAAATCTCCTCTTTAATTCATTATAAATTTTTTATGTTAACTTATGTTAACTTTATTCATTTTTCAAGAAAAAATAAATTGTTTATAAAAATACTCTTCAGCAAAAAATTTATTTTTTTGTCATTAAATTTTGCTTAGCAAAATATCCTTTAATAAATTATTTTTTATTAGTTAAATTATATTTTTTTAAAAATATTTTTAAAAAATTTAATAATTAAATTATTTTTTTCTAAGATACCCTTCAATAAGTTTTTAATTATTAAATTATAATTTTACCAAAATTTTCGTTAACAATTTTTTTATATTTTACTATTAATTTTTCGATATCTATATATATTATTTTAATATTAAATAAAATAAATTTTTTATAAAATATTTTGGTAAAACAATAATTTAATCAATAAAAAATAATTTATTAAAGAGTATTTTAGTAAGCAAATTTTAATGACAAAAAAAAGAAATTTTTGCTAAAGGATATTTTTGTAAAAAAATATTCTTGAAAAATGGATAAAGTTAATACAAAAAATTTAAAATGGATTAAAAAATGATATTTTTTAAAAGTTATAAAGGAGGAGAATGCACATTTTACAAATAGAGGGGATGACAGTGTCATTTTAGTATCTCTCAAAAGATAAAGTGAAATTTTCTCTTAAAAATAACAAATTTATACTAACATCCTCTGATATTAGGTAAGTCATACATAATAATACTACCATTTTTTCACTATTAAATTATACCAACTTTTATATTGTAAGAATAAAGTTTAAATATATATTCTAAGACTGAAGTGAAAAAGAGAGAGGTAAAAAATAGAGCACAATTAAGGGAACTAACAGATCTTGTTGAAGTCAGCAATTTCAGACATTGAAAATAACAATTCTATGTAATCATGACAACTCAACACACCTAATTTTGTTAAACTATCTACAATTTCATTACCTTTCCACAAAAAGAAACTAAAATTCATCTCGCACAACTAGAAAATGGATTAATACAGACAGATTTACAGACAGATTTAGTCTTTATTACAAACGGATTTTTGGTTACCGATGAAATTACCGACGGATTTTGTCCCTCTATAAAAGCCTCGTCGGAAATCATTTACCGACGGATTTTTTTCGTCGAAAAATTACCGACGAATTTTTTCTCTGTAAATTCTCCATCCATTTCCTTGAAACGTCGAACTTTTCGACGGATTTTCCGTTGGTAATTACAGACAGATTTTTTGACGGATTTTCTGTCTGTAATTACAGACAGATTTTCCGACAAATTTTTCGTCGGTAATTGGCAACAAATTTCCGACAGATTTTTCGTCTATAATTTGAACCTTGGAAAATCATCTCACACTCTGAATACAGATAGAAAATCCATCTGTAATCCGCCAGTAAGGTAAAATAGAATTTTTTTTAGATTTTCCAATTATAAAATAAACTTGTTTTCATACAAAATAAATATAAATTTAATACAAATTTCTATCTAATTTGTATTCGAATATTTATAATATTTCAAAAAATAAACAAATTCATCGTATTATCAAACTAAAAGAAAAGTACTATAAACAAGCAAGTCAGTATAATTCAAAATATAAACAAAGTGTACTGAACATCAACTATAATTCCTAGTATATTGTTCAACCATACTAAAAACATCAGCTATAGTCTTCAGTGTCATCTTCATCCTCATCATCATCATAGTCCTCATCCGAAGAGATTGAGGGTGGCGGCGGTGGCGGTGGTAGTGGAACTGCACTAGAACTACTTGACGCTCTAACCTTCTCATAATAGCTAACATAAGTCTCATTCCATCTCTTCTGTTTCAACTTTTTCTTCTTGGCCTTTCCAATTGTCCGTTCCAACTTTTCTAACTTCTTTTGAGTCTTTTCCAAAGGAGCCAAGCGTGTATCTAACAACTTACTAATACTCTCATCTATTTGTTAAGTAACACTCTGAAAAAGCTCTTCATTGAGATTATGAATCTGTTCTCACGAATCAGGAACAGAATTTTGATTTCTAGGTGCTCTTCTAGATACAGAATTAGCAGAAGTGGTTCCAGACTTGATAGAGCTAGAAAAGAATGACCCTTTTCCGTAAACTCGATTCTTCTTTTGCCCACCACACACTTCCTCCCAAATCAAGTCTTCATCAGTTGGTGGTAGCTCCATTCCCTGTGCTTGAGCCTCGGCATGTTGGGCCTAAACTTCTGGCAACTTTTTTATAAACTTCTCCTGTTGCACAATGATTATATCAATTATATAAATCAAGTTTCAAACAATATATTTTGTATTTTGTATGAATGTGGTTACAAAATGGCTCGGAGAGGAATATTCTAATTTAGGTGACATCATGGGCTTAAAAAGAAAGAAAATGGTGTACACTATTGGGGTAACTAATTACTAAGTAACAAAGTGCTATTAATGCATGTATATCTATATATTTCTTTATGAATAAGGTAGTAGTAACTGATAATGGGGATAAGAAGTTAAAGATGAAATTTATTGAGGGGGGGGGGTAAGGAAAAGAGCCCTTTACTAAACATTGCCTTATAAGGGCGATACACAGGTGAGTTTAGACAGTAGCATGTTTTGACTGTACAAGCTTTAAAGACGAATTTAGTTGGGACAGGAACAAGTCCTTTGGATAATGACTAGTTAACACAGAGTCCATTAATTAATTAAATCCCTATACTACTAATGCATGGTAGTGTCTTAATTAAGCATTCCTAGTTGAATATATACATACATGCGTGTATATAAATATTTAAGTGGTAGCATGTATATTAATTTAACATTTATGCTATATCTCACATGAGTGTCTTGAGAGCGCTTGTCCACCCATTTAGACTTGTCACTTTTAAGTGTGTGGGTTTCTTTGAAGACCTCCTCGTGGGTTGGTGTACGGCCCAACTGCTTCTTCTGTTCCACATAAAACACAAAATAAGAAAAATTTTACATAAATAGATGTCTACTAAATATTTCAGGTCCCAATAGTAAATAAAAGTTCTCTTCCAGGCCTTGTCACAACATATGTAACAACCTGCAGAGTCATAGAATATGAACAGAAAATTCACATAATCTTAAGATGACAGTTAATCAACAATGTGTTGCTCATAGAATAACAGGTTGTAGTTATGTATTTCGTTGCAAGATATCAAGATGAATTTAAGAAACAAAGCATTTCCAACTCTTATTTCTGCTCTTAAAGTAATGAAAAATACTTCAAAGTTGTAGAGGATTTTGTTGAGCAAGACTCCGATGATGATCTGATTTTGGTGAACTAGCAAAGAAAAATGAGAAGTGTAGAAGAATGGTCAAAGACAAGGCTGTTGGTGGTCAAACAACTTTCTCTTAGCAAATTTCCCAAACTTATATGAAAATCATTTCTATAAAAACAATAATTTCAGTAAATTGATCAATAATATTCATGAGTCATGATGTGTGTGTGTGTTTTGGGAGCAGGAGGGTTGTTTTTGTTTTTCTTCTTGTTTTTAAGCTTCAATTAATGACTGTGGGAACCTTGATGAGAGAAAGATCTTGAATTGTAGGTCCTGTTTCACCAACCAGCAAAGCTTGTAAATGCTCACCTCCTCCTACTTTTTATAAAATTCAAGAAAGAAAAGAGGAAGAAGAAGAAATTAAGCACAAAATAGAAATTGAACAACTTAACAGAGAAGAATTAGAAGAAGAAGAAGAAGAATCAAATTACATATCTCAATCACCAAGAAGGATCAATAGAAATTACAGATTAACCAAAATTATATCATATGGATATAGAAATTACAACTTCAAGAATTCAACGATCTTCTTCAATACCTCAACATCAGTTCTCAGCATCATCAATCACAATTCCAGATTTTACAACACTGGCAATCCAACCAGTAGATGATGAAGGTGAGATCAAAATACAAATGTTCTGACCAAATGCAGCATTCGATGAAATAAAGTTGAGTAACTCAATATCTGATCTCATTAGGAGGTAAAAAGATATAACAGATGCAAAAATAGCATGAACAATAGAGAATTTTCTGCAATACAAAATGTTGTTCAAGCAAAAGTATCAATTATGGAACAAATATACAAACTAAAATCATAACACAAAGGAATTTTACCTATTATTCCATTTTATTTTTTTATTGCTCAATTTAACGTATCTCATGAACAACAGAGAACTCATAATAACTATCTATTTATAAATTAAACAAAATAGGTTGAATAGATAAGTAGAAACACAATTCTGCTAATACTCCAAATGCAAAACTACCAAGAAGAAGCATTACCAGAGAAGAAGCCATTAACTGAATTAAATTTCTGTTCTAGACAACATTCATCAAGCTCATATTAATAATGTTTAGCAATCCATATTAACAATCTAAACATTTCTCAGCTATTCAGAATCAAAACCTAATCTAATCCTATTTTAACAACCTAAAAATCCACTAATCAGAAAACAAATCTAACTAAAATAATTACTAAAATTAAACTAACTAAAAAAAATTAATTGAACTCAATAGAAATTAAAAGAATTTTGAAACTAAAACCTGGAAGCAGAGACAATCAAAACAGCGCAAAGGGAAAGAAGGATGCCCAGGTCTCTACGGTTTGAACAGGGGAAAAGAGAGAGGTGGAACCGCGGCTGACAGTGGAACCGATTTTGGTCGCCACAGAGCTAGGGATTGCGCAAAGGTAGCCGCAACATTGACTGGAGGAAACGATGGTTGTAGCACTGGAAGAGATGATGGCTGTAGCCAGAACTAAGGGAGATAAAAGGAGAGAGAGAGGCGCGGCAGTGGTGGAGCTTGAGCTTGCTTTGTTCTACGAACGAGAAAGAACGAGAGAAACAGGGGCTATGTTCTACTGGTTAAGTGTTTAAAAAAGAGGAGAAGAATGAGAAGGTAGCTGCGGCAGTTAGGGTGGCCGGCGGTGGCGCTGTGGGTGAGAAAAGGAGAAGAAGAAGTAGCTCGTTGACGGAGAAGAAGGGTGAGGAATGCTAGGTTTATTATCTCGTTTGATTTGTGTGCTGTGAATGGAGCTCAGGCAATGGTAGCTTTAGCTTATTATTTCTGACGGAAAATTTTAAATTACAGGCGGATTTTTCGTCTGTAATAATTTAATAAAACGCAGCATTTTTGTCCATTTAATTATAGATGGAAAATCTGTCTGTAACCATTTCCCATGAAAAAAACATTAATTTTTCCGACAGAATTATCGATGGATTCTCTTTTTCGTCTGTAATTTATGTTAATTCATTTTTTTGTTTTCCGACAAAAAATTCCTTTGAAATTTCGTCTGTATTTTTGTGGGATAAAATCCATCAGAAATATCCATCTGTAATAACTAGTTTTCTAGTAGTGTCGCAATCAAAAAGAAATATATCTCGGATCTTCGAAATTATGCCACCATCATCACTCACATCAACAGAAAAACAGTTGTTAATGGCCAAAAAAATAAGCTCACAGATAATTTAACTTGTGATTTTTATTGATCTGATAGAGAAATTCTTAATTTTATTTATCCTCTAATGAAAAATACTTACATTAAATGATATTCTCTCATAATTAAAAATAATAAATTTATAGATATTAGGTAAATGTCATACATAATAATACTACTCCTTTACTGTTAAACTATACCAACCTTTATACATAATAATACTACCCCTTTTTTTGTCACTAAACAAGAGAGAAAAAAACAAAAAAAAATAGAGCATAGCTGATAAAACTAATAGATCTTGTTGAAGAACATCTGTAATTTCAGACATTGGAACTAAAAATTTCACGTAATTATTATATTAAATTATTTGCAATTTCATTACTTTTTCACAAAATGAGACTAAAATTCATCTGATCTCCCAGTAAAAAAAGTATATCTCGAATCTTTGAAATTATGTCACCATCGTCACCGACATAAACAGCAAAACAATTCTTAACGGCCAGAAAATTAAGCTCACAGATAATCAATCTGTGATTTTTATTGATCTGATAAGAAAATTCTTGATTTTATTTATCCTCTAAAAAAATACTTACATTAAATGATATTCTTTTATAATTAAAAATAATAAATTTATACTAACATCCTCTGATATTAGGTAAATGTCATACATAATAATACTATCCTTTCACTTTAAACTATACCAACTTTTTTTTTATAAGTTTAAATATATATTCCAAGACGTAAACAAGAGAGAGGGAAAAAAATACAGCACAACTAAGAGAACTAACAGATCTTGTTGAAGAACATCCGTAATTTCAGACATCGAAAATAAAAATTCTACATAATCTTGACAACTCAAGATACCTAATTTTATTAAACTATTTGCAATTTCATTACCTTTCCATAGAATGAGACTAAAATTCATCTCCGAATAAAAAAGACATATCTCGGATCTTCAAAATTATGTCATCATCATCACTGACATCAACAGAAAAATAGTTCTTAACGGCTAAAAAATCAAGCTCACAGTTAATCAACTTGTGATTTTTATTGATTTGATAGAAAAATTCTTGATTTTATTTATCCTCTAAAAAAAATACTTACATTAAATGATATTCTCTCATAATTAAAAATAATAAATTTATACTAAAATTCTCTAATATCTGACATCAACTAGTTCTTAACGGCTAAAAAATCAAGCTCACAGTTAATCAACTTGTGATTTTTATTGATTTGATAGAAAAATTCTTGATTTTATTTATCCTCTAAAAAAAATACTTACATTAAATGATATTCTCTCATAACTCATAATTACAAATTTATACTAACATCCTCTGATATTAGGTAAATGTCATATATAATAATTGTTACCTAGATTATTTTTTTACTTGTAATTTTTTTATATAGGAATTTTTTTATACAGTGGGAATACATAAGGAGTACATAGTATATAAAGGGTAATAACTCAACAAATATTTTTTAAGAAATTTTTTATTCTTTTCAAAATGAGAACAACTTATTCTTTTCCCTCTCTTAATTCCTTCTTTTTCATCAAACCATCAACATCACAGTTTGAATAGCTTAGGGCATAAAATTTTCATCAATAATACTACCCCTTGTTCACTGTTAAATTATACCAACCTTTATGTTGGAAGAATACAGTTTAAATATATATTCTAAGAATGAAGTAAACAAGAGAGAGGAAAAAAATAGAGTAGAACTAACAGATCTTATTGAAGAACATCCGTAATTTTAGACATTAAAAATAAGAATTTTACGTAATCCTGACAACTCAAGACACCTAATTTTGTTAAATTATCTACAATTTCATTATCTTTCCATAAAATGAAACTAAAATTCATCTCCAATAAAAAAGAAATATATCTCGGATCTTCGAAATTATGTCACCATCATTATCGACATGAACAGAAAAATAGTTATTTAATGGCAAAAAAATCAAGTTCACACATAATCAACTTGTGATTTTTATTGATCTGATAGAGAAATTTTTGATTTTATTTATCCTCTAAAGGAAAATACTTATATTAAATGATATTCTCTCATAATTAAAAAT
>NC_029790.2:105621513-105629064 GCF_000816755.2 Arachis ipaensis | reverse complement strand
AATTTATACTAACATTCTCTAATATTAGGTAAATGTCATACATAATAATACTATCCCTTCACTGTTAAACTATGCCAATCTTTATACATCATAATACTACCCCTTCTTTTTAATGACTAAACAAGAGAGGAAAAAAATAAAAGAAATTAAAATAGAGCACCGCTCATAGAACTAATAGATCTTGTTGCAGAACATCTGCAATTCAGACATTGGAATAAGAATTTTACATAATCATGAAACTATATCATTTGTAATTTTATTACTTTTCCACAAAATGATACTAAAATTCATTTCCCAATAAAAAAAGTATACTTGTGATTTTTGTTGATCTGATAGAGAAATTCTTGATTTTACTTATCCTCTAAAGAAATTACTTACATTAAATGATATTCTCTCATAATTAAAAATAACAAATTTATAATGACATTCTCTGATATTAGGTAAATGTCATACATAATAATACTATCCCTGTTTCACTGATAAATTATATCAACTTTTATATTGTAAGAATAAAGTTTCAATATATATTTTAAGACTGAAGTAAACAAGAGAGAGGGAGAAAAAGATACAGCACAACTAAAAGAAGTAACAAATCTTGTTGAAGAACATCCGCAATTTCAGACATTGAAAATAGAAATTCTACGTAATCATAACAACTCAAAAGACACCTAATTTTGTTAAACTATATGCAATTTCATTACCTTTTCATAAAATGAAACTGAAATTCATCTCCCAATAAAAAAGAAATATATTGAATCTTCGAAATTATGTCACTATCATCACCGACATGAACAGAAAAATAATTTTTAATGGCCAAAAAATCAAACTCACAGATAATTAACTTGTGATTTTTATTGATCTAATAGAGAAATTCTTGATTTTATTTATCCTTGATGAGCGGATATTTTATACGCTTTTTGGGGTTAATTTCATATAGCTTTTAGTATGTTTTAGTTAGTTTTTAGTTTATTTTCATTAGTTTCTAGGCAAAATTCATATTTCTGGACTTTACTATGAGTTTGTGTATTTTTCTGTAATTTCAAGTATTTTCTGGCTGAAATTGAGGGAGCTGAGCAAAAATCTGATTCAAGCTGAAAAAGGACTGCTGATGCTGTTGGATCCTGGCCTCTCTGCACTCGGAATGGATTTCTGGAGCTACAAGAGTCCAATTGATGCACTTCCAATTGCGTTGGAAAGTAGACATCCAGGGCTTTCCAGCAATATATAATAGTCCATACTTTACTCAATGATAGATGATGTAAAATGGCGTTCAACGCCAATTCCATGTTGTAGTCTGGCGTCCAGCGCCAGAAACACGTTACAAGTTGGAGTTCAACGCCAGAAACAGGTTACAGCCTGGCGTTGAACGCCCAAAACAGCCCAGGCACGTGAGAAGCTTTAGTCTCAGCCCCAGCACATACCAAGTGGTCCCCAAAAGTGGATTTCTGCACTATCTATCATAGTTTACTCATTTTCTGTAAACCTAGGTTACTAGTTTAGTATTTAAACAACTTTTAGAGATTTAATTTTCATCTCATGACATTCTAAATCTGAACTTTGTACTCTTTGACGGCATGAGTCTCTAAACTCCATTGTTGGGGGTGAGGAGCTCTGCTGTGTCTCGATGAATTAATGCAAGCATTTCTTTTTTCCATTCAAACATGCGCGTTCCTATCTAAGATATCCATTCATGCTTAATTATGGAGAATGTGATGATTCGTGACACTCATCACCTTCCTCAATCTATGAACGTGTGTCTGACAATCACCTCTGTTCTACATCAGATTGAATGAGTATCTCTTAGATTCCTTAATCAGAATCTCCGTGGTATAAGCTAGATTGATGGCGGCATTCATGAGAATCCGGAAAGTATAAACCTTGTCTGTGGTATTCCGAGTAGGATTCTGGGATTGGATGGCTGTGACGAACTTCAAACTCGCGAGTGCTGGGCGTAGTGACAGACACAAAAGGATAGTAAATCCTATTTCGGTATGATTGAGAACCTGCAGATGATTAGCCGTGCGGTGACAGCGCACCTGGACCCTTTTCACTGAAAGGAAGGATGGTAGCCATTGACAACGGTGATCCACCAACACACAGCTTGCCATAGGAGGACGTGCGTGCGTGAACAAGAAGACAGAGGAAAGCAGAATTTCAGAAGACAAAGCATCTCCAAAATTCCAACATATTCTCCATTACTGCATACAAGTATAATTTGTGTTCTGCCCTTTTTTACTTTTTTACAATTCAAACTAAAAATTATTATTGATATTATATCCTGACTAACAGTTACGAGATAACCATAGCTTGCTTCAAGCCAACAATCTCCGTGGGATCGACCCTTACTCACGTAAGGTATTACTTGGACGACCCAGTGCACTTGCTGGTTAGTTGTGCGAAGTTGTAAGAGAGTAATGTGAACATTAACATCACAATTTTGTGCACCAAGTTTTTGGCGCCGTTGCTGGGGATTGTTTGAGTTTGAACAACTGACGGTGAATCTTGTTGCTTAGATTAAAAAAATTTTATCTTTTGGGTCAGAGTCTTTTATATTCTTTTCAAAAAATTTTCAAAAATATTATTTTTCTTTATTAGTTTTTAGTTTTTCTTGTTCTGTTTCTTTTCTTGTTTTTCGTGTGCCTTTTCAAAACATTAGTTTTCAAAAAAAAAAAAAGAAAAAAAAATTTTTCTTAGTTATTAAAAATACTTCTTCAAAACAAGTGTTACATTTACAGCTCAATTGGCTAGAGCATTGGTTTATGTTCTTGATGATTGGGCATTGGTTCGATTAAAAATCTTTTTCAAAAATAAATTTTCTTAATTTAATCTTGTGCCAAACTTTAAGTTTGGTGTTTTCTTGTTAAACTTTCTATAATTTTCGAAAATTTTTGTTTGGTTTTCTAAAAATTTTAAGTTTGGTGTTCCTTGTGAGTCTTCAAGGCGTTCTTGAGTTTTCCTTGTGTCTTGATCTTAAAATTTTTAAGTTTGGTGTTCCTTGGTGTTTTCCCTCCAAAATTTTCGAAAACAAAGAGCATTAGATCTAAAAATTTTAGATCTTGTGTTATTTTATTGTTTTTCTCTTTCCTCATTAAATTCAAAAATATCTTTTCCCTCTATTTTAAAGTAATTTTTCGAAAATCAATTTTAAAATTCAGATTTTTTCTATTTCAAAATTTAAAACCCTTTTCAAAAAAAAATCATATCTTTTTCAACAATTCCTAACCACTTTCTCTCTCCTCATTTTTTCGAAAATCTTCACCCATTTTTATTTATTTTATTTTAATTTATTTTATTTTTAAGGCTAGCATAAGGACATGGAAACAGCTGACAGAAAAATTCCTGAATCAATACTTTCCTCCAAAACGGATGACACAGCTAAGGCTGGACATCCAAGGCTTTAAACAAGGAGATAATGAATCTTTTTATGATGCCTAGGAGAGATACAGAGAGATGCTACGAAAATGCCCCTCTGAAATATTTTCAGAGTGGGTTCAGTTAGACATCTTCTATTATGGGCTTACAGAAAGGGCTCATATTTCTCTAAATTACTCAGCTGGTGGATCTATCCACATGAGAAAGACAATTGAAGAAGCTCAAGAGCTCATTGATACAGTTGCCAGAAATCAGCATCTGTACCTAAGCAGTGACCCTTCCATGAAAGAAGAGGCTAAAACAGTAACTGCTGAACTCAGTCCTGTAGAACAAGCTGCTGAATTCAATCAGCAATTGGACTTTCTAACACAGCAGTTAGCCGAATTCAAAGATAGACTACAAGAGACAAGGATGGCTAATATAAATATGGAAGAACAATTGAAGCAAACAAAACAGCAGCTGTCAAAACAAATAACAGAAGAATGCCAAGCAGTTCAATTAAGAAGTGGGAAAACATTAAATACCCCACCTCAAGGTAGCAGGAAGCCAAGAAATTAGCAAACCACCCAAAATCCATCTGAGGACAGTAAGAGCCTAGGAAAAAATAATTCTAGCGTTAAAACGCCAGAAATTGGGTGGAAGGCTGGCGCTGAACGCCCAAACCATGCTCAGGACTGGCGTTCAACGCCAGAAACAAGCAAGGAACTGGCGTTGAACGCCCAAAAGAAGCACAGTTCTGGCGTTCAGACGCCAGGAACAGATGAGGAGTTGGCATCTAACGTCACTCCAGCTTCTAACCCTGGCACTAAAATGCCAGTGAGGGATCAGACACACACAAGTGCTGATGACAACCCCTCTAAAAATGCTTCTTCAACCATTTCTATAGGAAATAAACCTGCAGCAACCAAGGTTGAGGAATATAAAGCCAAGATACCTTATCTTCAAAAACTCCGCCAAGAGGAGCAGGATAAGCAATTTGCTCGCTTTGCAGATTATCTCAGGACTCTTGAAATAAAGATTTCGTTTGCAGAGGCACTTGAGCAAATACCTTCTTATGCCAAGTTCATGAAAGAGATCTTGAGTCATAAGAAGGATTGGAGAGAAACTGAAAGAGTTCTCCTCACTGAAGAATGCAGTGCAGTCATTCTGAAAAGCTTTCCAGAAAAGCTTAAAGATCCCGGAAGCTTTCTGACACCATGCACATTAGAGGGTAATTGCACCAAGACAGCCTTATGTGATCTTGGGGCAAGCATCAACCTAATACCTGCATCCACCATCAGAAAGCTTGGTTTAACTGAAGAAGTTAAACCAACCCAGATATGTCTCCAACTTGCTGATGGCTCCATTAAATACCCATCAGGCGTGGTTAAGGACATGATTTTCAGGGTTGGGCCATTCGCCTTTCCCACTGACTTTGTTGTGCTGGAAATGGAGGACAACAAGAGTACTACTCTCATTCTAGGAAGACCTTTCCTAGCAACTGGACGAACTCTCATTGACGTCCAACAGGGAAAAATAACCCTGAGAGTCAATGAGGATGAGTTTAAGTTGAATGCTGTCAATGCCATGCAGCATCCAGACACACCAAAAGAATGCATGAAAGTTGATCTCATTGACTCTCTGGTGGAGGAGATCAACATGGCTGAGAGTCTCGAATCAGAGCTGAAAAACATTTTTAAAGATGTTCCGCCTGACCTAGAGAATTCAGAGGAATTGAAAGAGCCTCTGAAATTTCCTCAGAGAGAGAAAAAACCGCCTAAACTCGAGCTCAAACCATTACCACTATCCCTGAAATATGCATTTTTGGGAGAAGGTGATACTTTTCCAGTGATCATAAGCTCTGTTTTAAATCCACAGGAAGAGGAAGCACTAATTCAAGTGCTAAGGACACACAAGACAGCTCTTGGGGGGTCCATAAGTGACCTTAAGGGCATAAGCCCAGCGAGATGCATGCACAAAATCCTATTGGATGATGATGCTAAGCCAGTGGTTCAACCACAGAGGGGGCTAAATCCAGCTATGAAGGAAGTGGTACAGAAAGAGGTCACTAAATTACTGGAGGCTGGGATTATTTATCCTATTTCTGATAGCCCCTGGGTGAGTCCTGTTTAAGTTGTCCCTAAAAAGGGAGGCATGACAGTGGTTCATAATGAAAAAAATGAACTGGTTCCTACAAGAACAGTTACAGGGTGGCACATGTGTATTGATTACAGAAGGCTCAATACAGCCACCAGAAAGGATCATTTTCCTTTACCATTCATAGACCAGATGCTAGAAAGACTAGCAGGTCATAATTATTACTGCTTTTTGGATGGCTATTCAGGCTACAACCAAATTGCAGTAGATCCCCAGGATCAAGAGAAAATAGCATTCACATGTCCATCTGGAGTATTTGCTTACAGAAGGATGCCTTTTGGGCTGTGTAATGCGCCTGCAACCTTTCAGAGATGCATGCTCTCTATTTTCACTGATATAGTGGAAAAATTTCTGGAAGTCTTCATGGATGACTTCTCAGTATATGAAGACTCATTCAACTCCTGTCTTGATCACCTGACACTGGTTTTGAAAAGATGCCAAGAGACCAACCTGGTTTTAAACTGGAAAAAATGTCACTTTATGGTGACTGAAGGGATTGTCCTTGGGCATAAAATTTCAAACAAGGGAATAGAGGTGGATCAAGCTAAAATAGAGGTAATTGAAAAATTACCACCACCTGCCAATGTTAAGGCAATCAGAAGCTTTCTGGGGCATGCAGGATTCTATAGGAGGTTTATAAAGGATTTTTCAAAAATTGCAAAACTTCTAAGCAACCTGCTAGCTACTGACACGCCATTTTTTTTTGACACAGAGTGCCTGCAGGCGTTTGAAACTCTGAAAGCTAAGCTGGTCACAGCACCAGTTATCTCTGCACCAGACTGGACATTACCATTCGAATTAATGTGTGATGCCAGTGATCACGCCATTGGTGCGGTACTGGGGCAGAGGTATGACAAACTTCTGCATGTCATTTATTATGCTAGCTGTGTTCTAAATGATGCCCAGAAAAATTACACAACCATAGAAAAGGAATTGCTTGCAGTGGTCTATGCCATTGACAAGTTTAGATCATACTTAGTAGGATCAAAAGTGATTGTGTACACAGATCATGCTGCTCTTAAATATCTACTCACAAAGCAGGATTCAAAACCCAGACTCATAAGATGGGTGTTGCTTCTGCAAGAGTTTGATATAGAAATAAAAGACAGAAAAGGGACAGAGAACCAAGTGGCTGACCATCTGTCCCGGATAGAACCAGTGGAAGGGGCGTCCTCCCCCTCTATTGAGATCTCTGAAACCTTTTCGGATGAGCATTTGTTCGCCATTCAGGAAATACCATGGTTTGCAGACATTGCAAACTATAAAGCTGCAAGGTTCATACCCAAGGAGTACAGCAGGCAACAAAAAAAAATTAATTACTGATGCAAAGTACTACTTGTGGGATGAACCCTATCTCTTTAAGAGATGTGCAGACGGCATAATCCATAGATGTGTGCCTAAAGAAGAAGCACAAAGGATCTTATGGCATTGCCATGGGTCACAATACGGAGGCCATTTCGGAGGTGAGCGGACAGCCACCAAGGTCCTCCAATGTGGCTTCTACTGGCCTACACTCCACAGAGATTCCCGAGAGTTTGTACGTAACTGTGACAGTTGCCAGAGAGCTGGTAACTTACCTCACAGTTACGCCATGCCTCAACAAGGAATCTTGGAGATTGAGTTGTTTGATGTATGGGGTATTGATTTCATGGGCCCTTTTCCACCATCATACTCAAACACTTATATTCTGGTGGCAGTTGACTATGTATCAAAATGGGTAGAGGCCATTGCCACACCCACCAATGATACTAAAACAGTACTAAAGTTCCTCCAGAAACATATATTCAGCAGGTTTGGTGTCCCTATGGTACTAATCAGTGATGGGGGCACTCACTTCTGCAACAAACAGTTTTACTCTGCCATGGTCCGGTATGGGATTCGCCATAAGGTGGCAACTCCATATCATCCGCAGACAAATGGACAAGCTGAAGTTTCTAACAGAGAACTAAAAAGAATCCTGGAACGGACTGTAAGTACCCGTAGAAAGGATTGGGCACGAAGCTTGGATGATGCTCTGTGGGCTTCCAGAACAGCATTCAAGAC
>NC_029790.2:105608190-105620980 GCF_000816755.2 Arachis ipaensis | reverse complement strand
CCGGGAAACTGAAATCCCGGTGGAGGGGACCATATGTGATTACAAGTGTATCACCATATGGTTATGTGGAGCTTCAAGACATTGATTCTGATAAGAAGTTCATTGTTAATGGACAGAGAATCAAGCACTATCTTGAAGGCAATGTTGAGCAAGAGTGCTCAAGGCTGAGGCTAGATTAAAAACTCAGCAAGGTCCAGCTAAAGACAATAAAGAAGCGCTTGCTGGGAGGTAACCCAGCCATGGGGCATCACTTCCTCTAAGCATTTTGCCCAATTCTTGATTTTATTTGTTTATATAAAGTTCATTGATACTAAGGTAAAGAAGCAATTGTATAAGTTCACAGGGTTACAGAAGGATCCTGCACACAAAACAGAGAAAAAGAGCTCACTGGCAAGAAAACACCAGTAAAAGTCTGTTTTGGGCGTTCAACGCCCAAAAGAAGCATCCATTGGGCGTTGAACGCCAGTAAGGATAGCCATCTGGGCGTTAAACGCCAGAAAAAAGCATCTTCTGGGCGTTGAACGCCAGAAAGAAGCTCTTTCTGGGCGTTTAACGCCAGATTTACAGCGTCCTGGGCGTTCAGAAAAACGCCCAGTGACAAAGGAGTTCCTGGCATTCAACGCCAGAAAGAAGCAACAGCTGGGCGTTGAACGCCCAGGAGAAGCAGCAATTGGGCGTTAAACGCCCAAAACATGCAGCGTTTGGGCGTTTAACGCCAGGATGGTGGGGAGGAGGTAATTTCGTTTTTACTTCATATTTTTCATTTTAATTTTAATTTTCATGTTTCAATTCATGATTTCTTGCATAAACATGTTACAAACCCTTATTTCTAAAATCCCTAATTTCTAAAAATCCTACTTTAAAAATATCAAATGTATCTTAATCCATAAGCACAAATCCTTTTTTTCAATCCAATTCAACTCTTTTTCAAATTTTCAAAACAAATCTATCTCTTTTCATTCTAAAATCTTTTCAACTAATCAATATCTTTTTTAAATCTCCATATTATATTTTTCAAAAATCCAAATTTATCTTTTTCAAATATCTTTCATATCTCTTCAATTTTAAATTATATCTTTTCTTATCATACTTATTTCTTTTTAAATCATATCTTCTATCTTATCTTTCTCCCTATTTTCGAAAACCCACCCCCCCCTCCCTTTTAAAAACACATTCGGCCTCCCTCCTCTCATCCACCATTCAACACTCGCTTTCCTTCATCCCTCTCCTTTCTTTCTTTTGCTTGAGGACAAGCAAACCTCTAAGTTTGGTGTGTTTATCCGTGATCACTAAACCATACNCACATGAGACATGTTATTGGTAATCTGAAAAATCATAAAAATGATTCTTGAAGCAAGAAAAAGCAATGAATACAAAGCTTGCAAAAAAAAAAAAAAGAGAAGCAAGCAGAAAAAGCCAATAACCCTTAAAACCAAAAGACAAGGGTAATAAAAAAGATCCAAGGCTTTGAGCATCAGTGGATAGGAGGGCCTAAGGGAATCAAATCCTGGTCTAAGCGGCTAAACCAAGCTGTCCCTAACCATGTGCTTGTGGCGTGAAGGTGTCAAGTAAAAACTTGAGACTGAGCGGTTAAAGTCAAGGTCCAAAGCAAAAAGAAGAGTGTGCTTAAGAACCCTGGACACCTCTAATTGGGGAATTTAGCAAAGCTGAGTCACAATCTGAAAAGGTTCACCCAATTATGTGTCTGTGGCATTTATGTATCTGGTGGTAATACTGGAAAACAAAGTGCTTAGGGCCACCACCAAGACTCATAAAAGTAGCTGTGTTCAAGAATCAACATACTGAACTAGGAGAATCAATAACACTATCTGAATTCTAAGTTCCTATAGATGCCAATCATTCTGAGCTTCAATGAATAAAGTGAGATGCCAAAACAGTTCGGAAGCAAAAAGCTACTAGCCCCGCTCATTTAATTAGAATCTGAGCTTCACTCAAAAACTCTGAGATATTATTGTTTCTTGACTCATTTGTATTCTATTTTATTTGTCTAGTTGCTTGGGGACAAGCAACAGTTCAAGTTTGGTGTTGTGATGAGCGGATATTTTATACGCTTTTTGGGGTTAATTTCATATAGTTTTTAGTATGTTTTAGTTAGTTTTTAGTTTATTTTCATTAGTTTCTAGGCAAAATTCATATTTCTAGACTTTACTATGATTTTGTGTGTTTTCTGTAATTTCAGATATTTTCTGGCTGAAATTGAGGGAGCTGAGCAAAAATCTGATTCAGGCTGAAAAAGGACTGCTGATGCTGTTGAATCCTGACCTCTCTGCACTCGGAATGGAATTTTTGGAGCTACAGAAGTCCAATTGACACGCTTCCAATTGCGTTGGAAAGTATACATCCAGAGCTTTCCAGAAATATATAAAAGTCCATACTTTGCTCAAGGATAGATGACGTAAACTGGTGTTCAACGCCAGTTCCATGTTACAGTCTGGCGTCCAACGCCAGAAACACGTTACAAGTTGGAGTTCAACGCCAGAAACAGGTTACAGCCTGGCGTTGAATGCCCAAAACAGCCTAGGCACGTGAGAAGCTTTAGTCTCAGCCCCAGCACACACCAAGTGGGCCCCAGAAGTGGATTTCTGCACTAAATCAGAATCTCCGTGGTATAAGCTAGATTGATGGCAGTATTCATGAGAATCCGGAAAGTCTAAACCTTGTCTGTGGTATTCCGAATAGGATTCTGGGATTGGATGGCTGTGACGAACTTCAAACTCGCGAGTGCTGGGCGTAGTGACAGACGCAAAAGGATAGTAAATCCTATTCCGGTATGATTGAGAACCTGCAGATGATTAGCCGTGCGGTGACAGCGCACCTGGACCCTTTTCACTGAAAGGAAGGATGGTAGCCATTGACAACGGTGATCCACCAACACACAGCTTGTCATAGCAGGACGTGCATGCGTGAACAAGAAGACAGAGGAAAGCAGAATTTCAAAAGACAAAGCATCTCCAAAACTCCAACATATTCTCTATTACTGCATACAAGTATAATTTGTGTTCTGCCCTTTTTACTTTTTTACAATTCAAACTAAAAATTATTATTGATATTATATCCTGACTAACAGTTACGAGATAACCATAGCTTGCTTCAAGCCAACAATCTCCGTGGGATCGACCCTTACTCACGTAAGGTATTACTTGGACGACCCAGTGCACTTGCTGGTTAGTTGTGCGAAGTTGTAAGAGAGTAATGTGAACATTAACATCACAATTTCGTGCACCAATCCTCTAAAAGAAAATACTTACATTAAATGATATTCTCTTATAATTAAAAATAACAAATTTATACTAACATCCTCTGATATTAGGTAAATGTCATACATAATAATACTATCCTTTCACTTTAAACTATACCAACTTTTTTTTTATATGCAACGGGGCCTGAGGCCCAAAGAAAGCAAACTAAGGAGAAACTAAAGAGTTGGGTTGAAGGACCCCTAAAACATCACAAGACAGCAAACTCACAAGATCAGCAGGAGGGGTGTTCCACACTTGGGTGAAGGCTTCCTGATCCAAACTGAATTTAGCCAACCAGTTTGCACAACTATTGGCCTCCCTATAGACATGGGAAATTCGGATATCCCAGTCCTTGTTGATATACTCATGGATGTGGGAGTATAAAATAGAGCTAGTACTTTGCCACTCTTTATGATCCTGGATGGCGATGATCACTGCCCTGGAATCCCATTCGAAACACACTTTTCTGAACCCCAGTGTCCACGCCATCTCCATGCCAATGTATAGACCTCAGAGCTCGGCCAGATACGCTGCGCAATTGCCAAGCAGCCTGGTGAATCCCATGATCCAGCAACCATCGCTATTCCTAATTAATCCTCCACATCCCGATTTGCCATGGGTAGTCTTGGCTGCACCATTTGTATTCACCTTAATCCAATTTCTCATGGGAGCCTGCCATTTAACCTGACTCTCACTCCTACCTCTTCTTCGAATTTCTATGTTGGCTTTGTCAAATGCTTTACGAATAG
Organism: Arachis ipaensis; assembly: GCF_000816755.2. Lineage (NCBI taxonomy): Eukaryota > Viridiplantae > Streptophyta > Magnoliopsida > Fabales > Fabaceae > Arachis > Arachis ipaensis. Next base: position 105,616,971 of record NC_029790.2, on the reverse strand, counting down.
AGGCCACATATTCTTGAATGATGATATGCCCCGAAGGGGGTCTCTTGAAGGGGGGTTGAAAAATCTCCATGTTCCGCCAGTTCCAAAGCTTCCAACAAGTTAATGGGAAGACATCACTCCATTTAGTGTTTAGATGCATTCCCCAATTTAAGGATAGATAGACATCGACCCACTCTACCAAGGGGAGTTGAAGAAAAGCCTGTAATTTCTCTGGTTTGATCAATTTTTTCCAAATAGGCAGTGCTCCTTCACAGTCCCTCAGAACATGCAAGGTATCCTCCACTTTGTGACGACAGAGGTGGAACCTTGGATCTGATCCATACCATTTATGTCTCTTCTCCTTGGTGATAATTCTATTATGGGTAGCTTGCCAAAGGAACATTTTAATGCGCTGAGGGCCCTTCCAAGCCCAAATTTTGTCCCAAACCAAGGTCTGTTGCTGGGGAGTCTTGGATATAAGTTGATAGGCTGATTTCACCGAGAATCTCCCGTCTGGCATAGCTTTCCAAGCCAGAGTGTCTAAAGGATCTGAACTCCTAGGAGGGGGAGCAGCTTCTATACGAAGAATGCAATCATTTGGCAATAAGCACTTGAGTTTTTCAATGTTCCAGTCACCCTGCTCATTGGTAAATTCCTGGGCTTTAGCCTCAGTATTTCCAACATCCTTATTGGGAAGAACAAGTTCTATGAGAGGCTGATCCATGTCAAGCCAAACATCCCTCCAAAAAAGGGTATTTGAACCATTGCCTATTCTGTGTATAATGTTCTCCCTGATAAACGATCACATGGGAGCAAGGTTCTTCCAAAGACTAGAGCAATTTGCTGTCCGTTGAGTCAGATGCAGGTTTTTGTTGGGATCATATTTGGCCCAGATTATGGATGCCCAAGGATCACCCGGTTTGTCAATCAACTCCCAGCAGATCTTAGCCAAGAAGGCCATGTTCATATTATTTAAATTTTTCATTCCAAGACCACCCATAGATTTTGGGAGGCACAATGTCTACCAGCCTATAAGATGAGCCTTCCTGTTAGAGTCATCTGATCCCCAGATAAAAGCTCTTTGAGCCTTTTCTATTTCATTGCAGATAGATATGGGAACTCTATTGTGCTGCATCGAAAAGTAAGCCACTGGACTGATTGCTGATTGTGCCAACACCACCCTACCAGCCATAGACAGACATTTCTGTTTCCATCCCTGGAGCTTGCTTTTGACTTTCTCCAAAATGTGATTATAACCTCTCCTCCTTCCACGACCCTCTATGATATGAGCCCCAAGATATCTACTAATTTCTCTGGTTTCTTTAAACCCTGAATAAGAGGTGATTTCCTTTCTAATGCTTTCCCTCACTTTCTTCGAGAAGTAGATCTGAGTCTTTTGAGAATTAATAATCTGTCCAGAGACCTCGCTAAATTTATTGAAGCAATTTATTATATTTTCCATCTGTTGAGTAGAGGCTTCCGCAAATAGCATAATGTCATCCGCGAACATGAGATGCGATACGGTTGGGCCATTCCTCCCGACTCTGAATGGTTTTCAAGATCCCTCCTTGACCATGTCATCAATCATATGAGATAGCCGATCCAGGCAGATAACAAAAATATAAGGGGATAGGGGGTCCCCTTGACGAATACCACAAGAAGGGAGGAACTTTTCTGTGAGCTCACCATTCCACAAAATTTGCAAACTGGAGGTGTTTACACACCTCATAATGATGTTGGTGATTTCAGGTGGCAACGAGAAGTCATGGAGAGATTTTTCAATGAAGGACCAACTTAGTCTGTCGTAGGCCTTTTCGAGGTCAATTTTGATAGTCATGAACCTGTTTCCGGCTTTGATTTTTCTCATAGAGTGAAAAATTTCTTGCGCCACTATTATATTATGTTGAATCCTTCTGCCTGGTATGAAGCTGGTCTGGGCCGGGGATATCCGACCATCAAGCAGGGGCTTTATTCTGTTTGCTATGATTTTTGTTATGACCTTGTAAGAGACATTGCACAAAGCTATGGGTCTGAACTGGGAAACAAATTCAGGGTGTTCAACTTTTGGAACAAGGGCCAGCAGAGTATTGTTTATCTCTTGAATCAGCTCCGGGCTATACCAACACTTCTGAACAAACTCCTTGAGGCTTTTTCCTACTATGGACCAATTCTCCTTGTAAAAACCAGCTAGAAGGCCATCATCCCCAGGGGTTTTGAGAGAGCCCATTGAGAAGAGAGCTGTTTCAATTTCTTCATCAGTTACAAAGGCCCTCAACTTACTGATGTCTCTATTGTCCAAGTCTGGAAAGAAATGATCTGTATTGATGGTACCACTTCTATACATCACCAATTCAGTGAAAAGATTACGAAAATATTGGCAAACATGAGACCTCAAGTGATCATAATCTTCTATCCACTCCCCATTGGAACCCCTGAGCTTGAGAATTCTGTTTCTGCACCTTTTTATCATAGTTCGCATATGGAAGTAGTGAGTGTTGTGATCACCATTCACCATCCAGTTCTCCCTGGATTTTTGCAACCAAAAAAAACATGCTCTTTCTCCAACCTTTATACGTAATAATACTACCCCTTCTTTTTTGTGACTAAACAAGAAAGAGAAAAAAACAAAAAAAATAGAGCACAACTCATAGAACTAATAGATCTTGTCGAAGAACATCTGCAATTTCAGACATTGAAAATAAAAATTTCAGGTAATCATGAGACTAAATCATCTGCAATTTCATTACTTTTTCACAAAATGAGACTAAAATTTATCTCCCAATAAAAAAGAAATATATCTCGAATCTTTGAAGTTATGTCACCATCATCACCGACATAAACAGAACAATTCTTAATGGCCAGAAAATCAAGTCACAGATAATCAACTTGTGATTTTTATTGATCTGATAGGAAAATACTTGATTTTTTTAACTTCAAAAAAATACTTGCATTAAATGATATTCTCTTATAATTAAAAATAAAAAATTAGTAAATGTCATACATAATAATACTATCAGGTTAAGTACGATTTTGGTCCCTAATGTAGGGGCTGAAATTTATTTCATCTCCGACCTTTTTTTTCGCTACAAAATGATCCCAAAAGTTTCAATTTGTTTTAAAATTGTCCTTTTTATTAATTTTATTTTTTTATTACCAAATTACTCCTCATTAAAAAATTATAAAATAAAATAAATAAAAAAAAGAAAGAGAGCCCAAGAAAAGGGAGAAAGAGAATGGGGGGGAGAAAGAAAGGGGGCGTGAGAAACCGGGGGGGTGGAGGGAAGCCGCACCGCCACACCGCTGCAACGCCGCCTGTGATCCACCACTACTCCGCTCCCCATTTTGTCGTTTTTGCTTCTACTTCGGCTTCTGCTTTCGATTCTGCTTTTGCATCTGCATCTGGATCTGCTTCTTCTTCTACATCTGCATGTGTATCTGGATCTGCTTCTTCTTCTGCTTCTGCATCTGTTTTTGCTTCTGCTTTGTTTCTCCTTTGCTTCAACTTCTTATTCTATTTTTTATTCTGATTTTGATTTGTTATTTTTCTGATTTCATTGTTGTTGTGTGTTAATTTTGTTGTTGAATTTGATATTGTTAATTTTTGTATTTAAATAATCTTGAATCTGATTATTGGGATTTTGTGGGAGTAAGGGTGGTGGTGGTGGTGGTTCTGCTTCCGGTGGATTTTGGGGAAGAATGGGGGAAGGGTATTTTCGTCAGAAAGACTATTTTAAAACTAAATTAAACCTTTGAGACCATTTTGTAGCGAAAAAAATGCCGGGGACGAAATAAATTTTCAGCCTTTACGTTAGGGACCAAAATCGTACTTAACCATAATACTATCCCTTCTTCACTGTTAAATTATACCAACCTTTATAATAGAATTAACAAATCTTGTTGAAGAACATCTACAATTTCAGACATTGAAAATAAGAATTCTACGTAATTCTGACAACTCAAGATACCTAATTTTGTTAAATTATCTGCAATTTTATTACCTTTCCGTAAAATGAGACTAAAATTCATCTCCGAATAAAAAAAATATATATCTCGAATCTTCAAAATTATGTCATCATTATCACCGACATAAACAAAAAAATAGTTCTTAGCGGCTAAAAAATCAAGCTCACAGATAATCAATTTGTGATTTTTATTGATCTGATAGAGAAATTCTTGATTTATTTATCCTCTAAAGAAAAATACTTACATTAAATAATATTCTCTCAAAATTAAAAATAACAAATTTATACTAACATCCTCTAATATTAGGTAAATATCATACATAATATACTATTCCTTCATTGTTAAACTATATCAACCTTTACGTTACAGGTAGGGTTGAGTGCGGAGTGGATTTGAGCGCGGGTCAGATAAAGTGCGGATTGAGTCTCAATCCTACCCGACCAATCTGCACCGTATATATGTATATGCTATAAAAATATATTATAGGTAGGTGTTGAACCAAAGACAAAAAATCTTTCACTTAGTGCAAAAGATTTTTACCATTGAGTCAAGATCCTCAATTGATATTTTAACACTTTTGTTTATGTAAAGTTTAATTCTATTTTAGTCATACAATATTTTATCACAATATTTTATTTGTATTTGTGTTATTAATTTAAACAAAAATTTTTATGTAGAACTGAACATTTGATGGTTATATTGTTTATGAAAAGATTGTGTTATTTGTAGGATAATTAAGTTGTTTGTATTCAATTTTTAATTTGCATGCTCATTAGGTTATATAATAATATTGCATATTTGTAAAAATTTGCGGGTAAGATTGGATACCCGCAAGTAACAAAAGGATTGAGTTTTAACAAATTTAACTTGAAAATAGAATTAAGATTGAGTTCAAATCCTATCCTATCTTACCTATTAACACCTCTAGACTGAAATTTTATGATAATTTCTCTTTATTAATAACTTTATTTTAAAAACATAGCACTGCCATTTCTTCCAAAATACATATCTTTGTAACATACAAAAAATAAATAAATAAATAAATAATGTGTAATGAGTAATATCATTCAATTTTAGGAGAGATTGGTAGAGTTTATCCTTAAATTTTTACATAAAAGAAATCCATTCTCCGTTTACAACAACAAAAAACAACAATAATAATATGTATTTATTATACTCTTAATGATACGTCTTTCTCTTCGTTTTTTTTTTTTTTTCTTCCTTTTTATCATTCAAAATGAGTACCGTGAAACATAATGTATAAGATTTTACAAGCAAAAGACATAAAAAAGAAGAAAAAAAAAAGAAATATGTTATTTACACATTTTAACTGTGTCTAAACTGAGAACACATGTTTTCCGTAACTTTTTTTCCTTTTTTTTTCCCCCTATCCTTACACTTAATCTCTGTTAATATCTTTTTCAAAATTCATGGAAAGGGCTCAGATAAAACAATTGAAAAAAAAATTTAAAGATCAGTAATTTTAATTTATATTAGTAATACTTTTAGCTAATAGTCCAATATTTTTAGTCTACTAATTTAGTATCATACTTTTTAATTAACAAATTTAAATATTGTTGGCTAACTGTTAGGTGTTAGCAAAGTCAAAGATAATAAATTGTGTTTGGTTTTATAATATTGCTCCAAACAATTATCTATAATTTTATAAAATTACTTGTTTTAAAAATTAAAGATGTTAGATACAAATACATAAATAATTAGATATTTAATTAACACATCCCTTAACGTTATAAATTTTTGTAATCAACTTTAAACATTTATCTCTATTTAATAGACTATAATTACAAACGTTGCCACTAAAATATTAAAAATAATAAGGAAATAATATTTTTAAAAAAAATATTTATTGCTGAACTAGAGATCGAACAAAAAGAATAAAATATTTAAAATAAAAAAATCATTTTAAATATTAAAAACAAAATTAAAATTTAACCTAATCGTTAGAAATTAAAATAGTAATATATACATTCCTTGAATAAAGTCTCGAAATCAAATGTTGGAATAAATTTCTTATAACAAAATGATTAGGCTCAGCACATAATAATTCATCTAAATGTTGAATAACCTTTGAAGAAAATGGCCTCGTGTGAAGAATAGTCATTGTAGTTCGCACCAAAAGTCTGAGAATGAAGGCTATAGAAGGAGGTATAAGTAAATTCACAGCTCATAACATTCTCAATTACATTTAATTATTGTCTCCACCTCTTGTATATTATTAACCCTCCTAAATCCTAATGCATAGTTTACCTCATTCCGAGTTATATGTAAATAAATATAATATAAATACACACACATATCTGTATCTTAGTTATATAGTATATATATATTATTATTCTGGCTGCCTAGGTTTCAGCTTCAACAAACATTATTTTCTTATTAGTTTTGTTTGCATTGGAATGGAAGAGCAAGGGCAGCAACACCATCAAGACCCAAACAGAAGCCATAGCCATGGTGCTGGTGGTTCTTCCTCCTCCTCTGAGAAGCAGAGTAGCGAACCGGTGCGCTCAAGATGGACGCCCAAACCGGAGCAAATACTTATTCTTGAATCCATCTTCAACAGCGGCATGGTTAACCCTCCAAAGGACGAGACCGTCAGGATAAGGAAGCTTCTAGAGAAGTTTGGGGCTGTCGGCGACGCTAACGTTTTCTACTGGTTCCAGAACCGACGGTCCAGATCTCGTCGCCGACAGCGCCAGATTCAGCAGCAGCAGCAGCAACAACAACACCACCAACACCAGCTAGGTGTTGGTGTTGTTGGGGTTGGTGTTGGTGTTGGTGGTGCAATTCAGTGTGATCAAGATCACCCTGGTCAACCTGCACTCTCAGTAGGGAGTGCTTTGGGTTTCGGAGGTTCTTCTTCTTTCGGAGATTCTTCTTCTTGTTCTTTTCATCTTCCTCCTCCTCCGACTGGTGCCGGTGGCGGTTCTTCTTCTTCATCTTCCTTCGGTGGTGAGCAAGAAGCCATGGATAACTTCTTCTCTGGTGTTCCTCCTCCTCATCATCATACTCCTCAAATGGGGTTCCAGGAAATTGATCACACTTCATCTTTGTTCCCTCATGTTCCTCCAAATTTCACCTACAACTCCGGTAATTCATTCATTCATTCAATTGCATGCTTCTCTTAGCTTGCTTTTTTCTATTTTACTCCTTTTTTTTTCATTTCTTTTGATAATTTTAATTATGAAAACTTTTAATAACCTAACTATACCCTACTGTATAACTCTTACTAAAAAATTAATTAATTAATTTCTTGCATAATTTTCCCATAAGAGGTGTTTTTTATTTTTTCAAGGACTGTATGTTTATTAAGTCAGAATTGCATGATTGTTATTCTTTTTGAGTATTTAATTTAGCTTAGCTTGAAGCAAAAAATTAAAAGCAAAGTAAATCGTTACACTTCTTCAACAGAGTTTTTTTTTTTTTTTTCTGGGATGAATTTCTCTAAATGACTAGCTAGCTAGCTAGCTAGAGAGTGATAACGGAAATTAAATTAAATATGGCATGTTGATTGATTAAGTGTTAAATTAATTGGGTTCTAGTAATTAAGGTATGTATGTGTTCTAAAGTTGTTTCCTTTTCGGCTAATTAGGTTCAGGTGGGCTACAGAAGAATAAAGTAGCTAGTAGCAATCTTTTTCATGATTTGACACTTCTGCATTTGAATTTGCATGAAAGTTGTACTTTCCGGAAAAACATGAATCTACTTTCCGGTTGCAGTTTCTGTCCTTTCCTTTTTATTCATATTCCCCTCATCACTTTTTATTTTTCTTTCTTTTCTTTTCTTTTTTATTTTCAAGGTTTCCAAACCCTAGATTATTTTTTCTCTCCTCATTCTTCGTTTTATTTGTTTGTTTCCCCTTTTGGTAAATTGATGGCTACACCCTTTTTACTGTATACTATGCTATTTCTATATACTTCTCTCATACCGGATTTCTTGTGTAGAGTAATAATGGATCCTATATAGTAATGTTCAACATTTCAACATGTTTCTTCATAATTATTTTTACTAATGACGTGGTCATCAAAGAACTTGCCATGGTATCCGTGGAGTATAGTTCATTAATTAATTAATTGTCATTTTCACATCACTCTTTTACATTTTTTCAGTAACTGGAATAATTAAAATTACTCAAGAGTTGAAATTCTAGTCATGTAATTTAATTCGGTATATTTAATTATATAAGTGGAATCATTTCTTGCTTCGCTTTTTTACATTCTTAATTAATAATTTACACTTTAATTAATAAAATCACTAAAAACCAATTAATTGTTATAATATAGATATACTTCACAGTTAATTGTGCTTAAAATTGAGTAAATAAATGAGAACCATAAAAAATATTTATAACAAATGATTACTTTCAAAGTTTTTATGAACAATTATGGTGAGTTGATGCATGTAACAGTTAACAGTGAGTTAATTAATTTTGGGTAGGATTTGGGGGCAATAATGTGTCAGGATTCATCACAGTGTTCATCAATGGAATTGCAACAGAAGTTCCAAGAGGTCTTATAGACATCAAAACATTGTTTGGTGAAGATGCAATTTTAGTTCATTCTTCTGGAGTGCCACTTCCAACCAATGAGTTTGGCTTCTTAATGCAGACCTTGCAGCATGGTGAAAGCTACTTTCTGGTAATTAATTAATTCAATTTTACACTTTGCATTGCCTCCTTAGTTATTAAATGCTACCTTCTATTTTTCAAATTTCTTAAGAAAAATGACCCGTACCTTAATTAATTAGGATTATATATATTATGAATTTAATTTTGATATACTCTCAATATAAAATTATATTTGATTATATTTGATTATATAA
>NC_029790.2:105607255-105608173 GCF_000816755.2 Arachis ipaensis | reverse complement strand
ATTTGGAGATTATCAATAACAAATTATTTGTATATAATTTTTCAATATAAAAATGTTATTAATTATCGATCAGTAAATTGATAAAAAAAATTAATCTGATGTACAAATATTCTGTATTAAACACAGAATTAAAAAAACGATGTAGGTAAAGAGTGTAATATATATTGTCTAATCTGAGAATTACATAAATAATAACTATTTTGACGCCTTAAATTCATGACTTTGAGAACACAATTACACTCCTCTAATACATTAATTTTTCAAAATAATAATTTAGTTTAAAGAGACATCTTTTATTTTTAAGATAGAGGATAAATTAATTTTGTTTTTCAGTTAATGGTTCTAGAATTTCGGTTTTACAGGTTCCAAAGCCAACATAAGCAGGAACCGGTCGATCATGGTAGCAGAAAAATGGAAGCTTCGTCTAAAAATGTTCCAATTCCGTAATATTTCATATATGGATCAAAATAATAGAGATCTTATGTGCCATGATTATACGTTCTTATTTTGATTTCTACTATAAACTTTTTTTTTTCTAAAATTATAATATATAATGAAATTAAGTTGTGTAATGTATATCTTCCTTATTTTAGCTTGTATTATTTTTCAATTAGTTTGTGGTGTGGACGGAATCTATGATTTATATAATTAAATTAATCAAATTCACTTACATTTAAAATTAATGCTGTATGCGTCATGGCATGAGAGAGTAAGGTGTTAAATTAACGAAATTGTAAAATGTAATGCGTTAAGCGAACGATGAGTTATAGCTCAAATGTCATAATCTTTCCATAAAGTTGCGGATTTAAATTTCTATTTTTGATAAAAAAAAATGTAATACGTTAAAGATATAACTATTTATTTTTTTTATGAGTTTAATTTTAATGTATTTAATTATATAAAGTATTTTATATAATC
>NC_029790.2:105606437-105607143 GCF_000816755.2 Arachis ipaensis | reverse complement strand
GAAAAGTTGAAGAAGAGAATAAATAAATAATTATAAGTAATAATAAATATATTTGAGAAAGAATGGTTGGAAACATATCTAACTCTCTTTGACTTGTGTTGTCTATCCTTTTGCCATCTATTCCTTTCTCAAGGAGCAAAATGGGGAAGACTGACTATTGTTAACAACATTTCAGACAGCTATTTGCCTCTTTCTTATTAACAAGACTGTAGTAGTATTCATTGAATTTTCTTTCCTTTTTTCCAATAATTCATATCCTTTATATAGTACAAATTATCATACTTGTTGACACGTTAATCATTTCATGCCATGCGTGTATGCATTATATCAACATACAATTGATTCCGATTATTATTTATTAAGTCAAGGAACTATATGAGTTAGACACACAAATCTTGTCGGCAAAATATATGGCCACCTTACTTTTCATATGCTTTGCTCTTAATTAAGTATTTTGGATGTGAGTTTTGGGGAAAAAAATAAAATTAATTTTTGAGAGAGGTTAGTGCGTATTCTGAAGCATTGCCTATCACATTGGAATAGTCATCAAAATTAATTAAATTTCTAGCTAGTAATAAATTATGACACCTTCGTCAAAAGAAAATAGTTCTCATTTTTTCGGATTGGAAATGGTAAATAAAAAAATCTAGTGAATACTTTAATTAAAATTTAGTCAGTATCTAATCAACAATAAAAATAAATAATT
>NC_029790.2:105605495-105606367 GCF_000816755.2 Arachis ipaensis | reverse complement strand
TTCTCATTTTTTCAGCATAGATTTTTGTTGTTCTCAATATTCAAACACAAAATTCATTATTTTAAAAAATAAAAATACTTACCTTTTAAACCGAAACAAAACATTTACTCTTTTTTACAGCTTGAAAATGTGTCTATTATATTGCCGCATATTACATTTCTAATACAACGTTGTGATTCAGTTGCAATCAATATACATAAATAGAAAGAACACCACAGTTACTGTATGATACAGAGTTACATTACATAAATAACTAAAATTTGTTGTAAGTACGGACCACAATTCAAAATCACAGACAACATATAAATGATAGTTACCATATGCGTGATTCCCTTTTACCCAGAGGCAAGAGTAAAGGTCTTCTCTCAATAATACTACTTTCTCATTCAAATCTTAAATTAACTGCGCCCATGCCTTTTATTATTTTCACTATTTTTAGGGGCCAAATGCTTATATATTAGTATTGGAATTTTTTTCTAAAATAAAAAAAATTATTATTTTCTTAAATAAGATTTTTGGACTTTAATTTCTCAAACACAATTTATTTTTTGGTAATTGGGTAAATTCGTCGGACCCAACGAACTCTAAAAAAACTAACAAATTCGCAAATAGTATATAAAAATATACAAAAATATCTGGACAATAAACATGGCTTCTTGGAGGATTTTTTTTTTAAAATTATAAATTAAGAAAACAAGTCATGTTTAACAATGATAATCATTATTATCGTCTCTAAAAATACACGGATACATGGGAATAAGTCATATTTAACAAATAATTTTTAAATTATAAATTAAAAAAATTATTTTCCAAACATAAAATACGACTTATTCTTATGTACTCTTGTGTATTCTTATGTATTTTATTTTTAA
>NC_029790.2:105604702-105605397 GCF_000816755.2 Arachis ipaensis | reverse complement strand
TGTCCAAAATTGGAAAAAAATGCAAGTAAAATATATATAATAATTGAATAAATAAAATATAACTGCCTATCAATCCAATAATTTATATACTGAAGAATGTGACTAGAGCCTTTTCTTCCCAGTATTTTTCCTTAAATGAAAGATTAATAAATAAAAATAAAAAGTACATAGAAACATGGAGAACAAATTAAAAATAAAAAAGTGCATAGAATCATGGAGAACAAATTTAACTCGTTAAACAGTAAAGGATGAAGTTAAAGCATTTAAGCATAATAGTTTAATCTAATAAATGTATTAATATAATTAGTTCCACAATTCGAATATGCAACAATTTTAATGTCTTACAGAATTTTTGTTGGTAGGGATGATTGATGATAAAAATGATGGCAAAATATATATAGAGAAAACATGTTTTATATGTGATAAAGTTGACTGGTATTCAATAATCTAAAACTCTTTTTGAAGTTTTACCTACCTTCAACTTTATATATATCCACCTTCAAAATTCGGATAGTACAACACACATGCATCTCCATTATAACCATCGAATAATTAGTTAACCTCATTGTTCTACCTCATTTCTTCTTGGTGAGGTTATAAGCGAGTGTTTTTATTTAAAAAAAAAAAAGAAAAAATAAACTGTTAGGATATAAATATTCATATTGTCCTTTATTTTATTATTTTAAATGTCTGAG
>NC_029790.2:105600621-105603322 GCF_000816755.2 Arachis ipaensis | reverse complement strand
AAAAAAAATTACAAGTCTAATAAAAAAAATCAAACAAAATTAAACAAAACTAAAAGAATTTCTTATTTAAAAAAAATATATTAAAGATATAATTATTGATATTATCTCTTTTTATCGGTTTAATTTTTTTTTTTATGAAAAATACTATCATGACATGAAATTAGATAAGAGTATAACTTCAAAAGTACTCTCCATTAAAATTCCTTTTACTCTAATAATAATTTTGAATCTACATGATGATGTGTAGATTCATTATATATCTAATTCACGGAAAAGAAAAAAACACGATATAATTATTTTGTGACACATTAAATTTAAAGTTTTTCTTAAAACCAAATGAAAGGAGCAGCTGAAAATTATGATAAATACAAGTAATTAAGTTACAGATTGGTATAACATTGAAAAGAAAAAGAAAAAGGAAAAAGTATAGATAGAATTATATTCTGTAAAAATAGGCATGATGGGTGTTGCTATTTATGAAACACTTAAATCTAGATTAAGATTTTGCTGAAAGTGCATGGCCAGTACGTGGATTTTTTCACTGGAATTAATTCTGCAACTTGGTACCCCACACCGACCAATATAACCAATGCTATTCAGACGGATGTTTTGTAAGTACATGTCTTGGATTCTTTACATCTTTTTATTAATAATCTCTTCAGAACACATTACATTACATTATATATATACATAAAGATATATAGAGGCCATGAAAGGGGCACACCAACTTAGAAAAATCATGTGAGATATATAAGTTCTATTGGTTGGCATGTCTATTAATTAAATTATTATATGCACTTGCATCCCTATGTTTGATTCACTGTTACGTTCCAGGTATATGTCATATACTATAATATTATTAGGAGTACTAATATTAATTGATTAATAAATTTGGAATTTATAGATTTTGTTGACCAGGAAACAGGTTAGTCATTTAGGGTTGGGAATTCCAACATGCATGTATATATATGTAGGGATATTTTTAATGGAGCTCATGATTAATTTGGAGGGGCCTAAGTCGTGTGAATAATGAATGAATCATATTATTATTACTACGACTTCTTCTCTGAACTTCCAGCTGGGATTACTTTGTTTCTATGTGATAAAACCTTGAACCTTGTGGGATTTCATGGCACCACACCCCCTTTTTATTATTCCCAAAATTGTTTAGTTTTAGGCTGTGTGTCTTGTGTTTTCTTTCTTCAATTTTATTATTCTTTTTAAATACTATTATCTCCGCCCCCTTTATGATTTCTATTACATTTTCATTTAATTAACTTCATTTCCAACAACCAATATTAGGCCACTAATACTTTTTTATTGATTTTAAATTATTTTTAAACCAACAATACTAGTCATTTTTTTACTTTTTTTTTTTTTTTTACGCTAACAATGTTGATTCTCCTAACATTCTATGTTTTCATTAATAGTAAAAAAGTGTTTACTTTGTTAGTTATATATACAAAATGTCATGAATACAGTTTTTAAAAAGTAAGAATGAAATCTCACTCTTAGTTGAAAAATCCATTATTAAAATATACCATTAGACCAAATAAAATAAAAAGAAAGAGAGGAGAGGAAGGGAATATTTTTTGTTTGGTTTTCTACTATATTCTTTAACTTAGCAGTTCAAGGATTTATTCATGTCAGTTTTATTTAACAATTTGTCATTAACCAATAACATTTATTTAACCAGACAAATGATGAGCTCTATGCTTAATCAACCCAATTTGATTGAAGAACTTGGTTGGGATGGAAAAGGATACAAGTGAAATACCAACTATACAACAGTTTTTTACCCAAAAATTGATCCATCATGAATATGAAACAAAGTGTATACACATAAGTTCAAATTGGACATGGACAAATTCAAAATACTAATCCACATAAATGCCATGGATTGGATCAGCTCTTTCCATTGACCATATTTTATTTTTTAATTTAGGCCCACCATCAAGACTAAAGTTAAACATATAGAGCCACAAAACTGAAACCATTCGTTACCCAAAAAAAAAAATAACTTAAACTACTCATGACTAACAAATTTTAATATGGAAGTAAAATAAGTGATATATTTTAACATTGTAATTTTTGGTGTTTTTTAAAATTGTGAGAGTACACAAATCGGATGTTAAAAAAAATTGAAAAAATTTAGAGTACACAAATCGATCCGATTTGTGATTAAAAAATTTAAAAAATTCAGGGTACACAAATCAGACCATCCGATTACTGTAATCGAACTGTCCGATTACTCTTCCACCCCTCGGACGCAGTCATCACATACTGGTAAAACACCTTATATCCCCATAACTGTGCTATACACTATTACTTACTCCATATCAAAATTAAAAAAATGACACCTTATTCCTTCTCAAAAAAAGAAAAAAATATATAATTCATTTCAAATCCTCCCACACCCAGAAAAAAAAACTCTGTTTGGCATACATATTACATAAGACTGACAAGAGTGAAAGCGATTTCATTTTAAATCAAATTTTCTCATCCCTTTTATCAGGCCACCAAAGATCACCAATATATTCACGGTTTAATTATTCAACAAGTTTTTATAGTTTTATCGAATTTTTAATTAGGTTGTTATGCTTTTTTTTGATTGAGTTTCTATACATTAATTTTTTTTTCAATTTAATTCCTGCCATGACAAAACGTTTGAAATTATAGAATACTAGCGACTCAACAGGCA
>NC_029790.2:105596181-105600246 GCF_000816755.2 Arachis ipaensis | reverse complement strand
TGATGAGCTCTATGCTTAATCAACCCAATTTGATTGAAGAACTTGGTTGGGATGGAAAAGGATACAAGTGAAATACCAACTATACAACAGTTTTTTACCCAAAAATTGATCCATCATGAATATGAAACAAAGTGTATACACATAAGTTCAAATTGGACATGGACAAATTCAAAATACTAATCCACATAAATGCCATGGATTGGATCAGCTCTTTCCATTGACCATATTTTATTTTTTAATTTAGGCCCACCATCAAGACTAAAGTTAAACATATAGAGCCACAAAACTGAAACCATTCGTTACCCAAAAAAAAAAATAACTTAAACTACTCATGACTAACAAATTTTAATATGGAAGTAAAATAAGTGATATATTTTAACATTGTAATTTTTGGTGTTTTTTAAAATTGTGAGAGTACACAAATCGGATGTTAAAAAAAATTGAAAAAATTTAGAGTACACAAATCGATCCGATTTGTGATTAAAAAATTTAAAAAATTCAGGGTACACAAATCAGACCATCCGATTACTGTAATCGAACTGTCCGATTACTCTTCCACCCCTCGGACGCAGTCATCACATACTGGTAAAACACCTTATATCCCCATAACTGTGCTATACACTATTACTTACTCCATATCAAAATTAAAAAAATGACACCTTATTCCTTCTCAAAAAAAGAAAAAAATATATAATTCATTTCAAATCCTCCCACACCCAGAAAAAAAAACTCTGTTTGGCATACATATTACATAAGACTGACAAGAGTGAAAGCGATTTCATTTTAAATCAAATTTTCTCATCCCTTTTATCAGGCCACCAAAGATCACCAATATATTCACGGTTTAATTATTCAACAAGTTTTTATAGTTTTATCGAATTTTTAATTAGGTTGTTATGCTTTTTTTTGATTGAGTTTCTATACATTAATTTTTTTTTCAATTTAATTCCTGCCATGACAAAACGTTTGAAATTATAGAATACTAGCGACTCAACAGGCACAATCTTTTTTATTATTTTTAAAAAATTAATTTTATTTTTTTAATATATTATTCGCCTTTTAAATTTATTAGATCACTATTATTTTTTATTTTAATATTGACATGATCTTATTTATATCATATTTTAGTATTGGTGTTAATATATTATTCACCCTTCAAATTTGTCAGATAAGTATTTTTTTCATCATTTCAAAATTAACGTAATTTTATTTATATGACATTTTGGTTTATAAGGATTGGGGAATCAAATCTCCTCCTATATTGAGGATATGAGCCATCACCTCGTCGTGCCTCTGCTACGAACTCTTTTGGGTAGTTGCGTTTACATTGACCATTTTCATGTATGGTGAAGATTGATTAAGTATTCCGCAAGAACCATGGACTATATATGCCTTAGTATTGCCTTATGTAAGTGTGGTTCTGTTTCTTTACATGGTATTTTTCGCTCGGACCAAACTATCATATTGGTCAGGATCACTCAACGTGTCATTGTTTTCTAAGATTAGCAACATATGTACGTATGGCAATCCCTTTTTCTGAAATTCAGTGACATAAATATAACTTTTCACTTTTTTCAATACACCCTTGGTAATAACATCCTCCTTTAATTGTTCGAATTTGGCTCTGAAAATCTTAGTTGTTAGATCCGGACGATCCTATGGAGTTTGAGTAGGGCTGAGTTCCGAAGCTATTTCTGACCATGATGGATTGCATGCCTTAGTGAGAAAAATATCGGGTTTACCTTCTTTTATAACAATAGCATTCCATCCTCGTACCGTTAGGTCATATCTCGACGACTGTCCACGAACGACCATGGTAGTATCGTTCTTCTGCCAACATTTTTTAAAACCAATTATAGAGAAAAGTATTATTAGTTTGAAATTTTAACTTCAGAAACACGTAATGATCAATCGTGTAGGTATTAAATCGAAAAGTATTTACCAACATTAATCTCTCCTGTGTGCAAAGCATCTTGTGAGCCTTGATATAGTTCAACTCGAAGTTTCTGTTGTCTTTATCGAACCCATCTTAACTTGTTTGTTTCTATTTTCACATAGTTGTCAACAACATATTATTGAAGAAGTAGCCCCACTTGCTAAACTGTTGAGTGATCATGGGGCGGATCTACAAATTTTGAGGATATTAGAAAATGGTTAAAAATTGTGAAATGATGTATTGGTTCAAACTATCATATAAGGAAGTCTATAAATTATGTAGCAAATATGAGTTTGTACCTGGAGCATATTGCTATAATATGTCCGGTATGATACTTTGTTCCCACTTTAAGTTCGAGTATTCATATCCCATCCATGCGTTCCAAATGGAAAAAGAAGAGGATATTGTAGTGGATCATAATAGCCAACAAATTTCTGAATCCTTCTGAGATTACCAGTATGAGTTTGAACCTTGATATCTCGTCCACGCACCATTGTTTTAATGTCATGTATGTATATAGAGAGTGTTTTAAATATAAATTTTTATCTCGGTTTCAAATTAAATACTAATTAAAAATAAATAATTAAACTTAATAACGTTTATAAATAGTTAATTTGTAAATAATATTTTTAAATTTTTATTTTGATTTTGTTACACATAATTTTTAATTGAATAATCTTGAAGCGCTTATATATTTATTTTTATGGTCAATAAATCTGACAATTTTTCAAAACTAAAGAAGTTATTGATAAGAGGATGTATGATGAATTACGAAGAATTTTTTCCAGATACACAATTTTTATACTCTCCTATTTTGTTTATTAATTATTCTTATATGTTGATATTTAAAAACGAAAAAAATAAGCATTCTCATTTATTCTATTTTTCACTATTTATAAAAAAATGAAGACCTCTTCGTATTTAGATTTATATTTTGGCCTACCACTTAAAAAAGATGAAGACAAATATGAATATCAATGACATTTAAATAAAAATTATCTTTTGTAAATAACTAACATGTATTTTGGTTTATATATACTCTTTTTGAATCAGAATAATGTTATTATCATTATTTTTTGAATTATATTTTGGTTTATAGTCATTTTAATTTTAATAAAATATGATATAAATAAAGTCACGTCAACATTAAAATAAAAACATACTTATCTAATAAATTTGAAGAGTGAATGATATATTAACAAAAAAATAAAATTAATTTCTTAAAAACAATAGAAAAGCGGCTGAATAGACACGTTAGTGCCTGTTGAGCCGCTTGTAATAATACTTAATTTATTATTTATTGGTCTCATTGATATAATTAATTGATCATTTTTTCATACACTCTATAACAGTTAGAATCCTTCTTTCTATTTATTGTATATATGTATCACAATATATTTTAATAGTATTTTATATCTTACTTTAACATTAAATAAAGATACATCCCAACAAAGATATACCTCTACCTTTTATTGGTTTTAAAAATTTTATTTTTTATAATAAACTCTATTATGTCAATATAAATGAAAAAAAATATCAGGAAAGAATGAGAATAAAAATGAAAAGAAAAAAGATAACGATAATAATATAATAAAAGAGTACAAAACAATATATATGAGATAGTAGAAATAACAATAACTATGAGAATAAATTGCTCTTATGATAGTAGAAATAATGATAACTGCATGGGTTGTTTTAGGTTGCTTTTATGATGGTAAAAATAATGATAACGGCTTCGGTTGTTTTGGGTTATAGTGATAGAAGTAAAATGAAAAAAATAATTGGACACCAAATTCTTATTATATCTCTTTTAATTTATCAGATAACTAATGAAATAAAATATTATTATTTACAGTATAAATTAAATTAAAAAATATTTAATCCGTAACATTATAGTAGGAGGAAATAGTTATTATGACAAAAATTAAAATTGTCAATCATACAATAGCACTGTTTCAATTCAATCATGTGAAAAAAAATTCGAATATAAATTTATTAGTATTAAATAAAATAAAATAAAATATTATTTGCACTATAAATTAAATAAAAAAATACCAATACTTTTAGAATTAAAAAAAATTATATTTTTAAAAATAAATAAATAAATATTTTTATAAAATAGCTACTAT
>NC_029790.2:105581152-105595686 GCF_000816755.2 Arachis ipaensis | reverse complement strand
TTTAAAATTATTAATTTTTATTTTAATTATATTATCTCATCATATTATACACTATTCTTTGTCTCATCATTATTATTATGCTGCCTTGTTTTATTCTTTTTTTTCTTCTTCTATTCATCCCAATCGTAATTAATTATCACTGTACTATTATTCCAACTCTCATTTTTGTTTATCACTTTGATCCATAACTACCATTGTGTTAATTTTGGAGTTATTAAAAATTTGCTAAAGGATTTTTTTTCTTTTTTGATTTAGATATCTAGATGTATATTTATTATATAGATTCTTATTATTTTTTCAGACTTACTTGTTAAGTCATATTTTATTACTTTCAGAAAAAATTTAAGATATCAAGTATTCAGATTTTTTGTTAAACAAATGATAAAATTTGCCGACAATTATAAAAAAATAATATCAAATATTTTATATCTTCTTAAAAGAGTAATATTATATGGACATTACTATTTTAGCTACTATTAACATATACAATTGAATATAAAATAAGAAGTGATCCATGGCAAAAAAGAGGCGCTGGCTATACTGGGAAGAGAGGTTGTGTGGGAGGGCAGTAGATGGTGATGACGTTGGCGCCCCAACTATGGTTAAGATAAGGACCAATTACAATGTGACACGTAATGAAGGGTAACTTACATGTTATTTTAGAGGGGTTGGGTAGCATTCACCTTATATTAAACACTATTTATCAATAAGATTAAGATGGAAAAGTGAAAATTGGACACCAAACTCTCCTATTTCCTTTATATATTGTTATAGATATTTAATTTAAAGTACATTAAGATATTATAATAATATCTATAACAATATCATTTAGGATAATTATGAAAGGTTTATCGAATCAAAATCTAAGAAATAAATTATTATTAATTAAATAAATATACAGGATTCTTACCTATATTTGGATCATTCCTTCTGTTTACTTGGACCATGTTATTATGAGTACTGAATAAATTTGTTATTAAGATGAAAATATATTATAAAAGATAATTCATATTAAATGATATACTAACTACATAAATTTATTAATGGGATGTATAACTTAACTCTTCTGGTGAGGTGTTGCTTGCCTCTGTTCTTCGCTCATGTTTTGTCTTTGTCGTCTTACATAGTCTTGCCAAGTCGGTCAACCATTTCTATTGGTATCCTGTCAACTGTAATTAATCAAAACAAAGAAAAGATGGATGAGAAACGAAAGAAGTTTTTCTAGTAACAACAATAGTGAAGTGAGAGAGAATAAGGGAAGAAAGAGATCATTATTATAGAAGTTACGTGGATTTATAAAATAAGAGATAACGTAAATGAAGATGAGGTAGTGAGAATATTGTAACGCAGAATAACGTGGGATAAGTTATTAGGAAGGATAAAAATGAAAAAAAGTTTTGGACACCAAAACAGGTTTTCCCATTATATATTGTTATAGAAGTAGTGAAGTGAGAGAGAATAAGGGAAGAAAGAGATCATTGTTATAGAAGTTACGTGTATTTATAAAATAAGAGAGAACGTAAATAAAGATGAGGTAGTGAGAGTATTGTAACGCGAAATAATTGACGTGGGATAAATTATTAGAAAGGATAAAAATGGAAAAAAGTTTTGGACACCAAAATAGGTTTTTCCATTATATATTGTTATAGATATAAAAATATTATATTATTATTGAATATCTTCCTTATTCTTAACACTTATTTGTAATAATTCTTAGTTTTTTTTTTTTTAATCAAAGATAGAAGACTTGAACCCGCAACCTCTTAATTGAGTATGGGAAGACTATGTCATTTGAGCTAGAAGTTATGTATAGAATAAAAAAGTAACTGTATAAAGAAAAAAATTAACTAATAATTACATTTTTGACTAAATTTTAAGGCGACAATTATATTAAACACTATTTATCAATAAGATTAAGATGGAAAAGTAAAAATTAGACACCAAACTCTCCTATTTCCTTTATATATTGTTATAAATTTTTTTTAATTAAGTGAAATAAAGATAGGTAGAGAGTACTACATGTACTCCATAGAATAGAGGAAAAGATAACATGAGCAGAAGTTATGTGTAGAATGAATAAGTAACTATATAAAGAACAAACAAAATTAACTAATTACATTTTTGACCAAATTTTAAGACGACAATTATATTAAACACTATTTGTCGATAAGATTAAGATGGAAAAGTGAAAATTGGACACCAAACTCTCCTATTCCCTTTATATATTATTATAGATTATAGATATTTAATTTAAAGTCCCTTAAGATATTATAATAATATCTATAACAATATCATTTAGAACAATTATGAAAAGTTTATCGAATCAAAACCTAAGAAATAAATTATTATTAATTAAATAAATATACAGGATTCTTACCTATCTTTGGATCATTCGGTCTGTTACTTGGACCATGTTATTATGAGTATTGAATAAATTTGTTATTAACATGAAAATATATTGTAAAAGATAATTCATATTAAATGATGAGGAGTGCTAGGGGCCAGCACTTTTCTTAAATTCTGGCCAGCACTTAACCATCAAAAGAAAATTGAATGATTCTACACCATTAGATGCAATCTCACACCATCAAAAATATTATTAATGGCTAATTGATGGCTAACTACATAAATTTATTAATGGGATGTATAACTTAACTCTTCTGGCGAGGTGTTGCTGCCTCTGTTCTTCGCTCATGTTTTGTCTTCGTCGTATGGCATAGTCTTGCCAAGTCGGTCAACCACTTCTATTGGTATTCTGTCAACTGTAATTAATCAAAACAAGGAAAAGATGGATGAGAAATGAAAGAAATTTTTCTAGTAACAGCAATAGTGAAGTGAGAGAGAATAAGGGAAGAAAGATATCATTATTATAGAAGTTACGTGGCTTTATAAAATAAGAGAGAACGTGAATGAAGATGAGATAGTGAGAGTATTGTAACGCGGAATAACTGACGTGGGGTAAGTTATTAGGAAGGATAAAATTGGAAAAAAGTTTTGGACACCAAAACAAGTTTTCCCATTATATATTGTTATAGATTCTGTAAAAAAAAGAATATTCTCATAACTGGGTTAGAATACCTAATTGAGGACACTTTCATATTTTCAAAATACCAAAAAAACCCTTGGCATTTTATCACCATGTCAGAGAACCCTAGCCGGCCTAAGTTCTTCTCCAAAGTTCCTGTCTAGGTGCGTTTCTCCTTCGTTGCATTGTGGTGTTGTCGTCCATGGCGTGGTCGTCATCCGTCGCTGCGTCGTCGACGGGTGCTCTTCTCGTCCGCCATCAATGAACCCATTGCCTCGCCTTGCTTCACTGCCATTTATGCAAATCCTCGAGGACCTGGCCTTTACGGTTCAACATTCTCATTAAAAACCTCTGCCAATGATAACGACTTTAGAGCAGTTACCAAAATTGTAAAATCGCAACTGGAGCCACACTTAAATCTCACGTGCCTTTGCGTGTTGGTTGAAGACACTGGCGTGCATCTCGTCCAGGCGCTCATGACGTGCGCAGAAGCGATTCAAGAAGGGAAGCTTGACCTCGCTGACGTGCTCAAGAACCATGCGTCGCTCCTTGCATCGCAGTAGAGCAGTGCGATTAGGAAAGTTGCTACCAACTTCTTCCTGGTGAGTGCTCGCGTCGCCGCACCTCCATCCCTCCCTTGCCTCCAAATTAATTGATTATAGGTGAAAAAATAGTTTCTTAAAGATATTTGATTCTGATAACTAAATGTTTGAATATATTAATCTCTGGTGAGGTTGAAGATTTGAACTTTAGCTGGTTCTAATTTGAGAACATCATCATGTTTGAAGTAAGAAACAAACTGAAATTTGGTTAGCCATTTGAGTTCATGGTTTGTGAAATTTTTAATTTATCTAATGTTATATTTTGTTGCAAAGTCTATTATTTTTTGTGTTACATTATTGGTATCAAAATTTTCAATATTGAAATATGATAATGCTGTTTAAATTGTATTGATTTGCACTCTAAATATTATGTAGTTATTGAAAATGATTTTCTCTTTATGTCTGATGTTCTAATAAGCTCCATTAGGTGTAGAAAAACTCCTTTTATTAGTACTTTCGTTTGATTATTCGGTAATTTTTGGGAATGGACTTGCCCATACCCTGGCTCAAAAATATAGCCAGATCCAAAAAGGAATAAAAGCCAAATGAAGGTGGCCTCGTCTATCCTTACCCGACCTCATAGAGGTCGAGCGCGATAATGGTAGATTAGCTCTGCTTATATGAATACGTAACTAACTCCTAAGATATTGCCCACTTATCTAGAAGAGAGATCTCAACAACTTCCCTAGAAAAAAGGGAACTGTTATCCACCATTAAAAGTGGAACTACTCTGAAAAAGTGGTCATCAACTCTACTATAAATACATTGACACTCTCAGGTATATTCAAAACCCAGTCTACTAAAAAGCTTGCTTAAACTCTTGCTAACTCAAACATCAAAGTCCCTTGCAGGTACCACCTCCTACAAGAGCTCATCAGCATCACCTCACCTTGGCCATTTGCAAAATGGGGCTTAGGCCTCCTCGGGACATTCCCATAGGCTCCCGAACAAGTAAAATACCTCATAGTGTGTATGGATTATTTCACTAAGTGAATTGAGGCATAACCTTTGGCAATCATCACTGCTTAAAGAAGTAAAAAATTCCTCTACAAGAACATTGTCACCCAGTTTGGAGTCTCACACTCCATTACTACGGACAATGGAACTCAGTTCACCGACTCAGCCTTCAGAAGCATGGTGGAAAGTTTCAAGATTAAGCACCAATTCACATCGGTAAAACACCCTAAGCCAATGGACAAGTTGAAGCTGCAAATAAAGTTGTGTTGGTCGGGTTGAAACGTCGAGTACAAGAAGCAAATGGAGCATGGGCAGACAAGCTTCCTCAAGTCTTGTGTGCATATCGGACAACCCCTCACTCAACAACTGTGGAATTTCCTTTCCAACTTGTTTATGACATAGAGGCCATGATACCTATAGAAGTCAATGAAGAATCTCCAAGGGTTAGATTCTACGATGAAATACAAAATATCCGAGCTCAAAAGGAAGAACTTGACCTCCTCCCAGAAGTCCAAGAACAAGCTCGGATAACGGAAGAGGCCTTGAAGGAAAGAATGGGCTTAAGATATAATAAGAAGGTCGTCAAAAGAAGCTTCTCCGTAAACAACCTCATATTGATCCGAAATGACATCAGAACACCAAAGTCGGATGAAGGAAAGCTGACTGCAAACTGGAAAGGTCCTTATAAGATTATTGAGGTTCTAGAAAAGGGTTACTACAAAGTGTTCGACTTAAAAGGGAACGAGCTTCCAAGGTCGTAGCATGCATGTAACCTAAAACACTACTACAGTTAGAAAGTGCACCTTGCTCCCTGGTGTACTCTTTTTTCTGACTTCATATTTTTTCTCGAGAAGGATTTTTCTAAAGGGAGTTTTAACGAGGCACCATAGAAAGGGTTAAGGGCTAATGAAAATCTCTTAGTAACAAAGCTTATGTAAACTAATTTTTCTTACTAATGATAATTCATTTTTCATAAAGTTTCCCATTCAAAGGCACTAGTTTAAGCTCGAAAAATCACGAAAATCATTGTTCGACCTAGATGGTCGGCAAGATGAAGCGACGAGGTACAAATTAGTGTAAGAAGTAATATAAGCAGATCGTGGTCCGACCTTATTCGAAACTTAAGAAAAGGGTGGATCTAAAACGAATCGCAAAAGTAACTTGTTAAAACTGACTACTTAAAGCTGGGATAAATTAAAGGAAATGCATGATCCTGATCTTACAAAAAGATCAATGAGAGACCGACTTACTTCAACCGACATCTTCAGCAACTTAATAAAATTACCATTAAAAGCTATCAAGTGACTTAAGTTTTAACACAAAGCTAAAGAAACACTACAACAAGCAATGTTAAACAACATTCATACCAAATTGCCACTTATCAAAAAATGGGGAAAAAGTTTTTAAGAACAACAAAAAGAAGAAACATTGTTCCAACTACAACTATTACAAAGCCAAGTTGTTCATAAAAACTCAAAAGCCGGGCCATCCAAATACTTTGAAATTAAAAAAAAAATAAGAAGGAGGGATGTGTTTATTGGAGGTCCTATTCGTATCATCGGGTTGCACGGAGGAGGTTGGGAGAATTTCTAGGAAGGAGTAGGCTCATCGTCCATCCGAGGAGCACCATCAACTCAAATTTCATAAGACTTTGGGTCGGGAATAGAAGTGTCTTCCTCATCTTTTGGCACTGTGACAATCTTCCCATCAACCACAGTGTTGTCAAGACTAATGAGGGAGATGTCAATAATCTGGAACTGGGTCTTTGAATTCTCAACCAACTCGTCCATTCCCTGACTATAGTTTCCTCCAAGTCCACATACTTCTCCCTTGATTTTGCAACCTCATCCACCAAATCTAGTTTCTTCCCGAAGACCCTGGTATAGCTCTCTTCAGGCTTCTTTTTTAAACCCTCTGCCATGGCACATGCGGCTTCAGATTGCTTCATTCTCTCCCGAGCCCTAGCAAGGTTAGCCATTAGGACCTCCTTCTCCTTCTCCAACTCCAACTTAGTCTCTCTTAACGATTCTACCTCAGCCTTCATATTAGATAAAGATCACTGAGTGGCACCCAAGGGAGTCTCCTCCAGTTGTTTTAGAAGCACCGAACAAACCCTGACTGTTCTTATCCCACCTCGGGACAGGACTTGAAGGTGGTTCTTGATAGAAACATCGTCCATCCCAATATCACTATAAGGGAAAATGTGTTTCTCATAGAAAATTACAACATCAAAGCCCTGGTCGTACACACTTCCCGACTCCAAGGTCTTATGTTTCTTAGGCCTCGACTTGGAAACAAGTGGCGCAAGAGGAATTAATTGACTACCATGAGCAACAAGCGAATTTGAAGGAGGAGGAGTGGGATCAAGAGTCACCTTAAGGGAGGCAGAGGTGTCCGATTTTGACTTGGAAGGTGAGGAGAGTCGCCCAAATCATCAGCTTCTCTCAATTGTATATTCCGGGTAACAATGTTCTTCTTGGCTGAACGAAGAGTTTTCATTGTCGCCGACTTTCCAGCAATACTTTCAGTATGACATCAAAGTCAGATTGCATTAGACAAAAAAATAAACAATAAATTTATATCTCATATCTATAAGATGAAAAGAAAATGCTTCTTAGCTCAGGCTGAATTTGGCTGGGGTTTCCTAAAAATTTCTTGGTGTCCATATTAAGAGCCTTGTAACACCCTAACTATCAAAATGTCACGCTTCCGGCTATGCCACTCTGATAGCTCGAGTATTACGATGACTCTTCTAATATTTAATACTAAAATATGAGCCTATTTAAAACTCAAAATCGCATAACCTTTCAAAAACACTTTTTCGTTGAAAACATAAACATACATGTACATACATTACCAGATACAATAATAAGATATATTTATATATATATACATAACACTAGTTTACAAACATACATGTCATAATTACCTATCCCTCTTACAAACTTAGTAAAGATAAAGGCGAGGGAAAAATAAAAGCTAAGATAATACAAAAATAACGAATAACCAGAAAAAGGAATATAACTCTTCTGAAGCGTCTTCGTCCATATCCTGAAAATGAATAACTTGTAGGGGAGTGAGAACGTCGTCCTCGCTTGTTCTCACTATAGAATTACAGAAATTGCTATAACAAGATACGTAAAATAAAATTATTCTCAGAGTACAGTGATCATTGCTCGTCTTATGAGTCTTTCCAAAAACCTTGAGAACACATTAGAAATCCAGAAAAACCCTTTTTGAAGACTTGGTAAATTTCTCAAATAATTTAAAACAAAACTCTTTTTCCTTTCTTGTAAAATCTGAAAAGTTTTTTTCCTAAACAGTATGAATGACCAACATGTCCCAAACATATGTTCAATTAAGTCTATGTTGTAAGAGTTTGATTTTTCATACTTTTCTAGACTACAACCATGAAGGCAGTTACCTACGCGGTATAAATAACCATCCCGGCCCAGGCATAGGTTCATTAAGTCTATACTGAACCGGTCAGATACTTTATACAAAACTAGAACTCAATATACCAATCACGGCCTCAAGCCCATCCAATCCAACACGGCCCCCGGCCCAAACAACTCAATCATTAACTAATTCATCACAAATCAACCAATCAAACACAATCACAAATAATGTAGTTCAAACATAATCAATAGCAATTACAACAATTATAGCAGTTAGCAATTAATATAAGTATTCACATAGGCAAACCAATTACAATATGCACACCCAAACAATGTCACATAAATACAAATGATGAATGTCTGCCCTACTGGATGTGATATCACATTGTCGGTTCAACTGCCAACCCGACACATCTCCATGGGGATGTTGTCCTTCAAAATCATAGTATGGGAACCCCCGAGATATAGTGCTCAGATCACTATCCAGGATTTTATGCCTATACGCTTTGATGATCCGAAGGGATGCGAGCAGGATCTATTGCCACCGACCTCACATCTAAGCGCAATCGGGACGAACCACCGCCCTTACGCCGCCGCCGCTACCTCGACAGGCGGGATCTAACCTCGGCCCCTGCCGAGCGCATATCGTTTCATAATCTCAATACAAAACAGTAGTTCAGTGGTTTCTCAGAAAAACATTTTCAACACATCAATCAGGATCAATATCTTACTTCGAAATCATTCTTGGCCCATTTACTTTTAAATAACAACCGTATTCAATTCAAGAATCACTTTTCAAAACAGAGCCACTTTTCACGTCTTCCCAACACTTCCAAACAATCACAAAACCATGCCAAATTCAAAATCTCTTTGAAAGACTCAAAATCATTCATTTCTAAATCAAGATTTGGTCGTAAAATTTCTTAGCAGAGTCTCAAAACTTCAGGGGAAAATAACCTAACTCATTTCTTAAATTCTTTGAAAACCTCCGAAACTTTAACTTCTTAAGTTGGATAAATAGAATGGAGTTTAAACCAAAACCAAATCGTATTTCCAATTATTCCGAACCAATTCCAAAACCAACCAAACTTAAGCCAAAACCAAATCATTTTTAAACCAAAAACCAATTTCAGTTTCATTCTTAAATCTGTTACCAAATGCTCGGAAAGTGTTTCAATAATAATTCGAAGTTTCAGAAAATACTTCAAGCTCTTCCTAAAATTTCGTAAAGTGGAATAGATTAATTGAAAACCAGGTTTATTTTAAATCCATTAAAACCCCTCCAAAATCTGTTTACTTAAATCAAATTCCAAAACATAAAAAGTTTCATATTTAAATTGATTTTTAAGATATAATTCCTTTCTTAGTAATTACATCCAAAATATAAAAATTTTCTTAATAAGGCAAGTTCAAACATAATTTATTTATCAAACATTTAATTCAAAGCATAATTCATTATTTTCAAAATAACGTTCCAATCAAAATCACAGATTTTATAGAAATTTCGGCAGCATCTCCCCTAAAACTTGGACTTTGCCACCCTATTCGGGTCCCAACCAAACCAATCCTCAACTCTTTCCAATAGGTTCAAGACCAAATCAGTTTCTAATAAAGCAAAAACTCAAACTTTCAGGTTGTCAAAAAAATAATTTCAATTCAACCAAATTCAGAATTCTCCAATTTATCAAAGCAGACATTATCTCAATCAAACAGGCAACCATATTCATTCAGGACAAAATTAGACAAATCATAAGACTCACATAATCACCAGAAACATGTTTTACACAACATATCTATTTATAACAATTTTCAATTTAGAATAAATCAGTCTGACCAAAAAGCCCATACCTCGACTCGTCGAACACATAAACCAACGCATCACAAGAATCCTCTCTCTCAACCCGAAATCACCAGCAATCGCAACCTCAGCTCCAAGTCACTTTCGCAGTTATCACAGCAACTCTAATCGCAACATACAACAACCGAAACTATATCTTATAGCAATTAATGTCGCAAAACCTCAGCGTATGATAACAGAATAGTAACTAGGGAGCTTTCAAATCGAAAACGCTTACCGAACGAAGAAGAAATGGCTAAACCGGAATATCGACAGTCTCCGAACCGGTTCGGCGGCAGCCCGACAGCCACCTCAAGCGGCAGCAGCGACCTGAACAACATGCAGCGACCATGAGATTCCCAGAAACTCAACGAAAAGGAGAACTGACTTAAAACCCCTTACCGACAAAGTTTTCCGGCGACCAGGCACGGCGGTGTGGTTCAACACAGAACCAGACAGAGCGGCGACAGCCTCCAGCAACTCCGATGAGCTTCCTCAACGACGGTGATGGCTGGAGCTTCGGCGGTGCTAACAAAGGCTTGCCGGCGGCAGGAATGGCGGCGATAGCTCCAAGCAGTGGGTCGCACTCCTCCTCGCATCACTGGCCCGCATCTCCCACCCTCAACATTGCGCGGTCTATCTCTTCTGAGGTGGGAAAGGCAGTGATAGCCTGGCTCCCCACGTGCAGCGGTCTGGCATGGTGACGATGGCGTCCTCCATCCCCAGCGACAAGGACGACGGTTACAACCTGCAACTTTCTCACTCGTAGGCCATCCCTCTTCTTCGGCGTTGCGCTCTGTTTCGACCTCACTCTCTCCTCTGTTTGCAGATCATGGCGGTGGCAGAAGCTTCATCCATGGCGATGCTGCAGCACGGGCAAGACTGGGCGGTGCTGACGATGGTGGCTTGGGATCCTCGCGGGCAGTTCGGTAGTCACGGCGGCAGTACCCAGCCGGCGGCGCCGAGCCCTTCCCCTCTCTCCTTTTCCCCGATCTCTGCCTCTGGTTCACGCCTCTTCAAGGATATGTGTGTTTGCTGTTGGTTTGGGAGGGGGGAAAGAAAGGGTTTCGGCTGAGGCAAGAAGGGGTTAGGGTTTCATTTTTGAAACTTAGGGTTAGGGACAATTTGGTAAATTCAAATAAAATTAGGGTAATAGGGTTAATTTTGTAATTTCAAATACAAGTAGGGTTAATATAGAAATTGAAACCCAATTAAATCCAACACTAATTGTATATAGAGAATACTATTTGCTCATCAATTTTATAAATTATTTTCAATAAAATGTCCGAATCAAATAATTAGAAATAATATACTTAATTTCTTCATTTTCCAAAATAGCTGTATTAATATTTAAAATATTACTTATTTAATCCAAATCATATAAAATTTTTATTATTTCTTAACTACCAACTTTACAATTTAAATATATAAAATAACTCAATAATTGTAAAATTAGATAAACCTTAATTTAAATAGCCCAAACTCATTATTTTTTGGATTTCTAGAACTTTAAGTTATAAATAGGAAATTAGTCCATAATTATAGAGTTTGGATGAAGACCATAATTATTTCAAATTCAATTAATCAAAACTACCTTTAATTACCTTCAATAAGATAATTTACGAAATTAAAACTGTAAATAAATATATGGTTTGAGATTAGTTCAAAATAGGACTCTTCAAAAGTCTTGGGTCTTACAAGCCTGCCCCCAACACTCCTGGAATAAGGTAACTACACTCTCCTCAACTTCATCCAAGTCGTTCAAACCGTACCTAATAAATAGGGATTCTTCTCCCAGTGTAAAGGAAAAAGTGTCTCATCTCTCTCATTCAAAAAGAAAGGAAAGACATCATCCACAAATAAGATTTTGAAGAAGTAATTTCTAAAATCATGAAAAGAATCATCAAAAATAGTGAAGACCTTCCATCCTTGAACAACTTGGAAGGATACCCAACCCTGTTTCTTGGAGTTAAAGGGTTTTGTAAGAACAAAGAGGTAAAAGAAAGTTTTAACAGAAGGAGCAACATCAAGGGCACGACAAATAAGTTGATAGATTTTTAGAAAACTTCAAGAATTGGGATGAAGTTGGGAAGAGGCAACATTACAGAGCCAAAGAACCTCGAATTCAAAGTCAAAGAAAGGAAGGCTAACTCCCGATTTTGTTAAAAAACAATCATACACGTATATAAAATGACGTTCCGACTTCTCAAGTTGGAAAAAACAAACCCTCTCCTTGGACTACAATCTCATATTTTTTCTCATCCTCTCGACTTAGACATAACCTATGGTGCCTACAATAAGTCTCGGCATACTCTTTATCAATAACAGGGACATGAGTAAGAATAGACATATATCTACCCAGATCAAGTGAGACGAAACTTTAGAGGACATGTTGTGAATTACTGAATGAGACATAAAAGCTATACCTACAATACAATGAAAGGAAATTCATCACTACAAGTCGGGCAAAACAAAAACATCAAGCAAAAAATATAAGAGGTCTGGTCGTCTTCAACAAAAGGATACCACAACCTTTCGTGTGCAAAACAATCACACCACGTTAACAAGTGTAGAAATGGCGCCTTCCTCAAAAACGAAAAAAAGCACCATTTGGGGGCAACAAAAAATCAGACCCACACTCAGATTCACAACAACAATAAACAACATTTCAAATAAATTTTCAAGAAAATCTTTTCAAGGTTTTCGACATTCGTAGAAAAAAATGCAGAAACAGACAAGCAACCTTGCAACAAAATCATCTTTTCACATAAATGATTCAAGAAAGAAGAACATTATCGAGTAAAAGTACAAAAATACAAGTTCAAAAGGTAAAAGAGTTAACCTCGAAGGATCAAGAAGTAGGATGAACACACAATCGGCAAAAACACGAACGTTCCCTCAAGAAAACGCGAAGCAAAGCCCTCTGAAACTTAAGAAGAAATATCGAAGGCAAGAGCAAATTGCAGAAGATGAAAAGTTTTTAGTGAATGTAAAACACTTTCAGAAAGAAGTAAAAAAAAAAAGAAAGAGAAAAACAAATAAATAGTTATAACACACCAGGGGACAAAAAAGTAATTTTATACTCCTTCATTAATGTGGCACGATTACCAAGGTAACCGTTGAGTAACATGCAGAAATTACGAAAAGACGTAGCGTCTCATAAATCTAAATTAAGTCGAGAACCCGACCTAGCAAAGGCGGTCTGTCCGATCTGGTATTGTACTCTACAGAAACAAACCTGATCTACAAATGTTTGAATCCGAGCTAGTAAAAGCTCAGACTCAAGTAGGGATACTATTCATACCCTGACCTAAAAACATAGCCAGACCCAAAAAAGAATAAAAGCCCAATGAAGGTGGCTTCATCTACCCTTACCCGACCTCATAGAGGTCGGGCGCCACGACAGCAGTTTAGCTTTGCTTATATGAATAAGTAACTGACTCCTAAGATATCTCCCACTTATCTAGAAGGGAGATCTCAACAAATTCTCTAGAAAAAAAAGAAACTGTTATCCCTCATTAAGAGTGGAACTACTCTGAAAAGGTGGGTTATCAATTCTACTATAAATACATTGATACTCTCAGGCATATTCAAAATCCAATCCACTGAAAAAAACCTACTTAAGACCTTGCTAACTTAAGTATCGTAGTTCTTTGTAGGTACCACCCCCACCTCCTCACGAGAAACTCAGACGGCGGCATCTCATCACCAATAGAAGTCGGATCCTGTCCGAAGGGAGTCTGGACCTCACATTCAGGCGCAAAAACAACCTAATTTCAAGTAACCCTCGAAACAGGACTAAATATTTACTATTAAATACAATGACTAATTTTGTTGATTTTTCAAATAGATGAAACCTACAGTCTTAAAACATTCTATGCCTAAGACAAAAGATGGAGTCCTCCAAACTTAATTAAAGACATGGTTCTAATCAGATCGAATTGGCTGGTTGAATCAAGTTAATTAAGAATTAACTATCAAACCAATTTGATTCATAAAAAGAAAATCAATTGTGAGAGAACACGTCAAAAATAAAAAAATTCAAAAAAAGAAATCCTAGTAAATTGGCTAATTAATTTATTTTTTAATAGTTAACCAATTTAAAAAAATAAAATATTAAAAATAACTTTTTTGATTACTATTAGATTAAGTTAAACCTCAATCGAACCTCAGTTAGACATTTAAATTTAAACCTTTGAACTTTAACTTCACCAATTCAATGATAGATGATGAGTCTCTTCTTCTTCACAATACTCATTGCCTAATCCATATTTTGGTTGCCAACTACATCACATTCATTTCTCTTCTCTTTTTCTTTGAAACAATTGCATATCT
The DNA here is from genome assembly GCF_000816755.2 of Arachis ipaensis. Taxonomy (NCBI): domain Eukaryota; kingdom Viridiplantae; phylum Streptophyta; class Magnoliopsida; order Fabales; family Fabaceae; genus Arachis; species Arachis ipaensis. The sequence continues at coordinate 105,581,532 of NC_029790.2, read as the reverse complement.
TTCTCTACAAAATACTAATAGAGTTTTTTTGAGAATGAAATATGAAACATCTTCTGCAAAAACGTATAAAAATTCAATTAGGATAAGCCCAATAGAATCACGTATCATTTCAGCTCATAACAATAAATAGTAAAATTTTGTTCATTTACAAAGCCCATTCTATGTCGACCAAAAAGAAAGAAAACCATCCCTACATAATTGGCTAAATTGCTAAATTATGGGATTGAGGCCTTATAAAAGTTGCAAACTATTTTTCACCAAAAACAAAAAATAGCAATCTGTTTTCATCTAAAGACTACACTAAGGACTTAAAAGGCCCAATCTTTTGTCCTCATATATGTATAATTTACTAAATTTTATATTTAATTATAACATCCCTT
>NC_029790.2:105580289-105580943 GCF_000816755.2 Arachis ipaensis | reverse complement strand
ACTTTAATACTTTATTATAATTTTATTTGAAGGGTCATGCCGACATAAAAAAGTGACACATAACAAGCACAAGAAACTCCACTAGCACGTTTTCATTGGCACCAGAATTTTGGCTCATGCTTTGCCTAATCCCCATTATGGGTATGTTAGGTGAATAGTTTGAAACCATGGTTTGCCCAACGACTAAAAGGCAACCTTGGGTTTCTACTTTTGTCTAAATCTATAGTTAGAGATTAATTAATAATATGCTGTAATATGATTCTGATGTGATAATGACATATATAAACATGCTAATATGAGTTAAAATTCAATTTGCATACCTCCAACCGCACTAATAATGTTGCATAATAAGCTCACTTTGGGGAAAACAAAATTGATTGAAGGCAAATGAACCATAGTATCACGTGTTTTGGAAAAAGCTTGTTTCTATTCCGCCACTATTTTGTTGATGCTTAATTCATCCACATTATTCTACTTTCAAAGAAGTTCTATTTAAGGTTATAAAATAGAACCGGCCATTCAACCAATGAAATTAAAAGTTCAAAAATTTAAAAGATTCAACTAAAATTTAATTGGAGTTGAATAAAATATAATAAAATAATAAAATAATAAAATATATTCACAAATAATTCCATTTTTTTTTTTAAAATCTTT
>NC_029790.2:105519252-105580188 GCF_000816755.2 Arachis ipaensis | reverse complement strand
GCTGGGATTTTCTTATGGGTTCATTGCAACTGATTTATGCATTGAATCAGACTGGCCAAGTGATCGACTCCCTATTTACTTGGTTGAATTGACCAACCTGGTTGGATTTGTAGAGTTATGGTTCTATGAATATCAAAAATCAATCACTATATCTGTATTATATATACACCTATATGTATTTTATGTTTTTTTTCCATCAATTACTAAAATAATTAAACTTTTTATATCAAAATAATCAATCTTTTGTAGAATAGCTATAATTTTTATGAACAAAAAATAATTACCAATCAAGTTCTCTATATAAATTGTTTATTATTAGTATTTGATCTTTTTTGTCAATATAGTATGAATATTTTACTTTAGCACCACTAATGAGAAATATCCCGTGAGAGTTGTCAAATAGGAAAGTTTGTTATTGGTTATTACAATTTGTTAGAGACTATTAGTTTCTGTTAACTCAGTTAGATAGCTATCACTTCTAGCTCGTCCTCGTTTATTCGCTTTTATAAATGCTTTTGCTCATTGGCTTCTTACACAGTCATAGGAATCTAAAAATATTATTATGAAAATAACAAAAAATTTATTTTTTTATTTTGTTTTTGAGTCTATTCTTCATAAAATTTATAGCTAAAAAAATCTTTCAGTTGTAGCAGTTGAATCAGAAAAAGTTAATACCAAACGAATCAAACGATCAATCAAATAATATGTTAAAGACTTTTCTGTCTTCATTAAACGCCTGGCATAACTCATAAATTGTTCACAAGTTACTTAATTCAGCATGATTAGAAATATCAAGTTTATAATATTGAGCTTGCATTCTTTCTCTTGGTCATTGAACTAGTTTGGATAAAATCGTTTTATTATTTCACTTACTTTTTAGATATTAAAGATCATTAATATTTGAGTAATTGACTCTATTAAACCAAAGAAGGAAAAAGGTAACGCAATTCACCCAAAGCAGAAATCCACACGTGAATCACTCAGGTAGCATTTCTATACAAATCAAAACAGCATTGTGAGATTTAGGTTCCTATGTAAATCGAAACACCCTTGGTCGATTTATTCATTATCAACATAAATCTAATAGGGGTCTTTCGATTTATGTGGAGATGCACAACGTTTCCACATAAATCCAATTTGATTTACGTACAAAAGGTGTGATTGAGTAATTCGAATGGGACTGATTAGATTTAATAGGATCGGAACGCCTATAAATGTAAAACCAACGTCAGTTGAGAAGGAGAGTAAAAACCACAATGGCTAATGAAGAGAGCTTTGTGGTACTAGTACACTATAGAAGGTCGATTAAGAAAAAAATACGGTCAGGAATTAAGTTCACTGATAAGGATCTCCTTAGTATTTTTCTGAAACCTTCCACTAGATTCAATGAGTTCTTGAATTCTATAATCCAGAAGTTGGGGTTACAAGGCGTGAAATGGGTTGAGAAGTTGTTCTATAGAATCCCGATCTCAATTTTGCGGGATGACGTGAAGTACGATTCGTTAGTAATAGGTAGTGATGAGGATTTGGAAGTTCTATTTCATTGTCGCCAGCAGTTTCCCGAGGTGAGGACGCCTGAGTTGTTGGCCAAGCTTGTGGATGTGGTTTCCAGCTCAGGCGGTTCGAACCGGAACCCCCAAGCCGTTGCAACGGCCGCATGTTCTACTTCGAGGCCAAGTGGTGCCTCGTCATCGATGCCTGTGATTGCGCCTGAGGCAATGTTGGTTTCATCCCCATCCTTCGCAGTGGATCTAAACCGCAGTGGTGATGGAGCAGTTGGTATTGTTGATACGGCACCGATTTCGTTGCATGGGTTCGCACCAGATAGTGTAGATGATGTATTACGGGATGATGATGAGGATGACGATGTGGAGCCGGACATGATTGTTGATGAGAGTGGTGAATATATAGTAGGGAGCAATCCAGTTGGGGGTGCGGGAGGGTCTAGTTCAGGGACGTAGCAGTATCCCCCTCACTTTTCCATGTTGGACTTGGATGCCATGAGACAGCAGGTGGATCATTCCGAACATGTTGGATTCGGTGCTAGAGGCACACAGCAAGGCGGGGGGGAGGGAACAGAGTTTCAGGTCGGTCAGCAGTTTCAGGACAAAGAGGAGGCCATGTTAAGTGTGAAGACCTACAGCATCTGATGCGGGGTTCAATACAAGGTGGTTGAGTCCGATTATCGCAAGTATTATGGGAAGTGTAAGGAGTTCGACAATGGGTGCACATGGTGTATTCGGATAAGTCTTCGACAGTGCAAAGGGATTTGAGAGGTGAAACGGTACAATGGCCCTCATACTTGTCTAGCCACCTCAATATCGAGTGACCACAGGAGTCTCGACTATCATGTGATCTCGGCATTCATAATGCCGATGGTTAGAGCTGATGCTGCCGTGTGTATCAAGGTCCTCCTGAATGCGACAGAGGCATATTTCGGTTTCAAACCAACTTATAGGAGGGTTTGGATGGCGAAGAAGAAAGCAGTGGCACAGATCTATGGAGACTGGGATGAGTCATACATTGAGCTGCCACGATGGGTTCTAGGTGTACATGTGACGATGCCTGGAAGTGTTGCAGTTCTGAGGACGAGTCCTGTATGTGTGGGAGGGCAAGTGGATGATGCACATGCGTACTTCCACCGTCTTTTTTGGACATTCCCACCATGTGTTGAGGCTTTGCGGCATTGCAAGCTGTTGGTTAGCATCGATGGTACCCACTTGTACGGAAAATATGGGGGGACATTGTTCGTTGCAATTGCTCAGGACGGGAATTCCAACATCCTACCCGTTGCATTCGTACTGGTGGAGGGTGAGAATGTTGAGTCATGGTTGTTTTCCCTCTCCCACCTCCGCCAGCACGTCACTCCGCAGCTAGGCATCTTAGTGATATCAAATCGGCACAATGGAATAAGGGCTGAATTGGAGGTGCCTGAGGACGGTTGGCTACCACTCGCTGTGTACCGTGCATTCTGTATTTGACACGTGGCTGCCAACTTTGCGCTGACCTTTAAGGGCAAGGATGCACGGAGGCTTCTGGTGAACGCAGCGTATGCCAAGACTGAGGTGGAGTTAGATTATTGGTTTGATATCCTCCGTTCTGAAGATCCGGCCATGTGTGATTGGGCTAACAGGATTGACTATACACTATGGACACAGCAACGGGATGAGGGAAGGAGATTCGGGCATATGACGACAAATATCTCTGAGTGTGTGAACTCGATTCTTAAGGGGGTAAGGAACCTTCTAGTGTGTTCTCTGGTGAAGTCCATGTACGGACGGTTGGCCGAGCTTTTTGTGCGCAAGGGAAGATAGGCAGAGTCATAACTGGGTACCGGACAACAATTTAGCCAGCAGCTGGTTAAGGCTATAGAGGCCAATCTAAAGGCGTCTCGGTGTTTTATAGTGACTTTGTATGACAGGGAGAACTCCGAGTTCACAGTGGCGAAGACCACCCCTACTGGATCATTTTCATTTGGTAGTTATAGGGTGTCACTACAGGCGCAGACGTGTGATTGCGGTTATTTCCAGGCACTTCATTATCCATGTCCTCATGCCTTGGCCTGTTGTGCGTATTCACGTCTGACCTGGCACCCCTATGTACATGAGGTATATAGCTTGAGATCGGTGTTCAGCGTGTATCGGATGGGATTTACCCCACCGATACAGGAGGGTTTTTGGCCACCTTACGATGGACCGACAGTCATCCCGGACCCCTCCAAGAGGCGGGCTACTGAAGGACGCACCCGAAGCACTAGGATCCGGACTACCATGGATGAGGCTGACCCAAACAGACAGAAGAGATGCGGGTTGTTCTGAGAAGCAGGACACACACGTAGGCGATGTCCACAAGGTGGGTTGGGATCGGCACCAAGAGACTCAGCCTAGGCCTGACTTAGTTGTTTAGCATAAGAGTATGTCAGCATCTAGGTTATGTGTTGGCATGTTAGGTGTTATTGAATTTACGTACCGCCAACACTTAGTTGTTTCCTTTTATGTATTTCCATTGTAATTGGGTAATTTCGTCATCGTTATATATAGTATCTATGTTGGAAACTTTTATATTAAATTCTAGATGTGTTGCTTAAGTTACTTTTTATCCTTTTTGAATGCTCGATTTGTTCCGCTTGAACAACGGATACATTGGTTAAGCATAAACATATCACAAGTTAAACAAAGGAACCAATACAAAAAGAGGTAATACATAAGTACGCCATAGGTTATAAATAACTCAGATGGTTCCCCTAAACCACAAGCATCTACTCATACCCTAATCGCTAGTAAAACATAAGTAACAAGTGCAACTCTACATCTAGGAAATCATGCTCTCATGTAGCACATACATGTAACAATAACTCATCCAAATAGATGCGACCCTGTGAAGCAGCATCGTGCCCATCAGACTCTACGAGGTCTATCGGCGACTGGCAGCTGATCCTCATCCGCACCATCGCCAACAAAGTAATCGCTGAATGCCCCTCCAGCGCCACCGCTAGGACCCGCGCCGGCATCCTCTCCCGCACCTGAACCATACCAGTCCCCGCCAAGAGAGCCGCTACCTCTAGTGCCGTGCTCCTGTCCACCAACTCCACCGGGCATGCCACCCGCATCTCCTCCATCGGTACTCACATGATCTCCCCTGCCATCCCCTCCTCCATGATCACCACCGTCGTCGTCATCCTGTCCACCTCTCCCTCTAGCAGGCCTACGTCGACCACCCCTACCACGTCGTGCACGTACACGTCCCCTCCCCTCGCCCGCCTCCATAGCCTGGTCGAGCCACCGCCACTCACGGCCACTCCGACGTGTACCAACACGAGCTCTCCGCTCTACTCTACATCTATCTAGAACATCATCCACCCTATCCATGTCTGGAACTTGTCATGGGCCTCGCTGAAGTGCCTCGACAGGTATAGGAATTGCCCTGGGATCACCAAGTAGTAGCTCCGGTGACAAGAAACTCTGACCATGCTAGGCCCACCAATCAAGAAAGTCATGTGACGGGCCTGGATTCGGAACAACATCAAACCGAAGGACATGATCTGCGCGGCTGTCCCAATGGAGGTGCCAAAACTGCAAGGTATACGGGAACCAACGGTCACCGCCTCTACCATCCTTCGCCATCAAGAAGTCAATGTTCAGTGCTGACCGTGGGAGAGGCTAAACTCCACCAAACTGAGGTAGCACCCGATCTACCTGGTGCCACTCTATGACAGCAAAATAAATCAGCGATGTCACGCTCCTCCACAGTGCCATATGACAAGGCTCAAGTATCTCCGGGTGAACATCCTGGACTACTTCTGGAGTGCTATACGGCATCCAAGTAACCTGTGCAAAGTAATATACGTAGCAGCTATTAGTTAACAGTACATTGTTAAGAAGCTGACATTACATGTTAACTACTTAGCTTTAGAAAAATACTCACATCACCAGCCTGAAGGAGATCTATCCTGAGCCTCCAATGAGCAACCCGAGGTCCCCTCTCGCTCGCGGTCGGGTTGTAACCGGACCACCTGAAAGCACATGCGACGATATTGACAGAAAATTACTGCCAAATTTAAAACATGAACATAGAACATTAAAATAACATCACCTCGACGCCAATGGCCAGTGGACGATATCATATCCAGCTGGTCTGAAGCCAGGAAACCGCCAGAGGATCCATGACTGAAGCAGCTGCAACGGACCGGCTAACTTGACAATGTTTCTGTTCGCCACGCGGTACATGCACCTGTATAACCATGACAAAGCAGCTGATCCCCAGCTGTACCCCCCATGTCCTCAAGCCTGGCTACATACGGGAGCCATCTGATGTGTAAGCGAGTCCCAGACTTGTCCCCAAATAGCTGAGTCCCTAAAAGCATCATGATATAGGCTCTAGCATACCGCTGGATAGTGGCATCGTCAGCCCCATCAGGTATCTGACCGAAGGTCTCCTGCATCCAGCTGCATCTCACTGTAAACTTGTTGATGCAGTCCGCAGGAGGCAATACTCCTAAAAGCTCCTGGAACCAAACCCAAGCTGGGCGACAACCCTGGATGTATCGCTCGAACTCTGTCAAGCACCCACTAACGTACTGTCCATCTATCGGCAACCCTAACTAGTATGCCATATCTTGCAGCGTAATCGTGCACTCTCCGAATGGCATATGAAACGTGTGCATCTCTGGACGTCATCTTTCCACGAATGCACTGATCAACGACTCATCCAATCGGAACCAGGTCTCGTTCAGCCTCGCAAGATGGTATAAACCGGCCATCTGCAAGTACGGAACGATCCTATCATCCAATCGCATACCTTGCTATCGCCTCATGCTACCGATACATCGATGAGGCTACAAAAACAACATAACAATTTCTCTGTCAGCACCATATGAAAAAATATCTACATAATAATAAATTAATCCTAATAATCACATGAATGGAGTCAAATCACGCAACTGGGACGCACCCAAAATTATTTCACCATGTCATCATATTGGGCATAATAAAGATAATTCTTATACTTATAAAAAAAAGTTTAACCAGCCAGCCCAACTCACGCTTTCAATATTCAATCACTAATCTTAATAATATCTAAATGCCAGCCCACATCTACTTCAAAGTCTACTTTAATACTATTCTCTTTAAAAAAAGGCGGTCAACTTCTTCATAGTCTACATCACTCAGATTGGTCCTTCTTATTCGAATACTATTTTAAATTTTAACTTTCTCGGCTACACCTCTTTACATTATAAAGCCACTAATCTACCCTTTTTTCTCAGTTTAAGGTGATTTGTTAAAAAATAAATTAACCCCGTTCTTTCATAATCTTCACTACTAACATTTTCAACCCTATTCGTACCAACTACTATTTCTATAATACTGCCTTTGAAAAAATAAACGTGAACCATTAAACAATAATTTAAAAAACAAAAACTAGCACATACTAACCTCTTCATTGACGACACTAGCAATGTGGGCAACTCCGTCTAGGTGATAAAGTCGATCCGGATTATCTCCCATCACTATTAATTTTTTTGGAGTGAGTGACCAGAAATTGGAACTAAAATTTTAGTTTCGGAGCATAAAATTTTAGTATTTTCAATACCTCAAGAAAGTGGAAACACAAGAAATTGAAATTTCTAGACACGGAGACTGAAACTTTAACAATATTTTCTTTAATAACTAAGAATATTTTAATAAATATTATTATTTCATGTTCATATTTATTTTGAACCAAATAGAATATCAAGACATAATTCAATCTTATATACTTTACACTAAATATAATAAAAAGACTTAATTTAAATTTAATCTCTCAATTTTTATTTCTTAACTAGTTTTTATCTTTCAGTTTCAGACTTTCTTCTAAATGTAGGTTTAATATCATTTTTAATAAGACCTTATTACCGGTAATAAGATATTATTAATTAGATTGTTACATGATTTACCACTGTGCATAAACATTGTTACAAACATACACACATATATATAATTGCGGATTAATATACCAGAAATGCTAGATAACTAAGCTTTTTTTTTAATTATGTTCAACCAAGTTAAATTTACATACATGCTTTTGATGTTTTTGTTTTTATTCTCGTTTTTTATTTTTTATTTTCTTCATTCTCCTCCTCCTCTACCTTCCTTATCATTAACATTGTTGAGTTCAGAAAATAATAATATTTTTGAAAGATGATAAACATATATTTAATTGGGTTGAGAGCCTAAAAACTATTTAATAAGTGTGCTCATAGTGCATGCCCATGTTAGCTTTGAGCAGCCCAATAAAAAAAAAATTGCCTACATTGTTGTTACTTGGACAACAAATGAGGCTGAAATATGGATTAATAATGCAAACAAGTCTCAACAAAAAATTTCAATTTTTGGTTTAGCAAAGAGATAAAGCTTGTCGTTACTATTGAAGCTTTACCAATTCGGGTAAAAGGAAATCAAAGAAAAAATGGTTCATTTTTTGTTGACACTAAAATCTTTTCATCAAAATAATGTTGGAAAAAAACTGTCATATATTAAAGCAAAAGATAAAATTAAAATACTTAAAAAAAAGGCTGCAGTTATGTTAACCAAAATGTGCAAATAAAATAGCTCTTTAAAACTAGTATGAGCTACTACAACAATTTAAGAAAGAAGAAGAAAAGGAGTTCATTTTCTTCAAATCAAAATGGAGAATGAAGGATGAAATTTGGAGCCAAAGTTGAAGAATCAATGATGGTGATGTAATTAGTACAACCAAGGATAAATAGCCACCAACAAAAAGAAGAAATAGAGACAGCAAAGACAGCACAACCATGATCTTCTGCCACTGCCACCTTGTGTCTGTGCCATGTTTTACACCTCCACCACCTCTGCTATTGCACTCTGATTTGAAGAAGAAAGACAACCACAATCTGTTCTTAGAGTGTAGATATTGTCACCAAGGACAATTTCAAGTTTTAGAAGCAATGCACCATATTAAAGGGGTATTAAGCCCAGATGTGAAGCAAGGAGAAAGAGTCCATATATGGTTTTCATAGCATTCTTGCTACATTCTTGCTTCATTTATCTTCTCCTTCAATGGAAAAAAGGCATATAAGTGAGACATTAGTAAAAGTCATTGAGAAAAAAGGTAACGAGAGTTAAAGTTGGAGAAAAAACATTGAATATGTCAAATTCTTTTGATATATTTTTTATTTTGTATCACGATTCTAAGAGGTTCTCGTTGCTATGTTGGGAGAGCACTTAGTGTTGAGGTCTAGGCTAGGGAGCTTAGCCAAACAAGCTTGGTTAGAAGCTTTTGTGTTTCTGGATAGGATTAGGAAGAATCCTAGGGAATTGGTATTTGTAATTTCTAGAAATTATAGTGAAAATTCTACCATTATTGTAGTAGAGAATAGATGTAGGTCACATTATACTAAGTGACTGAACTAGGATATATGACTGTGCAAGCTCTTCTTCTCTGCCCTGTCTTTTACACTATCGTTATGAGATAAAAATAAATTGTCTCCTGCATAATCATTTTAACAGACACTGCAACAACTAAGTTTCAAATCAGTTTTGATGACCAAGTGGTGCACGGAATTTAACTTCGCACAATTGAACCTGCAAGTGCACTAGGTCGTCCAAGTAAAACTTGAGGTGAGTCAGGGTCGATCCCACGAGGATTGTCGGCTTGGATCAAATAGTGGTTATATTTTAAATCTTAGTTAGGCGGGTAGAAAAGTTGTTTAGTTGTTTAAGCGCATAAAAGTAAAGTGAAATAAAAATAACGTTACTCAGTGGTTGTGAATTCAATGATAAGAAGATGGTTAAGGCTTCGGAGATGCTTTGTTCTTCTGGATCAATCCTTTCTTACTATCTACTCCAACTGTGAATGATTTCTTCTATAGCAGCCTGTATGTGATCGATATTGGTTTGAGCGGCTGCCAATCATCCTCTAGGCTGAACACCATGTTTAGTGCGTATCCAATCTGAATGAGGATGAAGCTCCTGTAGTACATCCCCTTGGTGATCCTACTCAAAACGGCATAGACAAGGTCAACTTTTCCAGATCAGAGAATGCTGCGCCTTGATTCTAACCTTTACTACAAAGACCCTAATCTCCCCATACCTCGGCTGAACTGATGTCTCGAGAAGTCCCTAATGAAGTCGTGGATTAGCCGTCTAAGAGACGTATCCTCAAGCTAGTGGTTCATTGATATCCGATGATAGATGCTCGCTGAACCCATGTAGAATAGAGATAACTTTTGACGGTTCAACTCATTCATAAGGTTGAAGAACAAAGATACATCTTAGGAGAGAATCAAACACGAATTGAAATGGAACAGTAGTGCTTTTATTAATCCATAAAACTCAGCAGAGCTCCTAACCTTAACCTAGGAGGTTTAGTGGCTCATACTATACATAATGGTGTTCAAAAATATTATATGCTGGAGAGAGATCCTAAACATGGTTAATCTTCTCCTATATATACTAATCTAATAACTAAGGATTACAGAAATATGATAGGCTTAGGCTTGTAGTGCAAAAATCCACTTCCGGGACCCACTTGGTGAGTGTTTGGGCTGAGCTAAGGGTGTATCCATGTGGTAGTAAGGATCTTGGGCATTGAACGCCCCCTTTGGACTCCCATTTGGGCGTTGGATGCTGGCCACCTCTCTGTGGGCGTTAGACGCCAGGACTGAGGTAGCTGGCTAGCGTTGAATGCCAGTTTTGGGCCTTCATCTTCAATAACAAGTATGGACTATCATATATTACTGGAAATCCCTGGTTGTTAGCTTTCCATATCTATTAAGAATGCTCCATTTGGATATCAGTAGTACCAGAAATGCTTGCTTGAATGCACGGAGGTCAGATCCTGACAGCATCTGCTACGCTTTCCTTGCCTCTGAATCAGACTTTGTCAAAACTCTTAGATTTCAGCCAGAAAATACCTGAAATCACCATAAAACACAACAACTCATAGTAGAATCCAAAAATGTGAATTTTATACTAAAACCTATGAAAATATAATAAAACTTAAATAAAACATACTAAAAACTATATGAAAATGATGTCAAAAAGCGTATAAAATATCCGCTCATCACAACACCAAACTTAAACTGTTGCTTGTCCCCAAGCAACTAAAAACAAAGTAGGATAAAAGAAGACTAAGATACAATAAATATCAGAGTTTTCAATGAAGCTCAATTTCAATTAGATGAGCGGAACTTAGTAGCTTTTTGTTTCTGAATAGTTTTGGCATCTCACTATCCATTGAAACTCAGAAGTGTTGGCCTCTTTAGGAACTTAGAATCCAGATGATATTATTGACTCTCCTAGTTTAGTTCTTTTTTATTCTTGAACACAGCTTTTAGAGTCTTGGTCGTGGCCCAAAGTACTTTGTTTTTCAGTAGTACCACCGGATACATAAATGCCACAGACACTTAACTGGGTGAACCCTTTCGGATTGTGATTCAGCTTTTCTAGAATCCCCAGATAGAGGTGTCCAGAGTTCTTAAGCACACTCTTTTTGCTTTGGATCACGACTTTGACCGCTCAGTCTTAAGCTTTTTACTTGACACCTTCACACCACAAGCATATAGTTAGGGACATTGTTCCTTTGGAGTGCTTAGACCAAGATTTTATTCCTTTTAGGCCCTCCTAATTATTGATTCTCAAAGCCTTGGATCCTTTTGTCCTTGCCTTTTGGTTTAAAGGGTTATTGGCTTTTTGCTCTTGCCTTTTGGTTTAAAGAGCTATTGGCTTTTTCTATTTTTATTTCTTTTTCTGCTATATTTTTTTCGCAATTTTTTTCGAATAAGAATATATATATCTACTTTTTCTTGCTTCAAGAATCAATTTTTGGATTTCTCAAATTACCAATAATAGTTCTCCTTTTTCATTATTCTTTCAAGAGCCAACATTCTTAATTCCAATTTCAAATAAGCAATGTTTATTCATGCATTCAGAAAACAAAAGCAATGTCACCACATCAAAATAATTGACTATTCTTATTATATAACTCTAAGATTCATGCATCTTAATTTTCTTTTTCAAATCAAATTTTCTTTTAACAAGGTGAGAGGTATATGGAACATTTTTTAACTTTAAGACATAGATAGAAATGATCATGCAATAAGAACACGAGAACAAATAATAAAACATAATAGAAAACAGAAAAATAACATAAAAGAAAGGGGTGATGGAATGGGACCACCTTAGTGACGGTGGCTTGATGTCTTCAATGTCACGCCCTTGTCTCTGTTGTTCTTCCCTCATAGCTTTTTGATCTTCTCTAATTTCATTGAGGATGGTGGAATGCTCTTGATGCTCCATCCTCAGCTGATTCATGTTAGAGCTTAATTCTCCCATAGAAGTATTTCATTGATCCCAATAGCTCTGAGGAGGAAAATACATCCCTTGAGGTATCTCAAGGATCTTATGTTGAGGCGGCTCCACATGCTCATGTTATGGTTCATGTGCCGGCTCTCTAGTATGCTCCATCCTTCTTTTAATGATGGGCTTGTCCTCCTCAATTAGAGTGTCACCTTTTATGATAATTCCAGCTGAATTGCATAGGTGACAGATAAGATGAGGGAAAGTTAACCATGCTTGGGTGGAGGGCTTGTCTGCCACTTTGTACAACTCGTGAGGTATCACCTCATGTACTTCTACCCCCTCTCCGAGCATGATGCATCACTTCAGACCGGTTGCTAGTAGGGATGATAGAGCGTTGGATGAATTTCAACCATCCTCTAGCTATGGGCTTGAGGTCAGGCCTTCTTAGTTGGATAGGCTTGCCTTGGGAATCCCTTTTCCACTGTGCTACTTCCACGCAGATGTCTGAAAGCACTTGATCTAGCCTTTGATCAAAATTGACCCTTCTAGTGTAAGGATGTGGGTCTTCTTGCATCAAAGGCAAGTTGAACGCCAACCTCACATTTTCTGGACTAAAGTCCAAGATTCTTCTACGGACCATGGTGCTCCAATTTTTAGGATCTGGGTTCACACTAATGTCATGGTTTTTCGTAACCCATGCATTAGCATAAAACTCTTACACCATTAAGATCCCAACCTCTTGGATTGGATTGGTTAAGACTTCCCAACCTCTTCTCCGGATTTCATGTCGGATCTCCAGACACTCATTCTTCTTAAGCTTAAAAGGGACCTCAGGGATCACCTTTTTCTTTGCCACTACTTCATAGAAGTGGTCTCGATGGGCTTTGGTGATGAATCTCTCCATCTTCCAATTTTCGGAGGTGGCAGCTACGACCTTTCCTTTCCTCTTTCTAGAGGGTTCTCCGACCTTGGGTGCCATAAGTGGGAAGGGAAAGCAAAAAGCAAGGCTTTTCCAACACCAAACTTAAAACTTTGCTCATCTTCGAGCAAAAATAAACAAAAGAGAAGAATGGAGTAGAAGAAGAAGAAAATAGATGAACATGGAGGGAGAAGAGTAATTCGGCCAAGTAATGGCTAAAGGTGTATGAGTAGTGTGTGGGATAAGTGAAATGAGGGAGGTATTTATAGGGAGGGTATGGGTAGAATGTCGAATGAATTGGGAGGGTATGGGTGGTAAAGTTTGAATTTTAGTGGGTGGGGCTTGGTGGGAGTTAGAATGGTTTTGGGAAAGAAGTATGGATGTAATTGGTTGAGGGTTTATAGGGAAGAGTGTGTGGGAAATTGTGAAAAGAAAAGAGAAGAAGGTGGGGTAGGTGAAGATGCTGTGGGATCCACTGGTCCTGAGAGGCTAGAAAATTCAAATTCCCTACCCCCTTATGGGCATTGAACACCCAGCTCATGCTCCAAAGCTGGCTTTCAACGCCAGCTTGCTGCTCCACTCAGAGCGTTGAACGTCTAAGAGGGATCTCCTTCCTGGCATTCAATGCCAAGTCTTCTGCCTCTTTTGGGCGTTGAACGCCCAGCCTTTGCTCCCTGGTTGGTGTTCAACGCCAGTAATGTTACCCTTTGTGGGCGTTGAACGCCCACTCTTGCCTTCTTGTCTGGCGTTCAACGCCAGCAAGACATGTACTCCAGGGTATTCTATTTCCACTTTTGAACGTTTCTGTATTTGTTTTGACTAATGCACATGATCATGAACCTAAAGAAAATAATTAAGAAAAACAAATTCAAAGAAAAACATAAATAATAACTATGGTTGGGTTGCCTCCCAACAAGCGCTTCCTTAACATCACTAGCTTGACGGTTAGCTCCTTACGGAGATGGATATGGGCTCAGAATTTCACCCCTTAAAGTGAACTTTCTTCCTGTATTCTCATGGATGAGCTTCATATGCTCTAAAGACAAGATACGACTAACTGTATGTGGTATGACTGGTTTCTTGGTGAAGGCAACTCTCATCCCAGGTGAGAGGCCTTCTGTAGGGATCTTTTTGTCCCTCCAGCCTTTAAGTACTTTCTTCTTAGTACCTTTGTTCTCAGTGCTTTTTAATGGCTTCCTAACACCAAACTTAGAATTGGTGTCTGGGGGCTTAGTAAAGCTCTACACTGAGAGAGATGGTTGGAACACTAAGTGTTGCACAGTTATCTCTTTTTTCTCAGAGAGAGAGTTGGGGTGAGGCATCTTGAACAAGATGTGCTCCTCCCCTAGTGGTAAAATTAGTTCTCCATTTTCTACATGAATGATCGCATTGGCAGTGGCTAGGAAAGAACTTCCAAAGATGATGGATTCATCCTCATCTTCCTCAGTATCTAAGATTATGAAGTTTGCAGGGATGTAAAGGTCTTCAACCTTCACCAAAACATCCTCTACTAAGCCATATGCTTTTTTCATTGACTTGTCTACCATCTCTAGTGAGATATTTGTAGCTTGTACCTCAAAGATTCCCAACTTCTCCATCATAGAGAGTGGCATGAGGTTTATACTTGACCCTAGGTCACACAGAGCCTTCTCAAAGGTCATGGTGCCTATGGTGCAAGGAATTAGGAAGCGTCTGGGATCCAGAAGCTTTTGAGGCAGCTTTTGCTGAACCAAAGCATTGAGTTCTTTGGTAAGTACTGGAGGTTCTTCCTCCAATGTCTTTACCCCAAATAACTTGGCGTTTAGCTTCATGAGAACTCCTAGGTACTAAGCAACTTACTCTTTCCTAGTTTTCTCATCTTCATCAAAGGATGAGTATTCATCAGAACTCATGAATGGCAAGAGTGCTTGCAAGGGGACCTCTATGGTCTCTACATGAGCCTTGGCTTCCTTTAATTCTTGGTTAGGAATTTCATCAGTGGGTGTTGAATACTCAGTAGGAATACCCTTACTGGCGTTTAACTCCACCTCTTGTGGCTTTTTAGGTGTTGAACGCTCAGTGGGAACATCTTCACTAGCGTTCAACGCCAGCTTCTTTGCCAATTTGGGCATTGAACGCCCAGTAAGATCCTCCTTACTGGCGTTCAATGCCAGCTCTTGTGCCAGTTTGGGCGTTGAACGCTTAGTAAGGTCCTCCTTACTGGCGTTCAATGCCATTAAAGGTTTAGCATTGGGCGTTCAACGCCCATTAGGGATCTTATCATTGGCGTTCAATGCCAGATTGCTCCCTTCAGATTTGGCCTTAGCTTCAGTAGTGATGGCCTTGCACTCTTCTCTTGGGTTTGCTTCAGTGTTACTAGGAAGAGTGTTAGGAGGAGTCTCAGGGATTCTCTTGCTCAGTTGACCAATTTGTACCTCCAAATTTCTAATGGAGGACAATGTTTCAGTTATGAAACTATGAGTGGTCTTAGAGAGGTTGGAGACTAGAGTGACTAAGTCAGAAAGGCTTTGCTTAGGAGTCTCCATATGTTCCTAAGAAAATGAGAATGGTGGTTTGTTGTTGAACCTATTCTGGTTTCCTCCACCTTGATTATTATTGAAGCCTTGCTGAGGCTTCTGTTGATCCTTCCATGAAAGTTTAGGATGATTCCTCCATGAGGGGTTGTAGGTGTTTCCATAGGGTTCTCCTATGTAATTCACCTCCTCCATCATGGGTTGGTCAGGATCATAAGCTTCTCCTTCCGAGGAAGCTTCTTGAGTGCTGCTAGTTGCAGCTTACATTCTAGTCAAATGCTGAGAGATCATATTGACCAGCTAGGTCAAGATCTTGTTCTGAGCCAATATGGCATTCAGAGTGTCTACTTTAAGAACTCCTTTATTCTGAGCTATCCCATTAGTCATGGGGTTTCTCTCAGAAGTATACATGAATTGGTTGTTTGCAACTATCTCAATGAGTTCTCTTGCTTTTGTAGGCGTTTTCTTCAAGTAGAGTGATCCACCTACCGAGCTATCCAATGATATTTTGGACATCTCAGACAAACCATCATAGAAGATGCCTAGGATAGACCATTCTGAGAGCATGTCAGAAGGACATCTCCTGATCAGTTGCTTGTATCTTTCCCAAGCTTCAAAGAGGGATTCACCTTCTTTTTGTCTGAAGGTTTGAACTTCCACTCTGATTTTGCTCATCTTCTAAGGTAGAAAAAACTTGGCCAAGAAAGCATTGACCAAATTTTTCCAAGAGTGTAGGCTTTCCTTAGGTTGAGAGTCCAACCATATCCTAGCTCTGTCTCTAACCACAAAGGAAAAGAGCATAAGTTTGTAGACCTCATGATCCACTCTATTGGTCTTAACAGTGTCACAGATCTACAAAAATTCAGATAGGAACTGATGTAGATCTTCCAGTGGAAGTCCATGGAACTTGCAATTCTGTTGCAATAGAGAGACTAATTGAGACTTAAGCTCAAAGTTGATTGCTCTAATGGCAGGTATGGAGATACTTCTTCCATAGAAATCAGAAGTTAGTATGGTGTAGTCACCAAGAACCTTTCTTGCATCTCCTTCATTATTAGGCTCAGCTGCCATGTTTTCAGCTTCTTGTTCAAAAATCCCTGTGAGGTTTTCTTCGGAGTGTTGTACTTTAGCTTGTTGTAAACGCCTCTTTAAAGTCCTCTCAAGTTCAGGATCAAGATTAAAGAGAGGTTCTTTATCTCTGTTCCTGTTCATAAACAAGAAAAATAAAACAAGAAAGAAGAGGACTCCAAGTGAGATGTGAAGAAGAAAGAAGAATGAAGATAGAGAGGAGAGTAAAAGAATTCAAATAAAAAGGGAAGAAGAATTTGAAAATTAGAAGTAAAAAGAGAAAATATTTTTATTTTTATTTTATTTATTAATTAAATTCGAAAATAAAAACTAATTAACCAAAAAGATTTGAAAATTAAATAATGAATTTCAAAAAAGAAGAGAGAGAAATAGAGAAGATATTTTCGAATATTAGAAGAGAGAAGAATTAGTTAGGAAGTTTTGAAAAAGAAGAAAGAGAAAATAAGTAACTAATTAAGAAAGATTTGAAAACAAGATAAGATAGAAGATTAGAAAAGATTTGAATTTAAAATTTGAAATTTGAAAAGATAAGATAGAAATTGAAAAGATTTGAAAAAGATTTGATTTTGAAATTTGAAGTTAGAAAAGATAAGATAAGAATTTGAAAAAGGTTTGAAAAAGATTTGAAAGAGATAAGGTTTGAAATTTGACTTTTGAAAAAGATTTGATTTTTGAAATTTTAAATTTTAAATTTTAAATTTTGAAATTGAATTTTAAAATTTGACTTTGAAATAAGATAAGATAAGATTTTTGAATTTTAAAGAAAGATAAAAAGATAAGATAGTAATGTGAAAAAGATATGATTTTTGAAAAGATTTGATTTCGAAAAGATTTGAATTTGAAATTTAAAATTAAGATAAGATAAGATAATGATTTTGAAATTAAAATTTGAAATTTTTGTTGCAATTTTCGAAAATTAAGATAAAAAATGGAAAGGATATTTTTTTGATTTTTGAATTAATGAAAAAAGAAAAAAAACAACCAAAAGACACCAAACTTAAAATTTTTAGATCTAAAGACACCAGAATTCGAAAATTTTAAAGAAAAACACCTAAAGACACCAAACTTAAAAATTTTAAAGATCAAAGCAAAAAGAAAAACAAGAAAAATTTGAAGATCAAGAAGAATACCAAGAACAAACTTGAAAAATTCAAAGCAATTAAAGAACACGCAATGGACACCAAACTTAAGATTTGACACTAGACTCAAACAAAAGACACTATTTTTGAAAATTTTTTGAAAAAGACTCAAGAAAGTTCGAACTCTAACAAGAACAAGAACAAAAGACTCAAACAAAAGATAAAGATTAATAAAGAAAAGAAAAGATTTTTGAAAAAGTTTTGAATTTTTTATTTTTTGATATTTTTCGAAAAAAGAAAATAAAAGACTCGAACAGTCCCCGGCAACGGCGGTAAAAACTTGGTGCACGGATTCCCACACTCCATACAACTGAACCAGCAAGTGCACTGGGTCGTCCAAGTAATACTTGAGGTGAGTCAGGGTCGATCCCACGAGGATTGTCGGCTTAGATCAAAAAGTGGTTATCTTATAAATCTTAGTTAGGCGGACAGAAAAGTTGTTTAATTGTTTAGACGCATAAAAGTAAAATAAAGATAATGTTACTCAGTAATTGTGAATTTAACGATAAGAAGATGGTTAAGGCTTCAGAGATGCTTTGTTCTTCTGGATCAATCCTTTCTTACTGTCTACTCCAACTGTGAATGATTTCTTCAATAGTAGACTGTATGTGATCGACGCCGGTTTGAGGGCCGCCAATCTTCCTCTAGGCTGAACACCAAGTTTAGTGCGCATCCAGTCTGAATGAGGGTGAAGCTCCTGCAATTCATCCCCTTGGTGATCCTACTCAAAATGCCACAGACAAGGTCAAATTTTCCGGATCAGAGAATATTGTGCCTTGATTCTAGCCTTTACCACAAAGACCATATATCTCCCCATACCTCGACTGAACTGATGTCTCGAGAAGTCCCCAATAAAGTCGTGGATTAGCCATCTAAGAGACGTATCTTCAAGCTAGTGGTTCATTGATATCCAATGAAAGATGCTCGCTGAACCCATGTAGAATAGAGATAACTTTTGACGGTTTAACTCATTCATAAGGTTGAGGAACGAAGATACATCTTAGGAGAGAATCAAACACGAATTGAAATAGAACAGTAGTGCTTTTGTTAATCCATGAAACTCAGCAGAGCTCCTAACCTTAACCCAGGAGGTCTAGTGTCTCATACTGTACATAATGGTGTTTGAAAATATGATATGCTGGAGAGATATCCTAAACATGGTTGATCTTCTCCTATATATACTAATCTAATAACTAATGATTACAGAAATATGATAGGCTTAGGTTTGTAGTGTGAAAATACACTTCTGGGACCCACTTGGTGAGTGTTTGGGCTGAGCTAAGGGTGTCTCCACGTGCTACTAAGGCTCTTGGGCATTGAACTCCCCCTTTGGACTCCCCTTTGGGCGTTGGACGCTGGCCACCTCTCTGTGGGCGTTGGACGCCAGGACTGGGGTAGATGGCTGGCGTTGAATGCTAGTTTTCGTCCTTTATCTCCAAAGATAAGTATAAACTATTATACATTGCTAGAAAGCCCTGGATGTTAGCTTTCCATAGCCGTTGAGAATGCTCTATTTGGATATCTGTAGCTCCATAAATGTCTGTTTGAATGCACGGAGATCAGATCCTGATAGCATCTGCTACGCTTTCCTTGCCTCTAAATCAGACTTTGTCAAAACTCTCAGATTTCAGCCAGAAAATACCTGAAATCACCATAAAATACAACAACTCATAGTAGGATACAAAAATGTGAATTTTACACTAAAACCTATGAAAATATAATAAAACTTAAACAAAATATGCTAAAAATTATATGAAAATGATGTCAAAAAGCGTATAAAATATCCGCTCATCAGTTGTATAGAATAAATCAAATTAATTTCTGATGATTGCTGAATTAGTTTCTACCATATTGGATGATAGGGAATTAAAAGCTTAGGTAATTACCATTTTTTGAAAATTAAAGAAATAAGAGTTATTAAAAGATATATATCATTAGTTTATAATTATCAGGAAAAAAAAAGAGAAAAAAGAAAAGACAGTAGTGAAAATTTCAACTTCAAGTGGTTCAACAATAATAGTGCTTCTCAAAGTAATAATAAAAATAGGATGTCAAAAATTTATCTTACGGGTAAGAGTTCTCCCTAATGCATTTGCATATTGTTGTAATAATTTATAACATTTTTTTCAAAAAATAGAAATTTTAACAATATAAATTGATTCATTGTGTACATGATAAATTAACTTAGTGCCTACTTTGAATTCAAATCATCATCATAAATCAATTTTTCTTCTTTGACCTATTCAAAAACATAATAAGACATATACAAAATGTTAAAATAGAACATAGGCAGAAAAAATTGAAGAAGAAAAGCTCACTTTATTTTGTATGCTACTAGTACCCTTCATAATTTTCTTAGTATAACAATGTGATGAGAGCTCGATATTTTTTTCCTTTCAGTGCTCTCTTTCAATTATGCATAACTATATGTGGGTTGTACAAATTACTGTGTTTAACAATGTGCATCGTGCATATAAGTTAAGTTGGTGTCATTTAATATTGCATTTTGAAAATTGTAGTGTATAATTGTATAAAGTTGTGCAATGTGGTAAATAAAATATTGGTTGAGCACAACATTGTAATAATGTGACTTTGTGTTTTTTGATTGTTTATTTTATATACTACTTATTTAATATCTTGTATTCATTCATGATGTATGTTAACATATTTATGCTGTTACATCACTTTCAATAAGCTTTAGATAAGTAGAAGCAATGTACGCTCTGTTTTCATCAAAGACCAAATCAATGGCTCTATTCTTTTTTTTTTGTTGAATGTTATGTTTTGTGTTGATGGATTATCCTAATTTGCTGGGGAGTTATTAATGTTGATGTTTTGGACCTTTTTGTTTAGGTGTTCTTGTTATTTGGATGACCCTTCTGGCTCAACTAGTGTCTTTTGGCTTGTTTCTACATTTCATATGCTTTTGGAGCTACAACTTATGAAGCAAAAGATACCTCACCTGTTAGCATTTTCGGTTCCTTTTTTTGTGTGTCTTACTCTTCTTGCCTTGCCTTTTTTATTCTAATTTTTTATGTACTTTCTCGTTGAACCAATTATTTGTATCTCCATGGTAGAAGACAAGACAGGAAAACTATAATCAAATATTCTTAGAAGCATATCTAAAATTATATATCTACAATTTCAAGATTTTATTCTCTATCCATCATGATTGTTTAGTTATATTTTTTGTTTTAAATATTTTTTAAATCTAACTTTCACCCCTGTTTTCTTTTTCATTTTTTAAGGAAGCTTTTCTTTATCTTTTCATTTTTTGGACTTGGAACCAGCAATTGTTTCTCCCAGTAATTTTTTAAAAAGTACAAAATTTGACAATGAGTAAGCAATCCCCCAATACATTTCGTGTGCTACATGTTATCTGGGATACAAGTAACTTTGTTTTTGTTTCTGTTTTGAGTTATTCTATTACCCCGTACATGATTTTGCTTGCAATAAATTGTCGAATAGTACTCGTATATTACTCTCCCATCTCATAATTGTGATAAACTGTTATTGGTTCTCCTAACACACAGCACATTTTTTAAAGTTTTTTTAGTTTTATGTCTTTATTTACTGTTTATTTATTTATTTGTGCTAATTCATTAAATTAGACATTGATAAGAGCTGGATTAAAAAGCCACGAGGTTGTGCAGAATATAGGGATGCTTTGAATAAATTCCTTGACTTCGCATTAGCCAATGCATCATTCGATGGGATGATACATTGTCCATGTCCTTTGTGTGGGTTCCGGTTTTTCCAAACTAGAGACGATGCGTACAATCATCTTGTGATGAAACCCTTTCCCCCTAATTATACTCTTTGGTTACATCACAGTGAGAGAATCGTAGACGAGAGCTCCAGCGGTAGAGAAGAATTAGAACCCACTGAAAACTCAGTAGATCGAATGCGTGACATGGTCCACGAGGCATTCAACTTCCTGGGACTGCAGGGTGATGACGAAGACTCGATGGAAGAACATGTCAGAGATGGTGTGGAAGGGTTGTCGTACTTATACGACGAACCTAGCCGTGAGAATCGTGCCTTTCATGACTTGCTTGAGGATGGCGAGCAGGAATTATATCCGGGAGGCTCAAGATTCTCAAAGCTGTCTTTCTTGGTGAGGCTGTACCATATAAAGTGCATGTGCGGAATGAGCGACAAGGCTTTCGGTTTGATTGTAGAGCTATTGGGGGATGCCTTTGAGCATGCTGATGAGCGGATATTTTATACGCTTTTTGGCATTGTTTTCATATAGTTTCTAGTATGTTTTGTTTAAGTTTTATTATATTTTCATAGGTTTTAGTGCAAAATTTATATTTTTGGATTTTACTTTGAATTTGCGTGTTTTATGGTGATTTCAGGTATTTTCTAGCCAAAATTGAGGAGCTTGAGCAAAAGTCTAATTCAGAAGCAGAGAAAGCACTACAGATGCTGTTAGGATCTGACCTCCATGCACTCAAAAGAGCTTTTCTGGAGCTACAGAATTCCAAATGGTGTGCTCTTAACGGCTATGGAAACCTAACATCCAGGACTTTCTAGAAATATATAATAGTTTATATTTTGTTTCAGAAATGAAGGCCCAAAACTGGAATTCAACGCCAGCCACCAGCCCCATTCCTGGTGTCCAGCGCCCACAGGGGAGCAACTGGAGTTCAATGCCCAAAAGGGGGTCCCTAGCCAGAGTTCAACGCCCCTAAGGGACATTAGCACATGGGAGACACTCAAGGTAAGCCCAAACCCTCACCAAGTGGGTCCCAGAAGTGGATTTTTGCACTGTCAACTTAGTTTATCTTATTTCTGTAATATTTAGTCATTAGATTAGTATATATAGACAATAGTTCACCATTGTTAGAGGACTCTTGCCTACTTTCACGTTTACCATTGTATTTTTCTATCAGCATAAGTCACTAAACCTCCTAGGTTAAGGTTAGGAGCTCTGCTGACTTTCATGGCTTAATAAAAGTACCACTGTTCTATTCAATTCGTGTGTGACTCTATTCTAAGATGTATCTTCGTTCTTCAACCTTATGAATAGGATGATCTGTGACACTCATCTTCATTCTACATTGGATCAGTGTGAGTCTGTAACAGGAGATCACTGAACCACCAGCTTGATTATACATCTCTTAGATGACTAATCCATGACTTCGTTGGGGACTTCTCGAGACACCAGTTCAGCCGAGGTATGGGGAGATTAGGGTCTTTGTGGTAGAGGCTAGAACCAAAGGCGCAGCATTCTCTGATCCGGAAGATTCGACCTTATCTGTGGCGTTTTGAGTAGGATCATCAAGGGGATGAACTACAGGAGCTTCACCCTCATTCAGATTGGACGCACACTAAACCTGGCGTTCGGCATGAGGGAGGAAGATTGGCAGCCATTGGTTCACGAAATTGTGATCTCAATGGCGCCAAAAAACTTGGTACGCACAATTGTAATCTCAACTCTTTTTCACAACTTCGTACAACTAACCAGCAAGTGCACTGGGTCGTTCAAGTAATAAACCTTACGTGAGTAAGGGTCGATCCCACGGAGATTGTCGGCTTGAAGCAAGCTTTGGTCATCCTTGTAAATCTCAGTCAGGCAGATTCAAATGGTTGAAGCAAGCTATGGTCATCCTTGTAAATCTCAGTCAGGCAGATTCAAATGGTTATGAAGTTTTGATAATTAAAATATAAATAAAATATAAAATAAGAATAAGTTACTTATGTAATTCATTGGTGGGAATTTCAGATAAGCGTCTGGAGATGCTTTGTTGCTTCTGAACATCTGCGTTCCTACTGCCTTCTTCCAATCATGCGTTACCTCCTTCCATGGCAAGCTGTATGATCCTCTCGGATGAAAACAAATCCATATGCGCTGTCACCGCACGGCTAATCATCTGTCGGTTCCCGCTAGCGTCGGAATAAGACCATTGTCTTTTTGCACACTGTCACTTGTGCCCCACATTTGCAGGTTTGAAGCTCGTCACAGTCATCCCTTCCCAGATCCTACTCGGAATACTACAGACAATGTTTAGACTTTCCGGATCCTGGATCCTACTCGGAATACCACAGACAAGGTTTAGACTTTTCGGATTCCAGGAATGGCTACCAATAATTCTAGCCTATACCACGAAGGCTCTAATCTTAGATTAGAAACCCAAGAGAATATACTCCAGCTGTCGTCCAATGACTATGTTGAACATCATGTAGATCGCTTTGTGGTTGTCAGGCACGCGACCTTGGCTAAGTGAGTAATGAAGATTGGGTGATTGTCACTGGTCACCCCTTCATTCTGACTTAACTGAATTAAGTACGAGAGTATATCTTGGAGAAGAAGTAGGCGTGAATTGAATAGAAAAATAATAGTACTTGTATTAATTCATGAAGAACAGCAGAGCTCCACACCTTAATCTATGAGTGTAGAAACTCCACCGTTGAAAATACATAAGTGAAAGGTCTAGGCATGGCCGTGAGGCCAGCCTCTCCAAAACGTGTACAATGATCTCCAAAGATAAAAGACGGTCAAAAGACGTAAAATAAATCTCTAAAAGTAGTTTTTATACTAAACTAGTATCCTAGGGTTACAGAAAATGAGTAACTAAGTGCAGATAGTGCAGAAATCCACTTCCGGGGCCCACTTGGTGTGTGCTTGGGCTGAGCATTGAGCTTTACACGTGCATAGGCTGTTCTTGGAGTTAAACGCCAGTTTTGGTGCCAGTTTGGGTGTTTAACTCCAATTCTGGTGCTAGTTTGGGCGTTTTACGCCAAGATGTTTTAGGCTGACTTTGAACGCCAGTTTGGGCTATCAAATCTCGGGAAAAGTATGAACTATTATATATTTCTGGAAAGCCCAGGATGTCTACTTTTCAACGGAATTAAGAGCGTGCTAATTGGGCTTCTGTAGCTCTAGAAAATCCACTTCAAGTGCAGGAAAGTCAGAATCCAATAGCATCTGCAGTCCTTTTTCAACCTCTGAATCAGATTTTTGCTCAGGTCCCTCAATTTCAGCCAGAAAATACCTGAAATCACAGAAAAGCACACAAACTCATAGTAAAGTCCAGAAATGTGATTTTTGAATAAAAACTAATAAAAATATAATAAAAACTAATAAAAACATATTAAAAACTATGTAAAAATAATGCCAAAAAGGGTATAAATTATCCGCTCATCAGCCATTAAATCGGCGTTGATCACTTACAGCCTGCCATGGAAAGAATCACTCAAAGTTGAAGAAAGACAGTAGGTAAGGTTGCTCCAGAGAATGAGGCATCTCCAAAACCTCAACCATTCTCTTATCACTTGTTTCACTCAAATTAAGTAATTTCATCCCTATTCTTGTTTTATGCGTTTATCTCAACAAACTATCTTTTCTAATCATCTGACTAAGACCTACAAGGTGTCCATAGCTTGATTCAAAACAACAATCTCTGTGGGATCAACCTGACTCACCTCAAGTATTACTTGGATGACCCAGTGCACTTGCTGGTTCAGTTGTGCGAGTTCTTATTTCGTGCACCACATGCAAAGATTCTGAAGACCTTACACAATGCCAAGAGGATCATAAGGAAGCTCGGTATTGAGTACAAGAAGATATATGCATGTCTAAATGACTGCATGCTGTACCAGGGCTCTGACCAAGACTTGTCTAGATGCAAACGGTGTGGAGCATCCAGGTGGAAGAAAAAGACCTAGAAGAATTCTTTAGCAACGATCAATGTCGTGGCCAAGAAGAATGGGAAACCTCTGCCGGTGAAGATTCTCCGTTACTTTCCTCTGATTCCAAAGTTGCAGCGATTATTCATGTCCATCAAGACATCTGTGGACATGTTATGGCACAAGAGAGGAACCAACTTTGACGGTTATTTGAGGCATCCCAGGGACGGCGAGGCCTGGAAAGCATTTGACAGGAGACATACTGACTTTTCTGGCAATCTGCGCAGTGTTCGCTTAGCCTTGGCCAATGATGGCTTCAATTCTTTTGGAATCCAGAGTTCAAAGTACTCAATATGGCCAGTGATTCTTATTCCGTACAACCTATCCCCCTGGATTTGCATGAAATAAACTAGCTATATTCTCTCCATGATTATTCTCGGTCCTAAAATGCCTGACAATGACATAGATGTCTACCTATAGCCCCTGATCGATGAGTTGAAGCAGTTGTAGGCTGGTGTTGATACGTACGATGCAAGTGAGAAGATAACCTTCAAGATTCATGCTATGTTGCTGTAGACTATCAGTGATTTTCCGGGCTTGGAAAATTTATCTGGCTGGAATACATACAGTGGTAGAGCTTATCCCATGTGCAATTTAGATGCCGAGACTAAGCAACTCACCTTCAGTTAGAAATGGTGTTTCATGGGTCACCGTCGCTTCTTGAATCACGATCACAGATATAGACAGGATCAGAGTAGATTTGATGGTAAGGTAGAGGATAAATCCCCACCTGTCAAATTGACTAGCAGGGATATCTTGAGATAGTTGGAGGGTGTGCACGTCTCACTTGGCAAGGTGCAAGCGATTGGTGGTAAAAGAAGACGCGGACAACAGATCGTAGTGCAAGACGAGTCTACATGGAAAAAAGAGGAGTATATTCTTTGATCTCTCATACTGGGAGAATAACGAATTACGTCACAACCTTGACGTGATGCACATAGAGAAGAATGTGTGCGACAACATTATTTTCACCATGTTGAACGAGAGTGGTAAATCCAAAGACCACCTAAAAGCTCGAAAAGATCTCCAGTTGATGGGAATCAGGCATGACATGTGGCCACTTGAAGGCAGAAAGTATCACTCTGCAGTCTTTACCATGTCCAATCCACAGAAGGATATCTTTCTGAGGACCATCAAGAATGTGGTCTTTCCATACGTGTACTTTAGCAACATTTCTCGCTGTGTTGATTTAAAACAGCACGAGTTATTGGGCTTGAAGAGTCATGACTGCCACATTCTAATGGAATATCTATTGTTAATTGCGCCAAAACATGTATTGCCCACCCCAATGTCCACCATCTTGGCAGAGTTATCAACCTTTTTTGACAAATATGCAGTGGTTCATACCCTGTGCCACATGAAGATGATATTTCCACCTTCCTTCTTCACAGTCATGGTTCATCTAATGATGCATCTGGTCGATGAGGTACGCCTCGGTGGCCTAGTGCATTATCGGTGGATGTACCTAATTGAGAGATAAAAATCTAAATAAGCCTTCTCAATCTGTATTATTAAGATATCATGAACCTATTAGTTTACTTGTTATGTTCTCAAAGGTACTTACGTAATATGGCACAACCAGAAGGATCAATTGCAGAGGGCTTCTTATCCGAGGAGATTCTCACATTCTGTTCAAGGTACCAAGATAATGTGGAGACCAGGATCAACCGACCGACGCACGTTGATAATCGGCCGAGCGAAGCTCCGCCGAGCGAAGCTTCGCCGAGCGATATTGCCAGCATGTTCCCAGTGGTTGGAAAGGCAGTCGGGGCTACTTCATTTTTTACTCTAACAGCCACCGAAAACCTTCAAGCACATCGTCATGTACTGGTCAATTACATTGCTGTAGAGAAATTACTGGAGTAAGTATCGAGTATGAGTTCTACAAGTATAAAGTGAGCCAATAGGGTATTGAGAGTACTGACCAATGATAAATCACTATTTTATGGTTTATCTTGTGTTTAATTGAGTGGTTTCATCAAGTCTTTACCCACTTATTCATATGAATTGCATGATTTTACAATTCCTTCCTAAGTTTGTTCTATGGTTGAAAACTTGCTTCCTAGAGACCTTTAATTTGTGTATTTTAATTCTCTTTTATACCAATCGATGCCGTGATCCGTGTGTTAAATGTTTTAGGCTTTATAGGGCAGGAATGGCTTAGAGAATGGAAAGAAAGTTTGCAAAAATAGAAGGAACACAAGAAACTAAGGAGATAACCAGCGAGCATCGACGCGTGATATGAAGAAATTTGCAGCGACGCGTGCGCGTGCCTGACGCGTACGCGTGGATTGGAGTTCTGCAAGATGACGCGTGCGCGTGCTTGATGTGAATGCGTGACACACCAAAACGACCAGCGACGCGTACGTGTGACTGACGCGTACGCGTGACATGCGCAATCTGCAGAATTAACAGAAAATACTGGGGGCAATTTCGGGCTGCGTTTTGACCCAGTTTTCGGCCTAGAAACACAGACTAAAGCCAAGGAACATACAAAGACTCGACACACATTCTCATTAGGATAGTTTTTAATTTTTAGATTTGAATCTAGAGAGAAACTACTCTTCCTCTAGGTTTTCTTTACATTCATAGTTTATTAGTTTTATGCTTTTGGATATTGAAGAGTCATCACCTCCGTTGAAGATACTATTCTAGTTTGTTTCCTTACTTACTCTTTTATTTATTCCATATTCTTAATTCTTGTTTAGAGTTACAATTGGATTATTTTCATGGATTGTTAATGTAGAGGATTACTTTTACTTTCAATTAATTTTCAATTCCTATTTTATTTTATCATGTCTTCTTCTTATATTTTTCTGAGTATTATATTCATGTCAATGAAGCCTCGGGATAAAACTACGCTGGATGGTGCTAGTAATGGTTCGTTGAAAAAGTACAAGACCGCAGATGAAGCATGGCAACTGATCAGCGACTTAGCTGAGTCCACCATGAATCACAGGCACAGGAACAACCACTCAAAAGCTGTTGCAGAGGTTTTCTCTAGCAGTGAGACTACTGCTCTTACACAGAGTATATGTGAAATGACCAACCTACTGAAGCAAATGCAGTTAAATCAATAACAAGCTCAGCCTCCCCCATCACAACAAAGCCAACAGTTGGTCCCACAAAGAGTATGCGGAATCTGTGCTGATTATAGTCATTATACTGATGAATGTCCGCAGCTCCAACAAGAAGACAACATTGTGGCAGCCACTCATAACTTCTATGACCGCCCAAATCAAGGTTACAATCAACAAGGCGGCAACTATAACCAAGGTAGGAACTATAACCAAGGATGGCAGGATAACTCCAAACAGGGTTGGAGAGATAATTCTAACCATGACTAGAGGGACAACTATAACAGAGGAGGCAGAGATAACAATGGAAACCAGAGGTGGAATAATAACCACAGATAGCAGAATCAGAACCAGCCTTACAGAGCACCTCACCTAAGACAGTCTCAAGGATCCCAGCACAACCAAAAAGTCCCACAGATCACTTATCCTACTTCCTCA
Source organism: Arachis ipaensis (assembly GCF_000816755.2). Lineage (NCBI taxonomy): Eukaryota > Viridiplantae > Streptophyta > Magnoliopsida > Fabales > Fabaceae > Arachis > Arachis ipaensis. The sequence goes on along the minus strand of NC_029790.2, from coordinate 105,551,520 downwards.
TCAAATGATGAGATGCTTCGTTCTCTTGCACAAGGACAACAAGACATGCAGACTACATTAAACTCTACTCTAAATGGTCTGAATGCCACTTTACAAGCTCTTGTCTCCCAGATAGATTCATTACCTGCTTCCACCAACCAACCTTCAAGCTTTGGTGGAATTCCTTCTCAACCCCTACCTAATCCCAAGGGTGGGATCAATGCCATCACTTTGAGGTCTAGAACCACACTGCAAGAGAGGAATCAGGAGGAGACAAGCCCACCAGAACACGCCCCAGTTAAGGATATGGTAGAAGTGGAAGATGCTGAAGAAGAAGAGGAAGTACAAGACAAGGTTGAAGAAGAAGTAGCTCAGCAAAGGAATGGAGAACTAAGGGAAGCAGAAGCTGCAAGTGGCGCCCTTCCTATCCCATTTCCACACCTTGCAAAGAAGTCCAGAAAGCAGATGGAACTTGATCCCAAAATGGTAGAAATTTTCAAAAAGGTTGAGGTAACCGTTCCCCTTTTTGATGTCATTCAGCAGGTACCTAAATATGCAAAGATCCTGAAAGATTTATGCATACATAAATATAAAATTAATGAATTAGAAACTATTCCTTTAGGTAGTTCTATATCTGCTTTAATGGGAGGTATACCTGAAAAATATAGTGATCCAGGTCCATGCATGGTTAACTGTACCATTGGAGGTGTAATATTTTCTGACTACATGTGTGATTTAGGAGCGTGTGTTAGTATAATGCCATTGTCTATATATGATACTTTAAGGCTCCCTCCCTTAAAAAGGTCGGCAGCTTGTTTTATGTTAGCAAATAAAAGCATTATTACAGTAGTTGGAATTGCTAAAGATGTATTAGTGAGCATTAAGGGGCTCACATTTCCCATTGACTTCTATATCCTAGAAATGCCCCCTAATGACTCAGGAAGACCATTCTTGAAGACTTCGAAGTTCAAGCTGGATGCATTCTCAGGAACTTACTCCTTTGAGATAGATGGCAGAGCAGTGAGTTTCAGTTTAAATGAAGCTATGAAGCACCCTCCGGAAGATCATTCTATCTTCTAGTGCGACATCATTGATGAAACTGTAGCTGAAGTTCACCAAGAAGAAATAGAAGATAAGCACATGGAGCAAGGTCCAAGTGTGGGGACACCCTCTGAACACAATGAGGACACTTTGCCATTATCACTAGCCCTGGATGATCCAGAACCTAGCCATGAGAAGAAATTGAAATTAAAGCCCCTTCCTCCACACCTCAAGTATGCTTACCTTGAGGATAATCAGAAGTTCCCAGTTATCATTGCAAGGGAACTCACTTACCAACAAGAAGAACAACTACTTAGTGTGCTGAGAAAACATAAGAAAGCAATTGGGTGGAGCTTGGCGGATATAGAAGGCATGAGCCCTCAGGTTTGTGAGCACAGAATATACTTAGAAGAGGGATCAAAGCCTGTCCGTCAGCCCCAAAGAAGATTAAATCCCACCATCTTAGAAGTTGTTAAGAAAGAAGTGACCAGGCTACTTGAAGCAGATATCATTTACCCCATCTCAGATAGTGAATGGGTCAGTCCAGTACAAGTAGTGCCCAAGAAGTCTGGAGTCACAACAGTAAAGAATAAGCATGGAGAGCTCTTGACAACTAGAGTGCAGAATTCATGGAGGGTTTGCATTGACTATAGGCGTTTCAACCAAGCCACTCACAAGGATCATTACCCCTTGCCATTTATTGATCAGATGCTTGATCGCCTGTCAGGTAAATCCATTACTGTTTTTTAGATGGTTATACAGGTTACTTTCAAATCCATATAGCTCCTGAAGATCAGGAGAAGACTACTTTTACATGTCCCTTTGGAACGTATGCATACAAAAGGATGCATTTTGGCTTATGTATGCACCGGCTACTTTCCAAAAATGCATGATGAGTACCTTTTCAGATCTCATTAAAAACTGTATGGAAGTTTTCATGGATGATTTTAGCGTATATGGTGATTCCTTTAACCTTTGCTTGGATAGTTTATCTAGAGTATTAGACATGTGTGTTAGTTCAAACTTTGTATTGAATTTTAAAAAATGTCACTTTATGGTAAAACAAGGTATTCTACTAGGACATGTTGTGTCTAATACTGGTATCTCTGTAGATCTAGCAAAGGTAGATGTCATTTCTAGTTTACCTTACCCCTCCTCCGTGAGGGAAGTCCGTTCATTCCTTGGCCATGCAGGTTTCTACAGGAGATTCATTAAGGACTTCAGTAAGGTAGCATTGCCTTTATCCAGATTGCTGCAGAAAGATATTGAGTTCGAGTTCAGTGAGGATTGCATGCAAGCATTTGATAAGCTGAAGATCGCCCTGACTCAAGCTCCAATTGTGAGGACCAGACTAGAGCCAGCCATTTGAGATTATGTGTGATGCCTCCAACCATGCCGTAGGAGCGGCGCTGGCTCAGCGCGAAGGTAAGGATCCTTTTGTAATTGCTTATGCCTCTAAGACCTTAGACGCTGCTCAGTCTAATTACACTACTACTGAAAAAGAGCTTTTTGCTATTGTTTTTGCTCTGGATAAATTCTGAGCCTATTTACTTGGTACTAAGGTGGTAGTGTACTCAGACTATGCAGCTCTAAAATATTTATTATCTAAAAAAGAGTCCAAACCAAGGCTAATACGTTGGATACTTCTGCTGCAAGAATTTGATTTAGAAATTAAGGATAGGAGTGGTAACTAGAACTTAGTGGCAGACCACTTGAGTCACCTTGAGCACATTAAGGATGACTCCACTCCTATCAATGATACTTTCCCAATTGATAGCTTACATGCAGTATCTGAAGTAGTTCCTTGGTATGCACCTGTAGCTAATTATCTAGTTAGCCATACTTTCCCTCCAAATTTTACTAAGCATCAAAGAGACAAGCTGAGAAGCAAGTCCAAATATTATATATGGGATGACCCATATTTATGGAGGTGTGGTGCTGACCAGGTAATTAGAAGGTGTGTGCCTCAATCAGAATTCCAGTCCATTTTAGAGGCCTGCCACTCCTCTGAGAGTGGAGGACATTTTAGCCCTCAAAGAACAGCTAGAAAAATCTTAGACTGTGGATTCTGGTGGCCTACTCTTTTTAAAGATGCCGCTGCCTTTTGTAAATCTTGTTCCCCTTGCCAAAGGTTTGGTAATATATCCAAGAGGGATGAGATGCCTCAACAGATTATGCTTTTCTGTAAAATTTTTAGTGTTTGGGGCATTGACTTCATGGGTCCCTTTCCAAACTCTAATTGTTACCTTTATATACTGTTAGCTGTAGATTATGTTTCTAAATGGGTGGAAGCAATTCCTACCCATAATGATGATGCTAACACTGTTGTTTCCTTTGTTAGAAACCATATTTTTTGTTGCTTTGGATCGCCACGAGCAATCGTGAGTGATCAAGGCACTCACTTTTGTAACAGGAGACTAACAGGATTACTGAAGAAGCATGGGATAGTTCACAAAGTAGCAATAGCTTATCATCCTCAGACTAATGGGCAAGCAGAAGTATCTAACAGAGAGATTAAGCATATTCTGGAGAAGATAGTAAAGCCTCATAGGAAGGACTGGAGTGCCAGGCCACAAGATGCACTCTGGGCATATCGCACAGCGTACAAGACACCCATTGGGATGAGCCCCTTCCGCTTAGTATACGGAAAAGCTTGCCACCTTCTAGTAGAGGTGGAACACAAGGCTTTCTGGGCTGTGAGGGAGTGCAACATGAATTTTGAGAAAGCTGGTGCTGAAAGGAAGCTGCAACTAGCAGAACTAGAGAACCTTCGCCTAGAAGCATATGACAACTCCAGGCGATACAAAGAAAAGATGAAGGTTATCCATGACAAGCACATAAAAAGGAGAGAATTCAGACCAGGGGAGTTAGTTCTTCTTTATAACTCCAGACTGAGGCTCATGCCAGGTAAACTGAGATCAAGATGGGAAGGTCCATACAGAGTAGAAAAGGCAGAGCCATATGGAGTTTTTCACCTGCGTCATCCTTCTAGCTCCAAATTTATCAAGGTCAATGGACATCGCCTAAAGCTTTATCATGGTGAGAAGATGAAGGATCACAAAGAGCTAGAGGTCTTCCTCTTGGAAGACCCACCAACAGAAGGAGAATGAGCCTGAAGACCGTCCAACTTAAGGACGTAACAGCAAAGTGCTAGGTGGGAGACAACCCACTATAGTATGATCGTTCCATTTCAGTCTTAGTTTTATTTTACTTTATTCTATTTTGTTTTTGTTAATGACTCTTCTCATAATCTCTGCATGTAGCCTGCATTTGCATTTGCATTCTGCATATAAAAAAAAGCAGAGAGTCACGCGGGAGCATGGCTGGAGGCGTGCCTAAGGCACACACACGCCCACGCGTACGCGTCCCTGACGCATCCGCGTCACTTGAGAAAACAGCCTCCCACGCGTTCGCGTCACCCACGCGCACGCGTGACCCTGCAAAATCGACGTAAATGGGTGTATGGCAGAGAGTTATGATAGAGTGGGGCTGGAATTGTGCTAGAAGCACAAACTCTACCACGCGTACGCGTCACCCAGCGTCCGCGTAATTTTTAAAAGTAAGGCCATTCACGCGTGCGCGTCACCCACGCGCACGCATCACCTTAAATTTTGGCAATGTGTGAACGAAACAGAAAGTTGTGCGTACGCGAGGCTGCTCTCGCGCCAATGGCACAGTTTACTTCACGCGAACGCGTGACCCACGCATCCGCGTCACTTGAAAATAGCGCCAATCACGCGTACGCGTACTCCACGCGTCCGCGTCGCCTGCACCGCACATCTTATCCAGATCAGCGTCAGAAATCTTATCTTTTCTTCCCCAATCCTAATTTTTTCTTCTCCCTTCTTATTTCTTTCTTCTTCCTTCTTTCTTCTTTCTTCTTTATTCCTTCTCACTTTTACTTCCCCCCTTCTTTCTTTTTCACATTCATCATCAAGGTTCTTTTCTTTTCTTCTTCCCTCTCTACTTTTCCATTATTATTTTTATTTATGTTTTCTTCTTCTTTTTCCTTTTTTTTCATTATATATGTTTTCTTTTTCTTTCTTTTTCTTTTTATTTTTTTGATTGGTGTTAGAAATTTAATTGCGTGATTGTTTTCTTCAATATTTTGCTTGTGAATTATTAAGGAATTGTTTGACAATTAAATATTACCTCTTAAAGGGTTGCTTGCATATTCAATTTAATACTTTCAACAACATATTTACCATGCATGCTAAGTGTTTGTAAAAAATCCCGTATGGCATGGAGCATTATTTTTAAATTATTCTATTCTACTACTATAATGCCTGTTTTTCACAAAACTCCTTTTTATATATTATTGATTGAATATAATTGTCAATACAAACAGATTGTTAGTTTGAAACACTTGATAATCAAATTGGGCAATTAATGCTTGATCTATGCTACTCATGCCTTTGCCGGCATGCCAATAAACATCTTGCATCTACTTGCCATCACATGCACTTGCTATATTTCCATTGATGAACTTTTCACATGTAGTCATGACCATGTGTTAACGACATCCTTCTTTACCGTGCATTGATTATCATGTGTCATGTCCTCTTCCTTGCTCGAACCCCTAGCTTTACATATTACTTTCTTCTTCCCTTTTCAGGATGGCCACCAAAAGGGGTAAAGAGAAAGCTACTCCCAAACCACCAGCAAGGAAAGGAACAAAAAGAGCACTAGTGGCAGAGCCATCTTTAACAGCAGTAAAACCCTCAACAAAGCGAATCAAGAGGATCATCAAGGTCGATGAAAAAGAGAAAACCTTTCCAGCAAAGGACACTGCACGGTTCACTAACCGCTACTGTGAGCAGATGTTCCCCATCCTGGCTGAGAGGAACTATAACAATGAGCACCTTCTCATCCTCCCAACCCACATTGTTGAATTTGTTGAGCCCCGCATTGAGCGAAGACAATGGGGATTCCTACGTAGACAGCCACGGCAGGTTAATCTATCATGGGTAGTTGAATTCTACTCCAATTTTCACATGCCAACCCTGCATTCTGTCTATGTCCGTCAGAAGCAAGTCCCCATAACTGAAGAGGCCATTCAGCGAGCTTTAGATCTTTCCCCTACTCCAGAAGGATTAGATTCATTCCAAAAAGCCTCATTCAAGCGCCAGACATACCAATTTGACTGGGAGCCGTTCTCGGAGTTATAGCACAACCTGGCAGCAGATGGATCTATGGATACCATCGATCTTGACCTAAGGGCATATTGGCTCCAGCACTCACCTTGGAGGCTCGAGTATGGGCACAGATCAAGTCCCATTACGTCTTTCTGAACACTCACGAGTCCTCCTTCACTACAGACATGGCTGTTCTACTCTGGTGTATCCTTACAGACCAACCTCTCAACTTACCAAGACACATCCGGCATGACATGGGACACATACAAATTGCGGGCAACCTACCTTTTCCTGCCTTGGTTTCAGATCTAGTCTCAGTAGCCGGAGTCTCCTACAGAGTTGGGGACACCAAGGCCATGATTTCACGGGATGATCAGTACGTCCCTAACGGGAAGTATATCAGACCTCCAGCAGCCACCGCTAGCTGGCCTACAGAACTAGCCGAAGATATTCCTTCACCTTCCACATCACAAGCACCTTCAACAAACCAACTGCTCCATCAGATACTTGAGAAGTTAGACCGGCTTGACCGGAAGGGAAAGCAAAGGGAGCGCCGTAACAAGCGCCGATTTACATACCTCAAGGAGCTGCTTGTTGGTAACTAACCACCTAAAGAAAACCCAGACACCCCGAACTCTACTTCATTTACCAGCATAGGGAGCCATGACGGTCCCGATTGTGGAGATACTACTACCAACCCCCCTTTGTTCCTGACTAATGGCACCGAGGACGGTGCAAAGCTTTAAGTGTGGGGAGGTCGGTCAGTACCTGACTTCCGGAGGTAATTTCTCTTTCTTAACACCAATAGAATAAGTTATTTTTCTTTTGTTAGGATAGGATAGATTGCATAGTAATAGGTAGTTGCATGCATGTTCTAATTGGTTGAAAAAAAATAATAAGTTTCTTTTTAAGACCCTATTTTTGAAAAATTCACTAATTTAAATCAAAATTTTTCTTTAAAACTTGTTAGAAGTTATATTTGGAACATAGTTTAAAAAGCTAGATCACACAACCTGTGAGATTTGAGCTTAATTACATGGTTACATTATTTAACCATAATATTTTATTCTTGTGTGTTTTTCTTCTCTATGATTGTAATCTATATTTTGTTCCATCCTATATGTCCAATGTTTAGTGTATTTAAATGCATGCATATGATTGAGGCCATTATTTGATTATCAACTCACTTATCCCAGATAGCCTACCCTTCCATTTACCTTTGTTAGCCACTTTGAGCCTTTTAATCTCATTTGTTCTATATTTTACCACATCGCTAGCCTTAAGCAGAAAAACAATTAAATATTCCAATTGAATCTTTGGTTAGCTTAAGTTAGAGATCGTGTATCGATTAAGTGTGGGAAAATTGTGGGAACATGGGTTAACAAGGGAATGTGTTATGTTTTTAAAATTGATAAAATATTGGGAATTTGGGTGCCTACTCATGTGAAACAAAAAAAATAAAAATCCATGTGCATTGATAAGTTATATTTGCTTTTATATTTTCAAAAAAAATATTCAAGTAATTAAGTAATTAAGTAAATGAATAAGGGGACAAAATTACCCCAATGTTAAGTTTAAAAAAAAACATCAATGCATGTGTGATACAAGTTAAGAGAAAAGTTGATGCATGAGTATGCGAAATATGCAAAAGTGGGAATTTTGGGTAGCTAGGCATGATTTTAAAAGTATAAAAAGTGTATGTATAGGTAAGAGCTTAGGCCATCCAAAGATTTAATTTATAGCTCACATAGCCATATATATACCCTCACCTTTACCTTAGCCCCATTAGAACCTTGAAAAGACCTCATGATGTTTGCATTGGTACATTAAATACTTGTTGATTGGTTAGGTGAAGAACAAAGTTTAGAAAGCATGATTAGAGAAGAGTAGAGTAATTACCCTATACACTAGAGTGACTAGAGTGCATATACACCATCAGTGAGGGTTCAATGCTTAATTCTATGTTCCCTGCTTTCATGAGCTGTCTTCTTACAAGTTTACTTGTTTTTACTGTATAATTTGAATTAGTGGAATTTGATTTATGTTTGTCTTGAAGAACTTATTTACTTTTAACCAAGTAGGCAAAAAAATCATTTTAGCATATAGTCGCATTCATATACATAGGTTGCATTACATTGCATGAGTCTTATTTTTCCCTACTCATTTATTTTATCTCCTTAAGCTAAGCATGAGGACATGCTAATGTTTAAGTGTGGGGAGGTTGATAAACCACTATTTTATGGTTTATCTTGTGTTTAATTGAGTGGTTTCATAAAGTCTTTACCCACTTATTCATATGAATTGCATGATTTTACAATTCCTTCCTAAGTTTGTTCTATGGTTGAAAACTTACTTCCTAGAGATCTTTAATTTATGTATTTTAATTCTCCTTTATACCATTCGATGCCGTGATCCGTGTGTTAAGTGTTTCAGGCTTTATAGGGCAGGAATGGCTTAAAGAATGGAAAGGAAGTTTGCAAAAATGGAAGGAACACAAGAAACTAAGGAGATGACCAGCGAGCATCGACGCACACGCATGGCTCACGCGTGCGCGCGATATGAAGAAATTTGCAGCGACGCGTGCGCGTGCCTGATGCGTATGCATGGATTGGAGTTCTGCAAGACAACACGTGCGCGTGCTTGACGCGAACGCGTGACACGCCAAAACGACCAGCGACGCGTACGCGTGACTGACGTGTACGCGTGACATGCGCGATCTGCAGAATTAACAGAAAATGCTGGAGACGATTTTGGGCTGCGTTTTGACCCAGATTTTGGCCTAGAAACACAGACTAAAGCCAGGAAACATACAGAGACTCGACACACATTCTCATTAGGATAGTTTTTAGTTTTTAGATCAGAATCTAGAGAGAAACTACTCTTCCTCTAGGTTTTCTTTACATTCATAGTTTATTAGTTTTATGCTTTTAGATATTGAAGAGTCATCACCTCCGTTGAAGATACTATTCTAGTTTGTTTCCTTACTTACTCTTTTATTTATTCCATATTCTTAATTCTTGTTTAGAGTTACAATTGGATTATTTTCATGGATTGTTAATGCAGAGGATTACTTTTACTTTCAATTAATTTTCAATTCCTATTTTATTTTATCATGTCTTCTTCTTATATTTTTTTTGAGTATTATATTCATGTCAATGGAGTAGATTCTCTACTGGACATGGGGGTTGATTAAGAGGAGACACTTGAGTTGGAATGCTTAAGTGCTTAGTTAAATTGGAAGTTGTTGGCTAATTCTGTATTTACTAACGCTAGACCTTCCCAAGGGAGAGGAATATGATTTGCGAATAAGAGTTAGCTCAATCACTTGACTTTCCTTTATTTAGTAAGGGTTAACTAAGTGAAAACAACGACCTCTTTATACTGCACTTGAGAAAATTCCAACAAGGATAGAACTTCCAATTAATCATTCCCCCAGTCAAGGCTTTTTAATTAGAATATATAATTTTCTTTTAATTACAAGTAATTATTTTTTGTCATTCAACTCTCAAAAATCTCTCGAAACTTCCTAATTAATAACTTAGCACCATTTTTAGCAACTCGTTGGGAGACGACCTGGGACTCATACTCCCAGTATTTTTATTCTAAACTTTTGTGACAACTTTTCTAAATTGATGAGGTAAATCTTAGCTGGTTAAGATCTATACTCACAACATATTCCCTACATTGATTTCTTAATTAGCCGACTTCTCCCCCCGCATCAACCAACAATCAACTTTTTGTGTGCACAGTGAGTTTAGAGCCATCACAAAGAGAAATATGCGAAATAAAACTAGGTCCCAGTCTCAGATAGATAGTGCTGTGCACAGAGAGTTTTCCAAGTGGTTCAGGCATGAGGTAATCCTTTAGCTTTTAAGATCCTACTACCCTATAATGCTATCTTGCGGCTAATTGTTCCATGTCAGGTTCCTTTTGGAAGCATTAGTCATTCAAATGAGTTACAGTGGCTTGCCTGTGGTCCCATTGCTCAGGCTAGATGCTTTAAGGCTTACAACGTCAATGGATTTAAATTTAGAACCATGTCGGGGGAGAAAAGGATGAAAACACAGAATATCAGGGTTTATGTCACTTTAGATACTAGAAGTTAAGCAAGCAAACGGGATAGAAATGTTGTTGTTGGCGGTATCTCGTATTATGGGATTTAGTAGATATCATTGAGCTAAACTACAGTGGTCAATTCACGGTAGTTTTGTTCAAGTGTCTTTGGGCAGATACCACGTCGGGAAGAGGCATATGACAAAATATTTTGGGCCATACCTGTGTCAACTTTGCCTCTCCGATTCACACCAGTGATCGAGAAGACAACGAGCCATACATCTTAGCATCCGAGGCGCGTCTTGTGTTCTACGTGGATGATGAGGTTGATACCGGATGGAGTGTAGTAGTCCATGTGAAGCCGAGAGATTTTTTTGACATGGGTGAAGATTATGAACATTGTGAGGTCGACCTTCATCCCCAGCCTTGTATGACTAGCTTGCCTGAATTTGATGTCGAAAGCCTGTAGTTAACAAGAGACGGCGATTTAGAAAAATTCGCTAATGACGGCGTTGATGATTGTGATGAGGCCACTGATTCATGAATACATTTCTCCGTCATGCATGTAGCTCATATTCATAGGAGATTCTGCATATATGTTACTATCATGCTTCACCAATGATTTACAGTGGCTTATTGTTTAGTCATATCATTAGACAATAGATTGGATTGATCAAGTTATTTTAGATATTTAAAAATTTATTCTCTCATAAAAAGCTCTTTTATCTAACTAATTTTTCACAATGTTGTAACCTCTCCTTCAAGTCTTCTTGCAGTCACATTTTTATATTGTCCTTGTACATTCTTTCTATATCTGTGGCCTATCAGAGAAATTGGAGAGCCGAGACTTCTTTTTAGTTTGTAGTAGCCACTGATTCGTAGAGAAGATGATAGATGCATCTCTGTTCTCTTTATTGGACCATGCAACATCCTTTGCAAGGCAGTTGTGGATCAAAGAGTCTCGTATACAATCATGGTTGGATGCCTTCTCTGGACACAGACACCTCACTCGAGCCATTGGTCATGTGCTTGCTTCAATGATGAAGGTTTAATTGCTGCTGCCCTTATAAATTTTGAGGTTCTTTTCATATTTTTTGGATGAAACCCGACAGAGATTTCAGTTGATTATAATAAAATTTTAGGAATTGCTTCAATGGGACCGAAGGTACATCGCTAAATTTGGATTTGAGTATACAACAAGTGCGGATATGTGGTTCTCATAGAAAATACTTGATGAGGTGAAGGTCAATATTCATGTGTTTACTCTTTTATTTATATAAATGTTCTTTATTAGCAATAAAGAGCATATAGTAGTCCATGTTACAAGAGAAGCCATGATTAGCTAGCTACTTATTATACAACATCCTTTCGGCTCTTTCTTCTTAAGAACTGCAAGTCATTGTTGTTTTGGTGCTTCTAAACTATTTTGAGGTAGGCTAAATTCTGCATTGGACATCAAATGCTTTTTCATATTTGGTTAGATAAATACATTTAGTTTTCAATTAATCAGAATTCCCTGGGTTAGATAGTTTGGTTTGCAATTTTATCTCCTCTGATACTAACTGCATAGATAATTTATGTACACTATAACCTTGTGAAACTTTTGCTGTTGGATTGATTCTTGGCTCACAAACCAATTCTCAATAAGCTTAAAAAGATGATACTGGAACTGATGCACATGATGCATTGTGCATTTTACTTTGAAGAAAATCCTTTTATTATGATAACAAGAAATAATCAAGCGCTTGTACAAAATTATTCATAGTCAGACTTGTCCAGTTGTTTAACCCAGCACATATTTTATGTTTAGAGTGAAATACTTGGTAATTTTAGAATGTATTTGATTTATATATTTATTCTACTGAGAAAGTTAATTAAGTTTTATGGTACATGAGGTTAGCAGCAGTGTCCTTTACTTAGCATTCTATGGAAAATTTTGTATTTCCTTTAAAAACCTATTAAGAAAGTTTCATGTCTATCTCTTAATGTTACTAAGCACTGAGCTCATTTTTTCCAAGAATACATGATATGCAAATTTCAATAATCCAATAAATTAACTATGAATAAGAATAATATCAATACCTATCCAAGAGATTAAAATCAGATGTCATTTTCTGAAGCCTATTCTCACTTCCATATTGTAAGACAGTGGCAAGTAATGGCCCTGAGTACACTAATTGCATTCCCACTTGCATTTTAATTTTTTTCATTGTGGAAGAGTGATATTTTACCTCTTTCTTTAGATGAATGTTAATTATAGGGAAGACTTTGATTAATATTTCATTTATGATCATCTTTACTAGCAATAAGGAGCATATAGTAGTCCATACATATATATAAATAAATCTCTTTTCATTTGTTTTATATATTCATGTAATTTAAACCTGATGTCTAGTTAGAAATTGATGGGACTACTAGATAATTAAGATGCTACGAGACATTTTTATTTAATTTCTTGCATGGTAGTTTATATAGATGATAGATAAATCAGTTTGATTTTGATTCCTGTAGTTTTCATATAATTTACTTGTTATGTATACTTTTTTGGCCATACATGTTTTGTTGTTCCATCTTATCTAAATGTCTGGTTACACCTCCTAGCTATTTTTCATAAAGAACAGATAAAAAGTAAACTTTATGCACAACCAAGGTTATAAAAACATTTTAAATTAGTTTACTGCTAGTATGAAATTTGCTATTTTGTGTAGGCACGCTATGAAAATACTTTTGTCGTTGAACTGGATATTGCAGCACGGGAGGAATTCAAACTCATAGAACATGGACTTGAGCGACTATGGACACGTAAGAAAGACACGACTTCTACGATGTTAATATAATAAGATTATGTTCACACACTAGTTCTTCATATTTCGTTCTTGTTTGGCTATGATGCAACTCTCAGGATTATCTCGAGCCAAGATTCAAGAGAGATTCGAAGAACTGGGGGAGGTGGTTCTAGTTTCAATGGAGAAAGAGGACGTTATCTCCTCCGATAGTTCTGATGAGGCCGATTCAACTGGACGAAAGGCTTCCATGCTGTCTGGTAGCACAAATCCCCATACATTCGTACTGTTGTACCAGCAAGTGCACTGGGTCTTCCAAGTAATACCGGAGCGAGTTAGGGTCGATCCCACGAGGATCATTGGTTTGAAGCAAGCTATGGTTATCTTGCAGGTCTTAGTCAGGCGAATCAGAAGTTGTTAGATTACGGAGTTTATGATTATTATAATAGGGTGCTAATATTTTAAGGATATAGTTGAGGATTGGAGTTGCTTTGCCTTCCTGAATTAACTCTGGTATTACCGTCTTCTTTGCTTGTGAGTGATCTCTTCAATGGGAGGCTGTAAGTGATTGGCGCCTTTATTGAGAGGTCGTCAATACTCCTCTGGATCTGAACCCCAGGGTTAGTGTGGATCCATCTCTGCTTGAGGGTGAAGCGTGTACAGTCCATTCTCCTTAATGATCCTACTCAAAACGCCACAGATAAGGTCGGATCTTCCGGATCAGAGAATAATGCATCATTGGATTCTAGCCTCTAAAATAGAGACCCTAATCTCCCCATAAATTGGCTAAACTGGTGTCTCGAGAAGTCCTGAACGAAGTTGTGAATTAGCCGTTTGAGAGATGCATGATTCAAGCTGGTGATGCGTGCTTTCCAGTGAAGTATTCACACGAACCCAAGTAGACGCGGGTGTTTGTCAAGTACGTTCGTCTTAATGTGATGAACAGAGCTGATTGTCACTGATCATCCTATACACCACGTTGAAGTACGAATATACATCTTAGAATTAATCAAACACAGATCGAAGAAGAAACAATAATACTTTTATTAATTCATAGGACTCAACAGGGCTCCTCCCCTCAACCTAAGAGGTTTAGAAACTCATACTGAAAGGAAATACAATGTAGAACGTGTAAAGTGGTCTAAGAGAGTTTGAATTACATAAATCTAATCCCTTAAATACTAAACAAATGACTAGTAAAGGTAAAACAGTCTTTCTAGTGCTAAAATCCACTTCTAGGACCCACTTGGTGAATGTTTGGGCTGAGCTTTGATGAGATCCACGTGCTATGAGGCTCCTAGGGTGTGAAACGCTGGGTAGGGGGTCCTCTCTGGGCGTTTGGATGCTGGACTCTGCTCTGTGGGCGCTGGACGCCTTGAAGGGGGCAGGTAACTGGCATTGGACGCCAGTTTTGGGCCTTCTAATCCGAAGCAAAGTATGGACTATTATATTTTTCTGGAAAGCTCTGGAAGTCACCTTTCCAAAGCTGTTGAGAGAGCTCCATTTGAACTTCTGTAGCTCCAGAAAGCTCTTCTGAATGCAAGGAGGTCAGATCCGGACAGCATCTGTAGTACTTTCTCTGTCTCTAAATCAGACTTTTGCTCCAGCTCCTCAATTTCAGCCAGAAAATACCTGAAATTACACAAAAACTCATAGTATAATCCAAAAATGTGAATTTAACACTAAAACCTATAAAAACCTAATAAAAACTAAACAAAATATACTAAAAACCATATGAAAATGATGCCAAAAAGCGTATAAAATATCCGCTCATTACAACACCAAACTTAAACTGTTGCTTGTCCCCAAGCAACTAAAAACACAGTAGGATAAAAAAGGAAGATTGAGATACAATAAATTTCAGAGTTTCCAATGAAGCTTAGTTACAATCAGATGAGCGGGACTTATTAGCTTTTTGCTTCTAATAGTTTTGGCATCTCACTATCCATTGAAACTCAGAATGGTTGGCATCTTTAGGAACTTAGAATCCAGATGATATTATTGACTCTTCTAGTTCAGTTTTTTTTTATTCTTGAACACATCTTTTAGAGTCTTGGCCGTGACCCTAAGCACATTGTTTTCCAGTATTACCACCGGATACAATAATGCCACAGACACTTTAACTGGGTGAACCTTTTCAGATTGTGGCTCAGCTTTGCTAGAGTCCCCAGATAGAGGTGTCCAGAGTTCTTAAGCATACTCTTTTTTCTTTGGACCACGACTCTAACCGCTCAGTCTCAAGCTTTTCACTTGACATCTTCACGCCACAAGCACATGGTTAGGGACAACTTGGTTGAGCCGCTTAGCCCAGGATTTTATTCCTTTAGGCCCTCCTATCCATTAATGCTCAAAGCCTTAGATTCTTTTACCCTTGCCTTTTGGTTTAAAGGGTTATTGGCTTTTTGCTCTTGCCTTTTGGTTTAAAGAGGTACTGGCTTTTTCTGCTTGCTTTTTCTTTTCTTTTTTTTTTTGCCAATTTTTTTTCTTTTTTTTTTCGCATGCAAGCGTTTTCTTTTTGCTGCTTTTTCTTGCTTCAAGAATCAATTTTATTGATTTTTCAGATTACCAATAATACTTTTCATTTTTCCTTATTCTTTCAAGAGCCGACATTCTAAAATTTTAACTTCAAATATGCACTGTTTAACCATACATTCAGAAAATAAAAGCAATGCCACCACATCAACATAATTAAACTATTCTTATTATAAACTTGAAATTCATTTATCTCTCAATTCTTTTCAAAAAAAATTCTTTTAAGCAAGGTGAGAGATATATGGAACATTTTACAACTTTAAGACATAAATGCAAATGAACATACAACTAGAATAAGAGAACAAACAAAACATAACAAAAAACATAAAATAATAAAAGGAAAGGAAGTGAAAAGAGAACGAGTCCAACTTTAATGGTGGCGGCTAGTACTCCTCCTTGAGGATCCAATGTGGTGCTTGATCTTTTCAATATCACTCCTTTGCCTTTGTTGCTCTTCCCTCATAGCACTTTGGTCTTCCCTTATGGCTCTTTGATCTTCTCTTATTTCATTGAGGGTTGTAGCATGCTCTTGATGCTCCATCCTCAATTGCTCCATGTTAGTGGTCAATTCTCCAAGAGAAGTTTGCCATTGATCCCAATAGCTTTGAGGAGGAAAATACATCCCTTGAGATCTCAGGGATCTCATGCTGAGGCGGCTGCACAGGCTCTTGTGCATGCTCTCTAGTTTGCTCCATCCTTTTCTTAGTGATGGGCTTATCCTCCTCAATAGAGATATCTCCTTCTATGACAATTCCAGCTGAATTTCATAGATGATAGATGAGGTGTGGGAATGCCAACCTTGCATTGGTGTGAGGCTTCTCAGCTACCTTGTACAATTCTTGAGGAATCACCTCATGTACTTCCACTTCACTTCCAATCATGATGCAATAGATCATGGTGGCTCAGTCAACAGTCACTTCTGACCGGTTGCTAGTAGGAATGATGGAACGTTGGATGAATTCCAACCATCCTTTAGCTATGGGCTTTAGGTCAACCCTTCTTAGTTGAATGGGCTTGCCTTGGGAATCTCGTTTCCACTGTGCTCCTTCTACACAAATATCTGAGAGCACTTGATCCAATCTCTGATCAAAGTTGACTCTCCTAGTGTAAGGATGAGGATCTACTTGCATTAGAGGCAAGTTGAACGACAACCTCACACTCTCCAAGCTGAAATCTAAGATTCTCCCTCAAACCATGGTGATCCAATTCCTTGGATTTGGGTTCACACTAGTGTCATGGTTTTTAGTAACCTATGTATTAGATACAACTCTTGCACCATTAGAATCCCAACATCCTGAATGGGATTGGTTAGGACTTTCCAACTTTTTCTTCAGATCTCTCTTCGGATTTCCGGATACTCATTCTTCTTGAGCATGAAAGGGACCTCAGGGATCACTTTCTTCTCTGCCACTACTTCATAGAAGTGGTCTTGATGAGCTTTGGTGATGAATCTCTCCATCTCTCAAGATTCAAAAGGAGTGGCTACTACCTTCCCTTTCCTCTTTCTAGAGGAGTCTCTAACCTTGGATGCCATGAATGGTAATGGAAAGAAAAAAAGTCATGCTTTTTCCACACCAAACTTAAAACTTTGCTCATCCTTGAGCAAAAATAAAGGAAGGAGAAGAATGGAATAGAAGAAGAAGAAAATAGAGGAAGATAGAGGGAGAGAGAGGGCTCGACCTTGTGGGTTTTATGAGTGTATAAGAGGTGTATGTATGAAGGGTTAAGAAAAGGGGTATTTATAGGAAAGGGGAAGGGTATGGTTCGGCCACAGGGTGGGTTTTGGGTGGGAAATTTGATTTTGAAGTGGGTGGGGGTAGGTGGGAGTTATGATAGATTTGGAAAAGTGAAACGGATGTGATTGGGCTAGGGTTTATAGGGAAGTGTGTATGGGAAAGTGTGAAAGTAAGTGGGGGTAGGTGAAGATGCTGTGGGACCCACTGGTCCTGAGAGGCTAGGGAATCCAGATTCTCTGCTTCTCTGCATTGGCGTTTGAACGCTGATAAACCACTATTTTATGGTTTATCTTGTGCTCAATTGAGTGGTTTTTACCAAGTCTCTGCACACTTATTCATATAATTTGCATGATTTTACAATTCCCTCCCAATTTTGTTCTATGACTAAAAACTTGCTTCCTAAGCCTTTAAATTGTGTATTTTTAATTTTCCTTTATACCATTCGATGCCGTGATCCGTGCGTTAAGTGTTTTCAGGCTATACAGGGCAGGAATGGCTTAGAGGATGGAAAGGAAGCTTGCAAAAATGGAAGGAACACAAGAAACTAAGGAGCTGACTAGTGAGGAACGACGCGCGTGCGTACCTGACTCGTGCGCGTGATTTGGAAAAATTCACAGCGACGCGTGCGCGTACCTGATGTGTACGCGTGATTTGGAGATCTGCACAGCGACGCGAGCGCGTACCTGATGCGTGCGCGTGACACGCGAAGATCACCATCGACGCGTACGCGTGACTGATGTATACGCGTGACATGTGCCACGTGCAGAAATTATAGAAAACGCTGGGGACGATTTTGGGCTGAGTTTGGACCCAGTTTTTGGCCCAAAAACGCAGACTAAAGCCAGGGGACAAGCAGAGACTCAAGACACATTTGAATCATTCACAAAATTTAGGTTTTAGATGTAGTTTCTAGAGAGAGAGGCTCTCTCCTCTCTCTAGGTTTTAGGATTCTTAGGTTTAGCTATTCTCAATTTCAGGTATCTATCATAGTTTAATTTAGTTTCTCTTCTACTTTTAATTGTTCTAATATTCTAGTTTATTGATTTCCCTTATTGATTACTTTATGTTGCCATTTAGTTTATGAACTCTCATGTTAGATTTGATTTTCTATTTAATGCAATTTGAGGTAATTCACGTTTATTGCTTCTTCCTTTATTTGTTATCATTGATCTTGCAATTATTGGTTTTAGATCTTATATTCTATTATTACTTTTCTATGCTTTTATTTTGTGCCTACCAAGTGTTTGATAAGATGCTTGGAAGGATGTTAGAGTAGGATTTTATGTTCTTGGCTTGGGATGGTAACTTAGGAACTCTTGAGTGACTAATGTCCAAGTAATTGATGATTGGAGCCATTAACTATAGTTCTCACTAATTGAATTGGTGGAGAGCTAGGACTTATGGACTTGGATTGATATAGCTCATTTAACTTTCCTTTACTACTAGTTAGAGGATGATTTAATGGGATTGATCCTTGCCAATTCTCATGTTGTGGTTAGTGATAAGGATAGAGATCCTTGACCACCAAACCTTGCCAAGACCGTTTTATCATTTAAATTCCTTTGCAATTCACTTTTCCTGTTTCTTAATCCAAAACCCCAAAAAGATACTTTTCTATAACCAATTATAAGCATACCTCCCTGCAATTCCTTGAGAGATGACCCGAGGTTTAAATACTTCGGTTATCAATTTTATTAGGGGTTTGTTACTTGTGACAACCAAATTTTTGTATGAAAGGATTATTGTTGGTTTAGAAACTATACCTGCAACGAGAACATATTTGTGAATTCTAAACCACACAAAAGTCCGTTCATCAAATGCCCAGGGGCTGCTCCTTGGCTGGCGTTCAACGCCAGCAACGCTGCCCATGAGGGGCGTTGAACGCCCAGCAGGGATACCCTAACTGGCATTCAACTTTAACACTCCATCTTAGAGTGTTTTATTTTCATTGCTGTGAAATTCTGTCTCTGTTTTGACTGCTGCATATGATCATGACTCTAAAAATAACAAAAAAAAAAAACAAAATAAGAAAATAAATAATTAAGTAAGGTTGGATTGCCTCCCAACAAGCACTCATTTAACGTCACTAACTTGACGGTTAGCTCTTTACAGAGATGAGTATGGGCTCAGATTTTTGTCCATTACAGTGAACTTTCTTCCTGTCTTCTCATGAATGAGCTCTATATGCTCTAAAGACAGGATACGACTCATTGTATGTGGTAAGACTAGTTTCTTAGTGAAGACAACTCTCATACCAGGTGAGAGGCCTTCAGTTGGGACTTTCTTGTCCCTCCAGCCTTTAGGTACTTTCTTCTTAGTACTTTTGTGCTTAGAGCTTATTGATGGCTGCCCAACTCCAAACTTAGAATTGATATATGGAGGCTCTGTAAAGGTTTGCACGGAAAGAGAGGGTTGAAATACTAGGTGTTGCACAGTTATCTCTCTTTAAGATGGAGAATTGGGATGAGGCATCTTGAATAAGATGTGATCCTCCTCTAATTGTAGGGTTAGTTCTCCCTTAGCCACATCAATGATAGCATTGGCAGTGGCTAGGAAAGGTCTTCCAAGGATGACAAAGTCATCCTCATCCTCTCCTATATCCAAGACTATGAAGTTTGTAGGGATGTAGTGGCCTTCAACTTTTACCAGGACATCCTCTACTAAGCCATATGGCTTCTTCATTGTCTTGTCTGCCATCTTTAATGAGATATTTGCAGCTTATACCTCAAGGAATCCCAACTTCTCCATTATAGAGAGTGGCATGAGGTTTATGCTTGACCCTAGGTCACACAGAGCCTCTTCAAAGGTCATAGTGCTTGTGGTGCAAGGAATCAGAAAGCGTCCAGGATCTGGAAGCTTCTGAGGTAGCCTCTGCTGAACCATGGAGTTCTTTGGTAAGTAGTGGAAGTTCTTCCTCCAATGGCTTTGTACCAAATAACTTGGCATTCAGCTTCATAAGAGCTCCTAGGTACTGAGCAACTTGCTCTTCCCTAGTGTCCTCATCCTTATCAGAGGAGGAGTAGTCATCAGAACTCGTGCACCGCAGAAGTGCATTCAAAGGAACCTCTATGATTTTTATGGTTTCCTTTGGTTCTGAGATAAAGGGTTCTTGAGTGGGACTGAAGCACTCAGAGGGTGTGCTTTCACTGGCGTTTAATGCCAGCTCTGATAGCTGTTTGGGCGCTAAACACCCTTGATGTCTGATGAGCGGATAATTTATACGCTTTTTGGTATTGTTTTTAGGTAGTTTTTAGTATGTTTTAGTTTATTTTTATTATATTTTTATTAGTTTTAAATAAAAATCACATTTCTGGACTTTACTATGAGTTTGTGTATTTTTCTGTGATTGCAGGTATTTTCTGGCTGAAATTGAGGGACCTGAGCAAAAATCTGATTCAGAGGCTAAAAAAGGATTACAGATGCTGTTGGATTCTGACCTCCCTACACTCGAAGTAAATTTTCTGGAGCTACAAAAGCCCAATTGGCGCGCTCTTAATTGCGTTGGAAAGTAGACATCCTGGGCTTTCTAGCAATATATAATAGTTTATACTTTTTCCGAGATTTGATGCCCCAAACTGGCGTTAAAAGACAGCCTAAAACATATTGGCGTAAAACGCCCAAACTGGCACCAGAATTGGAGTTAAACGCCCAAACTGGCACCAAAGCTGACGTTTAACTCCAAGAAAAGCCTATGCACGTGAAAGCTTCAATGCTCAGCCCAAGCACACACCAAGTGGGTCCGAAAGTGGATTTCTGCATCATTTACTTATTTCTGTAAACCCTAGGTTACTAGTTCATTATAAATAGGACCTCTTGCTATTGTATTTTCATCTTCAGATCATTTTTGAGACTATCTTTGTATCACTTTTGATCTCTTCATCACGTTTTGGGGGCTGGCCATTCGGCCATGCCTGGACCTTCATCACTTTTGTATTTTCAACGGTGGAGTTTCTACACCCCATAGATTAAGGTGTGGAGCTCTGTTGTTCCTCATGAATTAATGCAAAGTACTATTGTTTTTCTATTCAATTCAAGCTTATTCTTATTCTAAGATATTCACTCGCACTTCAACCTAATGAATGTGATGATCTGTGACACTCATCATCATTCTCACCTATGAATGCGTGCCTGACAACCACTTCCGTTCTATCTGCAATAGCTTGAGTGTGTATCTCTTAGCCTCCTGGTTCACGACGCATGGTTGCCTCTCCTGACAATAGAGCCCTCCATTTCGTAAGATCAGAGTCTTCGTGGTATAAGCTAGAATCAATTGGAAGCATTCTTGAGATCCGGAAAGTCTAAACCTTGTCTGTGGTATTCCGAGTAGGATCTGGGATGGGATGACTGTGACGAGCTTCAAACTCGCGAGTGTTGGGCGTAGTGACAGACGCAAAAGGATCAATGGATCCTATTCCAACATGAGTGAGAACTGACAGATGATTAGCCCTACGTAACCCGTAGCTGGACCATTTTCACTGAGAGGACGAACGGTAGCCATTGACAACGGTGTGATCCCCTAACATACAGCTTGCCATGGAAAGGAGTATGCATGATTGGATGAAGGCAATAGGAAAGCAGAAGTTCAGAAGCAACAAGCATCTCCATATGCTTATCTGAAATCCCACCAATGAATTACATAAGTATTCCTATCTTATTTTCTGTTTTAATTATATTTTAATTATCAAAACCTCATAACTATTTGAATTCGCCTGACTGAGATTTACAAGGATGACCATAGCTTACTTCAAGCCGACAATCTCCGTGGGATCGACCCTTATTCACGTAAGGTATTACTTGGACGACCCAGTGCACTTGCTGGTTAGTTGTGCGGGATTGCAAAAGTGTGATTGTAATTTCGTGCACCAAGTTTTTGGCACCGTTGCCGGGGATTGTTCGAGTTTGGACAACTGACGGTTCATCTTGTTGCTCAGATTAGGTAATTTTATTTTATGTTTAAGCTTTCTTTTATTTTTAATTTAGAAAAAAAACAAAATATATAAAATTTATTTTGTTCTTCAGAATTTTTAAGAATGAATTCTAGAGTTTCATAATGATCTGTTGAAGTCTGGCTGGCTGTGAAGCCATGTCTAATCTTTTGGACCGAGGTTTCAACTCATCATCACAAGAGCTTGTTGATTTCTATCAATCTTAATATTGAATGTAATGATCTACTAAAGCTCGGCTGGCCATTGGCCATGTCTAGTGTTTTGGACCGAAGCTTTCACTGAAAGCTTGGCTGGCTAGTAAGCCATGTCTAATTCCTGGACCGAAGTTTTAGACTAACATTGCATGATTCCTGGAATTCTCATGAAGAATTTTGAATTCTTTATTTTCTTTTTCCAAATAATTTTCAAAAAATACAAAAAAAATTAATAAAATCATAAAAACAAAAAATTTTGTGTTTCTTGTTTGAGTCTAGTGTCTATTTTTAAGTTTGGTGTCTTACATATATTTAATTTTCTTGCATTTTTCGAATATATGCATTATGTTCTTCATTGATCTTCAAGTTGTTCTTGATGATTTTCTTGGGTCTGATCTTTAAATTCTCTTGTTTTGTGTCTTTTGTTGTTTCTCATGTGCATTCTCAATTTGTTAGTGTATCTAATATGAAAATTTCTAAGTTTGGTGTCTTGCATGCATTGTTTATTTGATCTTAGTTCCCCATGATTAGTTTTATTTTGTTGTTTCTCATCATTAAAAATTCAAAAAAAAATTTAAAATTATGTCTTTTCAAGTCAATAATACAGAGAATTGAAGATTCAGAACATACAGCAGAGGAATCACAGAGAAAAAGTTGGGCGTTCAAAACGCCCAGTGAGGAAGGAATTCTGGCATTTAAATGCCAGCCAGGGTACCTGGCTGGGCGCTAAACGCCCAAAAGGGTAGTATTTTGGGCGTTAAACGCCAGAATGGATACCATTCTGGGCGTTTAACGCCAGGACAACACAAGGGAGGTAAGTTAGTTTTTAATTCAAATCTTTTTCAAATCTTCCTAATTTTTCAAAATAAAATTTTTTGTTTCCATTTTTCTTTCACTATTTTCGAAAATCCTTGCTACCAATTAATGATTTGATTCAAAAATTTCAAGTTTGTTACTTCTTTGTTGAAAAAGGTTCAATATTTGAATTTTAGAATCATATCTTTTAAATTTCTTGTTAGCCAAGTCATTAATTTTAAAAATCAAATCTTTCTAAATTATTTTTCAATCATATATTCTCAATCATATCTTCTCAATCACATCTTTTTCAATCATATAATCTAGGATTCACCTTAGTGTTACTAGGAAGAGTTTCAGGAGGAATCTCAGGGATCTTCTTGCTCAGTTGACCAACTTGCACCTCCAAATTTCTAATGGAGGACATTGTTTCATTAATGAAACTATGAGTGGTCTTAGAGAGGCTGAAAACCAGAGTTGCTAAGTCAGAGAGGCTCTGCTTAGAGGTTTCCATATTCTCTTGAGAAGATGGGAATGGTGGTCTGTTATTGAACCTATTCTAGTTCCTTCCACCTTGATTGTTATTGAAACTTTGCTGAGGTTTCTGTTGATCTTTTCATGAAAGATTAGGATAGTTCCTCCATGAAGGATTGTAGGTGTTTCCATAGGGTTCTCCCACATAATTTACCTCCTCCATGGTAGGTTGTTCAGGATCATAAGCTTCTATGTCAGAAGAAGCTTCCTGAGTACTGCCAGCTGCAGTTTGCATTCCAGTCAGATGCTGGGAGATTATGTTGACCTATTGGATCAAGATCCTGTTCTAAGCCAATATGGCATTCAGAGTATCAACTTCATGAACTCCTTTCTTCTGAGAGATCCCATGGTTTACAGGATTCCTCTCAGAGGTGTATTAAATTTATGCACAACCAAGGTTATAAAAACATTTTAAATTAGTTTACTGCTAGTATTAAATTTGCTATTTTGTGCAAGCACACTATGAAAATACTCTTGTCGTTGAACTGGATATTGCAGCACGGGAGGAATTCAAAATCATAGAACATGGACTTGAACGACTATGGACACGTAAGAAAGACACGACTTCTACGATGTTAACATAATAAGATTATGTTCACACACTAATTCTTCATATTTCGTTCTTGTTTGGCTATGATGCAACTCTCAGGATTATCTCGAGCCAAGATTCAAGAGAGATCCGAAGAACCGGGAGAGGTGGTTCCAGATTCAATGGAGAAAGAGGATGTTATCTCCTCCGATAGTTCTGATGAGGCCGATTCTACTGGACGAAAGGCTTCCATCTTGTCTGGTAGCACAAATCCCCACACCTTCATACTGTTGTACCAGCAAGTGCACTGGGTCTTCCAAGTAATACCTGAGCGAGTCAGGGTCGATCCCACGAGGATTATTGGTTTGAAGCAAGCTATGGTTATTTTGCAGGTCTTAATCAGGCGAATCAGAAGTTGTTGGATTACAGAGTTTAGGATTATTATAATAGGGTGCTAATACTTTAAGGATATAGTTGAGGATTGGAGTTGCTTTGTCTTTGTGAATTAACTCTGGTATTACTGTCTTCTTTACTTGTGAGTGATCTCTTCAATGGCAAGCTGTAAGTGATTGGCGCCTTTATTGAGAGATCGTCAATACTCCTCCAGATCTGAACCCAAGGGTTAGTGTGGATCCATCTCTGCTTGAGGGTGAAGCGTGTACAGTCCATTCTCCTTAATGATCCTACTCAAAACACTACAGACAAGGTCGGATCTTCCGGATCAAAGAATGCTGCATCATTGGGTTCTAGCCTCTACCACGGAGACCCTAATCTCTGCATAAATTGGCTGAACTGGTGTCTCGAGAAGACCCCAATGAAGTCGTGAATTAGCTGTCTGAGAGATGTATGATTCAAGCTGGTGGTGCGTGCTTTCCACTGAAGTATTCACACGAACCCAAGTAGACGCGGGTGTTTGTCAGGCACGTTCGTCTTAATGTGATAAACAGAGCTGATTGCCACTGATCATCCTATCCACCACGTTGAAGTACGAATATACATCTTAGAATTAATCAAACACGGATCGAAGAAGAAACAGTAATATTTTTATTAGAAAAGGACAAATAGGTTCCTGACCTTTTGTTCCATGGACATTTTCGTCCCTGACCATTGAAAAATACTTTTAAGTCCCTGACCTTCACAAAATTTGGACGGATCAGTCCCTCCGTCCATATGCCTCCGTCAGGGACTGATCCGTCCAAATTTTGTAAAGGTCAGGGACTTAAAAGTATTTTTCAATAGTTAAGGACGAAAATATCCGCGGGACAAAAGGTCAGGGACCTATTTGTCCTTTTCTCTTTTATGTATTAATTCATATGACTCAGCAGGGTTCCTCCCCTCAACCTAGGAGGTTTAGAAACTCATACTGAAAGGAAATACAATGTAAAACGCGTAAAGTGGTCCAAGAGAGTTTGAATTACATAAATCTAATCCCTTAAATACTAAACAAATGACTAGTAAGGGTAAAACAGTCTTTCTAGTACTAAAATCTACTTTTGGGGCCCACTTGGTGAGTGTTTGGACTGAGCTTTGATGAGATCCACGTTCTATGAGGCTCCTAGGACATGAAACGCTGGGTAGGGGGTCTTCTCTGGGCATTTGGACGCTGGACTCTGCTCTGTGGGCACTAGACGCCTGGAAGGGAGCAGGTAGTTGGCGTTGGACACCAATTTTGAGCCTTCTAATCCGAAGCAAAGTATGGACTATTATATATTTCTGGAAAGCTCTGAAATGAAGCTTTCCATAGCTATTGGGAATGTTCCATTTGGACTTCTGTAACTCCAGGAACAGTGCTTTCTCTGTCTCTGAATCAGACTTTTGCTCCAACTCCTCAATTTCAGCCAGAAAATATCTGAAATTGAACAAAAACACAAAAACTCATAGTAGAATTCAAAAATATAAATTTAACACTAAAACCTATAAAAACTTAATAAAAACTAAATAAAACATACAAAAAACCATATGAAAATGATGCCAAAAATCGTATAAAATATCCACTCATCACTGTCCTATGACCTCAATAAAATGCCAGAAGAGAATGAATATTCTTATAGTGGAATGTCTCCTGAGAAGAAGAATGTGTGGCACTTGCATTGGCTATGTGAGCAAAATGATACTTAAATCCTTGAGGACAGTGCTTTAGTTTATGTGAAGAATTTCGATTCAGGTTGTATAGGATAGCTGAAACTTGTTTGTTGATTTTGTCATGACTTTATAACTATTCAGATTGTTATTAAAGATTTTTCTTGTTGGAGCATTTATCATATTGGACTACTCAGGAAATCTGGTATTTAATCAAGATTGATACATTTGTTATTGTTTGAAGTGTATAAAATATGAACTGGTTTATTACTAAAAGTACATGGAAAACTAATGGAAATGTTCCTTATCCATGCTCATGTTATGTTATTTGCTGAGAATGTTCAATAAATTCTCCTATTTAGCAAAGTTGTCAAACGTGTTATTGCGATCACTTTATTTTAAAAGTGCTGCTTAACAGTAGTCAATGCCTTTTGATGCATATACTTTACTTAGTTTTAACTTGTTCTTAGAGCTGTGAGATCCTTATTGTTGACAGTGTAAATCTGGTATGGATTTATCTAATATGCATTTGGTACAAGCATATCAACTTGAAATTCTTTTGGATGGGTTGTAACATCTCCTGGGATTAATTATGCCTATTTCATTTCGTTGTCTCATAGAAATTGAAACCAACTATGCTTCTTTTTAATTCTTATTTCAATTAGGAATAAGATATCCCTTCCAGTGTTTTAATTTTTTTTTCCTGCATTGGTATAAGATTATAGTGTATTCAATTTTAGACTTTTAGGTCAATTTAATGGTATTAATTTTCAGATAATTTATTTAAGTAAGTATATTGAAAATATGGTAATTATAAATTTTCAATAATTAAAGTTTGACTGGATGAGCTATTAGAAAGGGAAAACTTAATAACCGATACTTATTATTGATGCGGTGTGCGGGTGTGAATTATTTTGCTGATGGCATTGTTATCATTGTTTTTATTATTATCTTTTTAGTTTTATTATTATTATTATTATTAAAACAGTGGGAAACCAATTTTTCACACTAACACATTGCTATTGCCAAAAGTGAAATCAAATAAGAAACGGTGCCCAAATCCTCATTCTCCCTCGCGTCACTCCAATTGAGCCTAACCGCCAGCCGTGTCTCCCATAGCCTCAAGCAGTCGAAGCTCTCGCTTGACAAAAGCCTGACCTCCCGCTGCTCTCGTCTGTCGCAGCTCTCGCCTTTCGAAGGGCTGCTGACCCGTCTTCTCTTCTCGGGTAAACATTCGTCCACTAATTATTTTTTATTTATATATTTTGACTGAAGCTTTTACCTGGACCTAGCAACATACATGGCTATATAATTTGCTTTTAGATGACCCAGGGTTATAGTTCATGAAACTGCATTGTATTAGGAGCATTTTTCTTTGATTCCAAGTTGTGACTTTGGAGGCATAGCTTTCGTTTACATGACATCCTTGGAAAATGTTCATATTGTGCTTTTATATGTGGCTACAGGATCACTTTGATTCATAAATATTCGTTGTTTACTTTGTAACTAACTAAGTCGAGTATGGATTATGCTGAGGTTTTTGTTTTGTTTGAGTGCACACATAGTAAACGGCCACACTATTAGTTGAGCAAGAGGTTGTACATGACTTTTGGTGAAAAAGTGAGACAACAATAAAAGTTTTGGGTAGGGATTAAGGCCCAGTTTGGGTAACCAACTTAATTAAACTCCTTTTGATAAAATAACTTAAACAATAAATGATTATGTTAAAAGTAACTTATAAATAAGTTATTTTATGTTTGAATTTTTAACTCTAAAAGTGCTTATTTTATAGAAATGTGATGAAAAGTAGAAGTATTATGAGAGAAGTCATTTTTTTAACTTTTCTATAAGCTCCTAAATAGCTTCTTAAAAAGTTGCAATTTAATTTTGAAAATTGCACCAGACATTAATACTACTACTTTTCATAAGTCAAAAGTTAAAAAAAGTTACTTTTAAAGTTTCCCAAACGGGCCCAATAAAAGAAACAGATAGTAATAAATGAAAGTGATGTTTTTGGCTTGGTTTTGAACACCCCACCCTCAAAGGGTCACTTTTCACTCCTGCCTTCCTCTGTTCTTGACAACCTCATAATTTACCGATTTCAAAGATTTAAAACTAACATGCATTAAAAGACAAGAATGAAATGCCTCATAAGCTGCTTGAGATTAAAAATCAGAAAAAACAACTATGGATCATGACTATTTGTATAATTTTTTGTTTGCTTGTTGGTGTCAGGAGTTTAAGATGGCTCGGAAAGGCCGTTACACGAAAAAATTAAAATTGGGACTAGGATTTCAGCAACCTCAAACGGGAGCGACAGTGGCTTTGGCTTCCCACCATGATGACTCTCAAATTCCCTCGACCAATGGTGATAGTGTCCCCGCAACTTCACGCCCGTTCCATCCACTGCGAAGTGAACCAATGCCTACTCCACAGACGAGTACAAATAGTTCCCAGAACTCGCTATCAGGCCATGTAAACTTGGACGCTAACTCAAATGAGGTAGATTCTCTTGATGAAGAAGTTGACGACCTCTTTGATGCTTCTGGAGCTCAGAGTCGTAGAGGACACAAGACTACAGAATTTTGAATGATTAAGATCATTAGTAACACATTTAATTATTTTTCTTCGATCAACATGATTTAGGCTCCATTATATATTAATTTTCTAAGTTTCAACTATGAGAAGAGCATCAAACCAATTCTTAATTTACACTATACCCTAATTCATTCATCCCATATGCTTTCCATTGCAACACAGTCAACGACATTTGACCTTCTCCATTGTTTGAATTGTGTTTTTTATTTCTTGTTTTTTATTTTTTAATTAGATAAAAGGTATTTTGTGGCCTATCAAAATATTTTAAAAAATTCTGAATTATCAAAATATTTATACTTATTATTAATTTTTTACATTAAAAGTCAGTCATTTTTTTTAATTTTCTTCAAGTATTCCAATTCTATTCCAATTTATGCATGTTTTATGCTGGTGTGATCCATCATGCTTCTTTTGTTAAGCATATAATAAGGTATTATGTTAATATTATTATGTTATATATTAATTTTCTTCCATACTGTCCACAACGGATACACACATAAGGTATTATATTTGGCTTATAGATTCCGACGGCACAATCAAGCCCGCAAAATTAAGCGTGAGGGAGGCTATGGAACGGCCTAACGGTAGAAGGATCGTGCTCAAGTTCAACAACGAAAAGCAACCGATTGGAGACAAAGTTGGACTGTTGAGTGGCGTGCTTGGACTGCTGGGATCTAACTATGAAAAATTTTCTATCTGTGAGGAAAGTGGGCGTAAGATTACCACTAAAGACAAGGTTTATAACGAATGTGTCAAGGTAAAAGTTTATATTCTCTTTGAATTAAATCTGCTTATTTTTACAATTATTGACAAATTGTATTATCTGTGTAGCAACTTTTTCACTTTGATGAAGAGAGCGAAGGAATTATCAAGAAAAATATTTTGAAAATAATGGGAAAATCTTGGAAGGAAACAAGGCTGAGGTTGTATAATGCTTTTTACGAGCCAACATTCACGACTGAACAAAATGTTGAGCATCGTCCATCGAGAATTGATCGAGAGCATTGGAGATAGTTCCTTGACTATCGCACCAAAGCTGAGACGAAGGTAATCTAGTATATCATTGGTACGCAACAATACAATTTATGTTGCATTGAGTCTTTTTAAATTATTTTCTAATCGCCCTTTGTCTCTGATGGACCAATAGGAGAAGTGCAGGAAAAACGCAAAAGAAACAGTTAGGGTAGAATTGTTGGAAATTTAGCTTTACTGAATGGTTTACTCCCCTATGTCAAAATGGACCAAAAGAACTTTACAATTTTCAATTCAGCTTACTTGTAATTATTGTTGGAAATTCACCTCAAATGTTTCTAGACAGTTTCAATTTCAATGTAATTTAGAAACAGTTAGGGTAGAATTGAAATAATTCAGTTTCACTTATCCCTTATTTCTTTTTATAGTGGTTGGCATCCTATGAAACAGATACTTTATTTTGGTTGTTTAATGTAAATAACTTTTGAGACCAATTTTTTTATTCATATTTGTGTGTAATATTTTATTGTGATGAAAGTGATACAATTAATCATCCTGTTTGATGTGTTCTTGACACGAGATGGACCCATCAACAAAATGATGGTATTTTCTAATTTGTGTCTGTAGGAAAGAATTGAGGAGATTTAGTAACAGGATGAGTCTTCTAGAGTGTTTTCGCAAAATGATTCCATGGCTCAAGTTTTTGGAAAAGACAAACCGGGTAGAGTACGTGGTGTGGGTTTCGCACCGACTCCTAGTCAACTCTTCTGTCCGAATTCACATACGCCGGGCAACAGAGTTCAAGTAGAGGAGACCCAGAGGAAGCTGCTTGAATTACAGGCAGAGCTGGAAGGCGAGAAGTTGAAGAGGAAGGTGATGGAGGATGAGGCAGGAACATAGAAGAAAAAGAGGCAGGCGATGGAGAGTGCTCTGATTTATCTATTTCAACGGCAGAGTGAGAAGCTGCCACCAGACATCGCTGCAGGGATGATTTTTGTGGAATGATAGAGTGAAATATAATATATTAGGATTGGAGATATTTTGGATTGATTAAAATATTTTTTGAATTAGACTATGCAACTCTTTGCAAGAGATTTGTTTTCTTCGTATTTTCATGAATATATTATTTTGTTTTGCATATTATTTTATTATTTTTGCTACAAGTTTAGATTTTAAAGTTGAAAATATTTTGTACGATCTTTTTAGAAAAACCCAAATTTTCTATTTTTTTAAAAACTTTTTTCTAATTTAGTGGCATTTTTGAACCGCCGAAAAGTGCCTCAGAGTTTGCCAAATTTGTCCAATATTGCAGCGGTTGCACGTAAGTGTGCCCGAAACCTTAGTTTCATTTTGTGGCAGTTTTAAAATCGCCGCAAAACACGCGTCAACTTGAAAACACCTAAGTAAATAGTGGCGGTTTTAGAACCGCCGGTAAACATGCTGGAAATCGTGTCACTCGCATTTGGCAGCAGTTTGTAGAAACGATTGTTGCGAAATATTGATTTAGCGGCGGTTATACCAGCGATTGCTGGAAACCGCCGCCAAACCTAATCCCCATACCCATAATCATGGCGGTCCAGTAAGCCGCCGACCTTTGATTTTGTCGCGGTTTAAAATCGCCGCTAATAAAAAAATCACCAGTATTTTGCGCCTCCCTTATAATGTAAACAACTCTAATCTACTTAAGCAACAGTGATCAGAAACATTTTCACATACGATTACTTTCGTGACAATTTTGTTGAGTAGAAAGAAATTGCTGTAATTTTTCTATTTTATTAATTACTCAACATTGTTGGGAGTTATCAAGTCTCCCAAATTATCAATCAGAACATCAACTCTCCATACGGGTGCTATGGATCAAAGGGCATACTCAAACGGCTGACCATGCATCCACCTTAGCAAAAATTTTAGAATAAAAACTACTAGTTTAATGACCTCCAAAAGTTTTACTTTTCACAAAATAACCCTAAAAAATGATATTTTGACTTTTAAAGATGATTTCAGTTTGAAAAATACACCCATTGTAAGAATATGTATTTAAAAAGACTCTAAAACTCAGATTTTAAAACTATTTTATTTACGATTACTTAAAAAATAAGATCTTTTCACTCTCCAAATTCAGTGATTTTACATTAATTTAATTTCTTTTGTTTTTTTAATTAATAGCAAACATATCAAGAAAATTAAAATAAAAAGCTCTAGTAATCAATTAGTTTTTCATTTTTTTATATATCGTTTAAATAATATTTTAGCCAATAAGTTATAACTCAAATGGTATAATCTCTCCATATTCACTTAAGAGGTCGCAGGTTTGAGTTTCCTATCTTTAGTAAAATAATAATAATAATAATAATAATAATGT
>NC_029790.2:105514176-105519218 GCF_000816755.2 Arachis ipaensis | reverse complement strand
ATCTTTGGAATATCAAATATCATTTTTTTATTGTCATTTTGTCAAAAGAAAAGTTTAAGGAGCCAAAAATGTTCATTTACTCAATTTATATAAAAAAATATTGTGGTAAAAAATACTTATTTAACCATAAATATAAATATGTAGATTGCAATTATTCAGAATGTATTATTGTATAAATTATTTTAGGAGTAATGTTAGGAAGACAAAAAAAACAGTCAGAACTTGTTTTATTTAGCATTCATTAATTGTCACAACAACTAATGAATGTTAAATAAGACAAATTATGACTGTTTTTTGCTGATTTTCTTTGGTTACCAAACATTTCCGTTATTTTAGATACAATGATGTATGATATCCGCGCTGATGAACATAAACCACGATCGCCAGCATATCTCTCATTTGTAGGTTTGAAAATTTATTATTAATTAGCTGGAAATATACTACAAATGTTAATAATTAAACATTAGTACTAGCCAAAAACAAACCCAATCATCTAGTAATTGTTACAAAAGAATTAATTGAACCATATATTAATAATAGATAGGAATAATTGCCGGTGCATGTCAAATATGGTCAAACATCTAATACCAAACACCCATATAATAGCCAAAAGAAAAGTCACCAAACCCAATGACAAGATGCAACATTGAGAAAAGCCTTTCAAAAACATGTTCCAGGGTGGTGAGTGAGTCATGGAAATAATGACCAGTCCCTATAGTCAAGAAACTTTGGCTTCAGATTAATAACAAAATGCCAAAAGTGACACAGCCTAACAATACCCCCCTCAACCCGCTTCTTCTATAGCAGGTTCAGTCCAAAAAATAAAAGTTAAAATAGGAAGCAAAAGAAAAATATTACAAGTGTGGTGGTAATACTCACTGTTTTTAAGGTCTCTCCATTATAAACTAATATAATTATCAGATTAAATTGCATATATTATATCTTTTAGATGTAGTTCTTTTCTAAATTTTACATTTTAACTTCTTTTCTTTTTGAGTTTGAGAAGTATTCTTATTCATAGGTCTGACATTCATATTTATGAATTAAAAAATCCAAATGATCCAGTTTGTAATCTGTTATTAGAATTAATAAGTCTGCAATTGTTCATTTGAAAAAATTAAAATCTTTTTTATTGGATGATCCTGATACATTCTAAAATATCGAAATTTTTTATGAATGAAAGAATAATATCACTATTTTTTTCAATAAAATAACAAAGTGGATACATGACTCATTTCATACTTAAAAAATCGTAAAAAATATTTTGATAACACAGGTACTTATGTTTCAATGATATCCCACAATTAACGCTTTATTTTTGTGTACCCGAGTGCCATTTTTTATCTTTTACTATATTAATACTTAAAAAAATTAATGTATCTAAAAGAGTATATGAAGTCACCTAATGACATATATAAAAGAGTAGTTTGAGAAAAATGAGTACAAGAATATTTTTTCTTGAAAAAAAAATAGCATACCTTTTTGAATCCCATAACTACTCATCATGAGTCATAAGATCATAACAAACATGTCATACTACTAACTACTAAGTACTAAATATTAACCTCTTTCCTTCTTTTTTTTTTTTTTTTTTTTTCTTTCTTTCTCCCATTTTTGAATCCCATAACTATTCATCATGAGTCATAAGATCATAAGGAATATATCATACTACTAAGTACTAAATATTTATCTCTTTTTTTTTTTCTCTTTTTCTCTCTCTATATCTCTCCAAATTTTTGTTTGTTCATCCCTCTATTGATTGCACTTTTTTACTTTAGTTACTTTTAGCCTTTTATGGAACTAACTGTACAAAAGGAAATGCAAAACAGGACCCTACAACAACAGACCCCATTTGAATGCATTACAAACCCAACCAAAACAAAACACAACACTGCCTATTAGCTAGCTTAGCCTCACTTTCCTAACCCTTGGAAATTATGTAGCTCCAACCCCAAGAAAATCAATGAATGCTGGCATGTTGTTAATCTTGTTCCTGATGTTATGGTTTTCACTCTCTCCAGAAATTGAGAGATAGGACCTATTGGTGGTGCCTACTGACTCAGATACTGAGACTTCTGATGATGAGTTATTTGATTCTGAAAAATTTGATTGGTCCACACACTTAAGATTTCCATTATTCCAACCACCATAGAATTTCTCATAACCCACATTCATTCCACCCACACCTGCAATTAATCCCACACCACAAAAACCATATATTAGTATTCATCTAACTAGCAACAATAATTTAATTAGGCCAAATAAAAAATGTTGACCTTGACCAATCTTATGAAAAAATGAAGTAGGAGCAGTTAGTTCTGTTGAGACAGATTCATCTGAGATAGTTAACTGATCATCACTGGCTACATTATTATTGTTTGATGATAGAGTCAATTCCAAAGCCTTGGGTGGAGGAAGAAGAACAACACCTTCTTCAACAGAAGGAGGAGAAAAGACAGGAGGAGGTTTTCTCCTTCTATACATGCTTGATTGCTCTCTCTGCTTTCGAGCCATGATCACATGCCAGTGGTTCTTGACTGCATTATCTGTTCTTCCAGGGAACAGTCTTGCAATCATGGCCCATTTGTTACCATACATTCTGTGTGCGGTTAAGAGTCTCTCCTCTTCTTCTTCACAGAAAGCTCTTCTGTTAATTCTTGGATCTAGCTGATTAAACCACCTTAGTCTACAACTCTTACCTGAAATCACAACAACAAACATTAATGGATGCTTGTTAGATTTAGAGATTCCAAACAAATATTA
This sequence comes from Arachis ipaensis, assembly GCF_000816755.2. NCBI lineage: Eukaryota > Viridiplantae > Streptophyta > Magnoliopsida > Fabales > Fabaceae > Arachis > Arachis ipaensis. The sequence goes on along the minus strand of NC_029790.2, from coordinate 105,516,455 downwards.
TTATTATTACCTGATCTTCCTTTGAGATGTTCTGCAATGAGGTTCCAGTTTTGAGGGCCATATTGAGAAACAAGGGCCTTGAGTTGTGCATCTTCAGCAGGTCTCCAATGGCCTCTAGCACAGAGTTTCACATGCCCAATTTTTCCTCCATTGGAAGAAGAAGAACAAGGCCCTTTACTATTACCTTCTTCTCTTTCTTCTCCTCCATCTATTTCATCTTCCTCATCGCCAATCTTCAAAGACAAGCTCTTGTTTTCACTGTTGTTGTTGGTTCCCATTTTCCACTTTGAAGAGCTCAAAATCTGAAGCCCCATCATGATAAGTTCAGGATTCTCTACCCCATTTGCATGATGATGATGATGACTCATCACAACAACCCCTGAAGTGTTGGACAGAGAAGGTGGAGGAGGAGGAACAACAAGGGGAAAAGAAGAAGGAGGAACAGGGAGTGAAGGGAAGAACCTACCACCACCATCACTTCCACCATTGTTGAAGTGCTGTGAGCTCATCATCATGGCCAGAAAGAACCAGAGAAGGAAACTGAGCTAAATAGGAGCAAAAGGTTCCAACTTTGGAACCAGAAATTAAAGGAGTTTCAAGCTTCAACACAATGCAAGAGAAAGAACAGTGAATGTGTTGTGAGAATAATGGAGTTTCTGTCTTTCTTTTTTATGATGATTACTGGTTATGTGTTGTGAGAATCAAAAGCGTGAAAGTTGAGGACTTGATAGCACTGTGTTTGTATATTCTCTCTCTTTTGCCCATGATTGATGAGAGAGAGAGAGAGAGAGGAATAAAGAAAAGAAGAGAATGAAGGAAGAAGAGTAAGTAATAGGGGTGGAACCTGAAAGGAAGAAGGAATGAGAAGAAACACCAAAACACCCTTGTTTTTAAAGAAGATGAATAGCAAAAATATAGAAGGGGATGTTTGTAAGCATGGAAGAGAGTTGAATTATGCTGCTTCTTAATTTCTTTTTATTTTTTATTTTTATTTTATAGCAATAACGGAATTAAATTAAAAGGTGAGAAAAAAAGAGAGTAACTCACACGATTCTATTCACTGTATTTTCAATTCTCTGTTTCTATGAGAAAGAAAAGAAATCAGATCAGGATTCAGGGGGGGTCCTTATTTTGAGACTGGTCTTGCAGTTCTCCCCTCTTAACTTAAATAAACTGCATCTATAAAATAAAAAACTACTGTTGGCATAAAAAATGTATACACTAAAATAAAATTAAAACCGTAAATATTTATGTATAAATACGATTTTATATTTAATCTTTTGGAAAAGTCTAGGGGGCCAGCAACTTTATCAAATTCTGACCAGCATGTAACCATCAAAGAAGAGTGAGTCATTGGATGAAATCTCACACTAATCTTACACCATTAAAAGCCTCATTGATGGCTATTTGATGGCTATAAACTCCAAAAACTGCTGGCCCCTAGCATTCCTCTAATCTTTTATATACATATATAGTTGAATTGTGAATATTCTTTTTATCTCTTAAATATTCGTTGCATTTATATTTTTAAAATTTTAAAGTATTTCCCTTATTTTTAATATAATTTTAAAAAGAACATACAATAATAATTATAAAAAGAAATGAAGGATAGTGTAGTAAAGTATGAGAGTGTTATTGGTACTTTACGATTTGGTTGTATTTTGGGTGTAGAAAAGTCCATGATGATGTGCATTGTGCAGTGCATGGAGTTCGAGAACCGCTCGTGTGGGTTGTCACTAAACAAATGCTTGGTTTGGGGTGTTCTCTCGGGTTTTGGGCATAAAAACCAGAATCTCTTTGTCTCTTTCTCAAACCACTTTTGCTTTTTCAAACAAAACGGAAAACACACACACACGAATTCTAACCTTATAATAATATTAAACTCAACACTGTTAAAATCATCAATCTCACCACCCTACCACCCTCTTCTCCTTCACGTCTTTCCACGTATCCTTTTTTACCCTCCTCGCTTTACTTCTTTTGCATTCTTTCATTTTCTTTATTATTTTTATTTGCGCGTACGTGTGTGTGGAACATTAAATTGAAGAGAGAAATAGGTACCAGCAATTAAACACCCAATTTAGTTTTCGTATCAAAAGAGAGTGAGTTTTATTATACACCAACTAACCCAAAAGAGAGTTATGTTACTGAAAGTACACTGTTTTGAACCGCTGTATCGAATCTTAAAAAATATTTCTTAAAGAAAAATTATGTAATTTACTATTTAAGATTCTGAAATTTTATTTTTCATTATTTTCTAATTAATCAATATATATTAG
>NC_029790.2:105509535-105514032 GCF_000816755.2 Arachis ipaensis | reverse complement strand
AAAGATATTACTTTAATTTTAATATCATTTTTTAAAATACTATAGTTACTATAATCATCGTAGAATAAACATATATACCAAAATGACCATATATATATGAAAAATATTTAGCGGTGTCAATTATATTTGTTTGAAAGATAAGAGAGAGGAGTAAAGAAAGGATTTGGGTGTATTCAAATTGTGTGAAATGATTCAATATAGAAGGGTATTTATACGTGCTAAGAGAATCGAAGTAATAAAGACGTAAAATCCTATAATAAATATTCTGATGGGCTAAATAATTCTCTACAAGAAATTATTGGAATAGTGACCAATTTAACGACCGATTTTTTTCGAAAATCGATCGCTAAACCCTTTGCGACAGATTTAGCGACCGATTCTGTTGGTCGCTAATTTAAAAATAGCGACCAATTTTCAACCAATGCTACCAAACTAGTACCAAAGGATATTGGTCGCTAAATCGGTCGCTAATAAAATCGGTCGCTAATAAAATCGGTCGCTAAATGGCGACCACTTTTTTGGTCGCTAAATTGGTCGTTTAGAAAATCGGTCACTAAATAGCAACCAACTTCTCAGTCGCTAAATCGGTTGTTAATAAAATCGGTTGTTGATGTCTAACTTGAAAATCTAAAATCGGTCGCTGTTACTGATTTTCTAATTATAGATTTTTACTAATTATTCACAATACCTATATCGAAATATAGAAATTAAAAGAGACCAAATTCATAAATATATCAAATTTATGATCCACAATCCAAATGTATATTGTTGGCTTACAATCTACAATCCATATTCATGGTATATGGTACATTTACTACTCATATCTTACAACATTAAACCTGTAAATCTACATTGATATTCTAATTTACAAAAAGTAGCACATAATATTGTGTGCAGTTAAGGAAATGAGATTCTGAAAGTAACGTGGTCAGGAGTGCTTATGGAATCAAAAAGCTTTTCACACTGCTCTGATTGGTTAAAAAAGAAAAACTAATCCAACTTGATACACCTGGAAAGGGAAACATTAAAGAAGCAATCAGATATATGACATAATAAAAAACTTTCATCTTTTAAGGAAACTTTTTGGGACACCTATAATCAGTAAACAGAGTATCCTATTGAACATCATCTACTGAAAAAAATTAACATACCATATTAAAAGCTGATTTTGAATGCAGGATGCAATATACATAAGATGTGAATACAAAAGAATACAATTTCTATTGAAATCTCCCATTTTTGCATGTGCCAAAGGAATTGTATCCCATGATTTTATTAGATTTAGCTATCACCAAAAGTAATAATCTGCCCAAGTGCATGTCTCGCATGAAGCTGCAACAATAGAAGAAAATTAACATAATACTTAACAAAAGTATAAAATGAATTCAGTTTGGGATGAAGAATAAAAGACCTTCACATCTATGTGAGAATCATTGACCATCCTCTGTATTTGAGAAACTATGCCAAGCCTATGCAAAATCATAATTTGACCAAGTGCATTGGGACTTTCAAGAAGAGTGAGATTAACTATAACCCAAATAGAAGTTGAGCGTAAATGCCAGTTATTATTCTGTAGAAACTGGTTGAAAATTATCTTAGAGTAAACATATATAATGTAAACACACATGCATGATGCAATAAGCATAAAAAAGATAGATGAAGGAATGTCTTGAACCAAAAGAAATTAAATGTGTGATCCCGGATATTCATATAATAATGGCCAAAGTAACTTAAAATACTCCTTTAAATTAACAACATTACACTGCTGCTCCAAACCATTCAAAGATATTCTAAAGAACATCAGAAATGGATCTCACTAACTAAAGCAAATTAGAAAACTCTAGTATGATTAGAAGAAGATATGATTGGAACAATAAACTAACAAGGGTATATATTGGCATAAGGACCAAGATATCTCATAAAATTGAAAAATAAAATAAAATAAAAGTGTCATTCCATCCAAGATAAAAGTTACTCAACTCAGAAGCATGTTACAATACTTGTGACAACAATAGCCTTAACATCATCCCTCCGTGAATTCTCATCAAAACTCTCCTTCAAACTGTGCAATACTGGAGAAAGAAAAGAGGTGGAGCAGAGATAATACAGGTTAATCACACAATATAAAACAGAGAATCATAGAAAAGAATATGCATAGTGAAAGGTCAAGGTTCCAAAGAATACTGTTGCATTATCCTTAATTTTGACAACAGAGCAGGATAAGCATAAAAAGCATGTGATGAATTCAATATGCATTAAACTCCACATCCTCTGGTGTGGACCATTTTCAATCAGAGTCAACACAATTTAGTTGCTATGGGCAATAAAAAGAATGCACGCACACTGTTGGAATTAACATCATCACTAATCAATTTATTAATTCGTTTGACTTGTCAAAGTACTTTAAGTCACACTTGTCATAATATTGGCAATCAGAATATATTTAATCATTAAGCATTAGAGGGGAAACAAGATCTGATTAATTTTAATCAACAATAATATAATCAGGATTAAGTGGCAAGTGGTGAGTTCTTAATCTCTTAACTTCTTACCAACTCAGGTCAGGCATCAATGACACATACTTCCATGGTGTTCAGCAAGCACTCATATTCTCCATACTGCACCAAGTCCTTCCTCAGACTGTATGCAACAACAAGAAGCAAAGTTTTGCAACAACAATTGTATGCTTGTTTTCTGATTCGAAGTTCAATTTCAAAATCAGTAAAAACAGAACCATTATTTACACACAGAAAACAAATCAAAAATAGAAAAACTCAAATCACCGGGGAGATAAAAAGAATACCTTCTTGCGACGAAGTAATAAGGAAAGGCGATGTGAGTTAGAAGCGGCAGCGGAGAGTGAGATCAAGATCAAGGTGAGAGAGATTGTTAAAGTTAGATCGAGATCAAGGTGAGAGAAATCGTAAGAGCTTGACAGCAAGAAGAAGGTGAGAGACGATGAGCCAGTGACGAAGAAGGTGAGAGACGGTGAGCCAGTGACGAAGAAGGTTGAAGGCTTCAAGCAGTAGACGACGACAGCGACGGCGAGGACGGCACAAATGGAGAGGGTGTTGTGCTTCCGGTGGTAGTCACATTAGGGTTAGTGAGAAGTGTGAGGGATCTGAGGATGGTGTGGCTAGGTTAGGGTTAGATTAACTCAGTAACTTCCTTTTATTTTAACTAGAGAGCGATTTAGCGACCGATTAGTTTATAACACTATTTTTGTATTTCTGTCGCTGAATTGGTCGCTAAATTTAAAAATAGCGACCAATTTAGCAACCAACATCTTTAAAACAACATTTTATAATTGGTCTCTAAAATCGGTCGCTAACTTAGCATAGCGACTGAATCAGCGACCAACTAGTTTTAGCCTATTTCTTTATTGGTTGCTAAATCGATCACTAAATTAAAAATAGCGACCGATTTTGTGACCAAAAGAACCAAAGATGAAATTTTCTATTTTGGTTGCTAAATCAGTCGTTAAACAAAAAAATAGCGACCAATTTTAGGACCAATTTCATTTTTGTCGAAGAAAAATATTATCAGTCGCCAAATCAATTGCTATTAGTGACTATTTTCGTTGGTCGCTAAAATGGGTTACTGAATGAAACTTAGCAACCGATTTAGCGACCAAAATTTTTCTACTCCTATAAATCTTATATCAGTCGCTATTAGCGACCAATTTTTCAATCGCTAAAATCGGTCGCTATTCTGGTAATTTATTGTAGTGTCTAATGAATGCTAATTGATCCTAATATATTCTAATATCCCCCCTCAAACTCAAGTGATAACTTGAGTTTGAAACTTATTTAAAACGAAATAAAGAAAAAAAAGGCATAAACTGATAGAATAGGTGCAGACAGAACTGCCGGAAGAAAGCGCAAAAGGAATTGCCAGAAGGAAGCGTAGATAGAACTGTCACAAGGAAAGCACAGAACAAATTTTCACAAGAAAAGCGTAGACGAAACTGCCGCAAGGAAAACACAGACGAAATTGACGAAAAGATGGCGGACTGCCTAAACATTACCGAAAAAGTGGCAAATTGCAAAGAGATGGTAAAATGCCGGAAGATGACGAAAAATATTTGGCTTCTCTACGAGAATAGGTAAGCAGCGAATGACAGTGGTGTTTGATTCATTAGACTCAGAAAGACACAAGACAGAAAGAATAAGCTAATCGGTGAGGTGAAAAAGCGTCAAATGAATGACAAAAAGGAAAAAAAATGGCATAGAAAAAAGTGTGAAAATATGGTAATTTTACCAGAAGAAAAATAACCTATCATCTTCAAAGAAGATACCATGTTAAAAAGAGTAAGAGCGAGAGAACAGTAAAGAAAAGATTTGTGTGTATTAAAGTTATATAAAATGATACAATACAAAAAAGTATTTATAAATGCTAAGAAAATTAAAATAATAAATATTCAGATATATTAAATAATTCTAATAAATACTAATTGATCATAATATATTTTAACAATATTTACTTTTAAATAAATGA
>NC_029790.2:105498912-105509452 GCF_000816755.2 Arachis ipaensis | reverse complement strand
TTGAATTTGGAAAGAATCAAAGAATGAAGCTTCATCATCTCAATAATATAAGTGAAGGTTTGAGAGATGGGGTTTGGAAAAAACTAAATTAAAAAGAAAGAAAGAAAAAAAATCAGGTGCATAAAACAAGAATAATGTGATATCTTCATCGCGTTAAACTTAATTAGACTATAGATTAATTAACCAAACCCATCATAATATAACCCCCATGATATCCGTCTATCATTCTCTTTCCAATAGATAATTCGCTTTGTTAATTTATCAATTAATCGTTAATCTTTTTTGCCATTCCAGACTCTCTTTCGAGAAAAAACAATGGAAAAGTTAATCCAATAATTACGCCCTTGTTTATTTTAACGTATCAACCAACTGCTCCTTCCTACTTGCTTCAATTTAATCAGTTTATTTTTTCAAATAAAAATATCACTTTAATCTGACGTATGTTTGAATCAATTTCATCGTTCTAGTTTCAGTTACGTTTGACTGGCATATAAAATGGATTGAGATTATCTATATTTATTTTATTTATTTTGAATTTGACTCCCCACTCTTCCTCCTTTGTCCCAAATAGTAGAAATAAAAAGGGTACTAATTCTCACCCCTCTTTGGTCAGGGAAAACTAATGAATAAGCGACGTAACAATGCACTGCATGACAATAATTAAGATAAAATGGAATGAAAGTTACTTATAGTTTAACACAATATGATATTTTTGTTCATTTTCATGTGCTACGAAATGGTGTTGTAAATAACTCATATTATTGATGGTTTTGTCGGAGATGACATAGGAGTTGTTGTGCATTTATCGTTTTTAGCTTAGTAATACTTTGCTCCACTTGTGTGTTGAGCTCTTACTTTCAAAAAAAAAATGATATTTTGCTGGGTTACCAAATCTACATACTGAGTACATTATATTTTGAATAGACACGATATTTGTTCGACATGTGTATTTTTTATGTTCAATCATGTCTTAATAAAAAAATAAATTTTTTTTATTCGAATACGCTTAAACATATCTAAATACCATCATGTATTAATGTGTCCAACTTTATTCTTAATATGTATTCTTAAAATAAGTTTAAAAATAGTATATATTATTATTTATTAAAACAAAAAATATTTTAAATATTTTATATAATTAAAAAAATAAAAAAATAAAAAAATTAATTTTATTCTATATTGTGTCATATCATATCTCGTATTCGATCTGTATCTGTGTGTCAGTATCTGTACATTATAGTTAATACATAAATAAATTTGATTTCAAAATTCAAAGGAATAGACTAAGTCCATATGAGAAATTTTTTGAATTTATGATTCAATCATTATTTTATCAAGATATATAAATTTAAATAAAAAATCTTATTTTTGAACTGAAAAATCAATCACTATTCACTCCTATATATATTATTTATTATGATTCGTATTTTTCAATTTAATTTGGTGACGGTGTAAATTTATATTACTCGCTCGCATTAGTATATACTTTTTTCGTTTTAAGATATTCGTCTCAAAACAAAAGAAAACAAAATTGAAATGATTATCCATTTTTTACATCAAAATGACATTACTTTTTTGAATTAAATTTGTAATTTATTACATTTTTAATATGAATATTTTCCTTTTATTTTGCACAATTATTTATTTATTTTAAAACAAAGGGACTATATGAGCAATGATAACTGGGAGGATAACATGTGTTCACTATTTTGGGTTAGAGAGAGAAAAAATATGAAGAATATACAACTTTACTACTGATTCAAATGTTGCACACAACAGAAGTCATCATATTGGTCAGTTACATTTGATGATTTGATGAGATGAAGAAACCAACCATAAGGGGATGAGGCAGCTCAGCAGCACCTCACCAAACGCATGAGGGGGCTTCCTCTTAAGAAGCATACACACTCTCAAGTAAAGCTGAATTTTAGGATACTCATGATTATTATGGACGTTTTAATTTTAGTATTGTGAAGATAATTAATGATGTTTTGGAGCATTATTGGAGTATGTGTGTTCAACTAGGATGTAAAATACACAAATCCAACCATCAGATTTGTTATTTAAAATATAAATTAGATTCTTAAATTTATATATTTGAATTTTTAAAAATTTCTAATGCATAAATTTGACATTTAAATTTGTGTACTTTATCTAAATTAGACCTTATATTTTANAATTATTTAATTACTTTTGGAGCTAAATCATCATCGTTTTGATCGTTTGAGAATTGAGAGTTGAATTAATTATTTAATCATCAAGGAAGAACAGAATGAAGTTGGTTATTTTTGTTTTCCACAGAGGTAAATTTTGCCAAAATAACAAACAAAAGGGTATACGTAATGATGCATGTTTTTACTTGTTTGACCGTGGAAGAGATTTTATTGCAGCTTCTGCGGGAGACACCAGCACCATATGTTTCCCCTTTCTTCATTTTACTTAAATTGGCCTCTTGTAAACCCTAACACGCATTTCTTGTTTTTGCGTTCTGTTTGGCTGAACCATTTTCCCAACCCCATCACCCTCAAAGATTCCTTCTATTTCTTTGCAAATTACCAAATTATCACACGTGACATGTCACTCATTTAATTTCCTACCATATCAAGCTTTTCCTTGCCTCATCACACTCCAATATCCCACCATATAAATTCCTTGTAATGTTGCATTTGAACAACACTTTGTTATAGGAATTTTTTCTGAAGTAAAATTTTAAAAAAAATTAATTCTTAAAAAAATTCATATTTATTTTCCAAAATCCAATTATTTTTATTTACAAAAAGTTCATCAAAAATCTCAGCATGTTGGACGAAGTTTGACTAATCCTTCAGCAAACTTCACATAATATGTGAAGTTCGTCTAACCTTAAACTTTACCACGGCTGTCCAATTAAACCTACGTTATAAATAAAAAAATAATATATTTTATAAATAAAAATATCATCTAACACTTGAATTTAAGTTAATTTAGAATTCGTAATCTTATTTTGTGTCTATTAATGTAGTTCATGAAAATAATTTCTTTCTCCGACTATAAAATTCAGTAATTTGTTACTATGACTACAAATAGGTTTGCATTATATTTTGGTTTTTCTAAAATTTTTCTGTTTAGCATAATTATTTTTAGTAAATTGGATGAATTGATTTATAATACATTATGTAAGTTAGGGTTATAATGTCTTGATGTAATAAATTGGGGCAATCGATTTATATAATACATTAGGTAATTTGGGTTTTTAATTTGTCTCTCTTTGATTATCATAATTGAATATCTGAACCATGAAAATTTTTTAGCTTAACAAAATAAGGGTTAAATTATATAATGTATATATTTTTTTTTTGTTAAATTGTTTTTTAATTTAGATGGAGCATTCCTTTAGACTGAGCATTTCTTTTCGATTAATTGAAGTTTTGTTGGTGGGTTGTTCATGCAATTATTGTATTTCGTATAAGATTGGTAGTTCTCTCTAATTATACTTAAATTTTTAAAATTTTATGTTAGACTTATTATTTTTAGCATAGATTTATAGGACAAAAATAAAAGAAAAATGGCGCTCCTTCTCAACCTTTTGTTTGTTGGAAATTGCAGAATAATAAAAAGATGCACATTAGAATAGTGATAGAAATAGATGTTTGATTAATTGTTTGTTTGTTTGAAATTGTAATTGCAATTATTCAATTGATAAAAAACAAGAATACTGTTTGATAAAAACCTCTAATTTAAGAAAAATTCTGCTGAATAAATCTTCGTGAAAAAATTTAAAAATAAGGACTACTCAATGATGTTTATGTTGTTATTGAAATAATTGTTTAGTTTTTAAACAATAAAAATAATTAATTATTTTAAGTCATAGTTTAAAATCGTAATTATAGATCCTTTTAGAGTCATATTTTATAAAACTGTATAACTATAAATTCTTTTAGGTCTTGTTTTACATTATGACTAATTGACTATTGATTTTTTATATCATATATAAAAAAATGTGACTATAAACCTCTTTTAAGTCACACTTTAAAAGTATAATTATAGATTGTTTTAGGTCACGATTTAAAGTTGTGACTATAAATTCTTTTAGGTCACGCCTTAAAATTATGATCATAGACTTTTTTTGCTTAAATTTTAAAATTATGTCTACTCATATTTTAAAACTGTAACGAAAGACTTTTTTAAATCATAATTTAAAATTGTGACCATAAATATTTTAAGTTACAATTTTTAAAAAATTGTGACTCTCATAGACATTTTTAAGTCATGAATTTAAACTTAATATAAAAAAATATAACTTAAAATCTAAAATAATTTTATTAAAAAAAAATCACCCTTCAAAATCTTAATCATAAACATCTAGGATCACATTTTTAAAATAAATAGAGATGACTATACCTTTTTTTTTTTAAGTTATAGTCCAAATCCTGACTATAGAAAATTTTAGGTCAATGTTTTTAGATGCGAATAAAAAGAGATGTGATTATAGCGATTGTATCTACCCCATTTCATGTGATTCTTGATAACAATAAAGAATTATATTTTTTATCAGTTTCTCACACACACATACATATATATATATATTGGGATGGATATACACTAAATTAAACTTTGTACATCCAAAATAACAAATAACAAAATTAATTTATTAACTAAATAATATGTATCACTTCTTCTCCTCGTATCTAACTATATTTTAATTTCATATGTTTGTGTTTATATATAATTTTTTTTTCTTTCTCGGATGATTATTTTTGTAGTAGTTTTTTTATTATTTTACATATGTTCATAATATATCCAAAATAATAAGATAACACATAAACTATTTTTGATATGCATCCAAAATTTATTTGATTTGTGCTTATATTTTTCTTAACAAAAATTTTTTTAACACATTCAAAATTTGTCCAAATCCGTATTTCTGGTGTTTTAATATAAATGATTTTATAACACATCTAAAATTATAAAATTGCATACTAAATAATTTCTTAACACATCCGAAACTCATCTAAAAATAATTATGTTCATTACTCTTATTTATTAGAACTAAAAAAATTATATATACCAGTCTTAAAACAAAAAAAAATTAATTTTGATAGTATTATTTTAATTTTAGTTTGGTTAGAGTTTAATTTTGTTTTTTTTTATTTTGTTAGGTTTAAATTTAAATATTTTAACTTTAAAGTTACAATAACAACAATGTTCGGAAACCAAGAGGGTACCAGCAAAAAATCAGCTAAATGTCTCTGGGTGAATCCAAAACCTCTACGTGGATGGTCTTTATGCTAGGCATTAGGATGTTTCTTTTCTTTGTAAATTGGATGGTTCTGAATCTATTTTCTGATTTATCATGTTTTAGGCATTTGGAGAGAAAAGAGAGTGAAGAGACGGAAGCTAATTGAATCAGTTTTCGTGATTCATGTTGCAATGATACTGAACGTATCTCCTCCTAATTTGAATGTAGTGAAACATTTAATAACCAATATTTTAAATCATAAATAAATAAAACTAATTACTATATTTATAATTAATTAAGTTGTTCCATTCTTGGTTGATTTGGAGTTGATTTCATATACTTTTCCTTACAATAAATAATAATTTATTAAAAGATGAATGATGATAGTTACTTGCACCGCAAAATTAAATGGGTTTCATATATCTATATAACACAACAAACAATAATGTCAAAGATGAAGGACGTTACCAAGTTAATCATATATGTACGTGCCTTTGGTGTGAACATAATACGTACGTACACCAAACATTTTTCGTCCTGCCCAAGATTCAGTTTAATTTGTCGTATGCTTTGAATATTTATATCTCTTCCACTAAGCAAATGTGAGCCCCCTTGTTTGTCACTCATAACTCAAGCATTAAATTTTCGCTGGAACCTTGGCTTTTATGTGTATACGGACTTAAGGTATATGCATAATCATGGCAAAAAATAAAATTCAAAAAACAAAATCTTTCTATAAATCCCTCTATGTTGGTTGGAGAAATTAAACACACATATTCGTTATGAAATCTTTCTATAGAAAAATATCAATTTGAAATCCACGTTTTCCTGGACCAAGATGATGATAAAATGTACTACTAGCAAGTTGGTATAACTTATATAGTAACTGGTTTTTTCGAAAGCATATTGATCTATGTTTCTTTATATATAGTTAAAGGTCACAAGATTAAATTATATTTTTTATTCCAAATTTAACCTAAACTTTTAATTTAAAAAAAAAATGATATCTTCATTAAAAAACAATATATAAAAAAATGTCATAAAAAGATCTATCTATACGTAAAGCACTGCAAAATTAGTAATGGCGTTATAGTGAATTAGTAATAATTATGTTATAATTGATCTACTATTGCCAAATAAAAGCAAACAAATTTAATTGGGGGGTATAAATTATTCTAAATTAAGGAAGCGGGAGAGAGTAGGCCAGTAGGGTCAATTAATAAGATAATTGATCAAAGTGGGTAATTAAGCTTGGTGCATATTGATGATGATTACGTTCATCAGCTGCAAGAAGCAAGATATAGAGTGAAAAAGAAAGTTGAGAGGGTGATAACATATAGTCTGATAGAAAGATCTTGTTTCCAATGGTTTGGATCCCAGATACAGGAGAGAGAGGGAGTGAGAGGAATCCAATTTCGGCTATTTTTTGTTAGATGTCGAGCGAGATGGCTTTGGTATCATATTTTGTTATTGAATTGTACGGTATTTTTTAAAATTCTAGAGACAGGACATTTGTAAAATATACTATAATAGTAAGATTTTTTTTCAAACATTTGAGGATATGAGTTCTGTACGTGAAAATTTATGGGATGTTATTCCTTTTGCAATAAGATATGAGAAATTTAAGAGTGTACTTTGTCAATATATGTGTCAATAATTAAGTATTAAAAAGAGTTATAACTATTGTTTATTGACAACCTGTATTATTATTCAGTGGTTTCGTTCAATTTCAAATAATATATGTGGCTGACGAAACAAGTCTGCAAAGAATGTTTTTGATCTATCAGCAAATACGGAGACAAGTGTCAGTTATTGAGTTATATGTTGAGTTTGAAGAATTAGTTGACGTTCATTTACTAGAGTCTAACATCGATTGGACAGTTTATAACACTGAAAGTGAATAGGAATTTGAGTGCATTTATTGTATTATTGGTCTAATTGAAGATGGAGATGATGATGATATAATAGTTAAGCCTAACGTTGCAAATGTGACAAACGCACTAGCGAACCAACATCTATATGGAGACCTTCTTTCATGCACACTTTGGATTCAAAAGTTTTGAATGCACTAGAATTTTCTGAGTCAATGCAGGTAAGCAGTCTTTTTTCTTATTATTAGTATTATAATAATAATAATTAGCATCTATTATTATTATTATTATTGTTGTTGTTGTTGTTGTTGTTGTTGTTGTTGAATCGTATAGTAATAGTCAGATCTATTTTTTTGTTATCATTAGTGTAGACCTTATTGTTGTTGTTATGGACAATAAATTTGTCGTCGACATAGAATTCAATTCTAGAGAGACTGTAATTGTAACAATTAAAAATTATACTATTTATAGGGTGTGAATTATTGAGTATGTGAATTTGAGCCAATCACATTTTATGTCAAGTGTGTACAATACAGAACAAGTTATTATTGGCTTATCAGAGCTAGTTTTATTAAGAAAAAATTTTATTGGGTTATAAGACAGTACAATGGTAGTCACACATGTACAAAAACTATGATTTCTCAAGATCATACCAAGATGAACTCAGACATGATTGCAGATGTAATACAGTCATTGTTAAAGCTGATCCATCTTTAAAGGTAAAATATGTGATTGCTGAAGTACAACTGAAATTCAATAATATGATAAGTTACCTATCACAAAGCATGGCTAGCTAAACAAAAGGCAATTGAAAAAATCTTTAGTGGTTGGAAAGCTTCTTATAAAGCTTTGCTGTTGTGGTTTGAAGCAATGGTACAAAGAGCCATCAGTAGCAGTCGAGATCAAAATTACACCAGCATATCGACGGGATGGGTGGTCCAAGACATTAGAATACTGACACAGGTGTTTTAGAGCTTTTATCCTTATATTAGAGCATTTAGGAGCTACAAACCAATCGTAGAGCGAGGTAGACGACACACATCTGCATGAAAAATACAAAGAAGCTCTATTAGTTGTAGTTTCTTAGAACGGCAATGGCCATATTGTGCCCATTGTATTTGTCTTTGTTGAGGGTGAGACTTTTTTAACGCATGGCACTTCTTCCTTACTCATTTGCACACACATGTGGTAACTCGGGATGGTATTGCACTTAGCTCTTATCGACACGACTCTATTAGCTTAGCAATAACACGTAGTAATGGATCATGGGAGCCTCCGAGAACTATCCACATGCTTTGCGTTAGCCACATAGCATGAAACTTCATGAGAAGGTTCCAGGCGCCGTATTTGCAAAAGCTTTAGTCAATATGGGTACATATGTTACAGTGATATAACGATGTTAGCATTATGCGGTGATACTTATTATTTTTGTTTTGTTGCTTTTTTATAGGTTATTCTAGGATTGTGCATGAATTTTATATGTAGTACGCAAGATTATGTGAGTTGGCAAGGCTTATACTCATTGGCTCAATTGGATCCCTTGATAACAATATGCTTTGACGTTTGATAGTGGTTATCGATGGATCATATGACCACAAACCTAGTAGAGTGCATCAATAGAGTATCGAAGGGGTATGCAATCTTCCTATCACATTACTTGTCAAGACAACTTTTACAGACTAAATAAGTTATTCACTAGAAAAATGGTAGAGGTTGAGGCTCGAAGGAATGCAGGACATGTATTCTCTGAATATGCGACCAATAAACATCAATCAAATCAGCAGGCAACCAGGAATATACAAGTTAACTTATTTGGTAGGCAGAATGAGATTTTTAAGGTGCGTGAGATGTCCAGTAGTATAGTGTATACAGTGAGTCTCCAATCAATAACATTGTGATTGCGGTGAATTTCATACAAATGGAATTCCATGTTGCCATGTCTTTACATGTTGTGTGAACCGACACCTTAATTGGCAACAATATGTTCATGAGATAATAGGATAGATGAGATCAGAAAGGTGTATAGAGCACGATTTAAGCCATTGAAAAATCCAACAATATAGTTGGTGTACCAAAGACTAAAATACATACCTAATCCGCACTTAAAGCAAGTGTCCAAAGGTCGTCCCAAAATAACTCGCTTTTTGAATGAAATGCATATATGCGTGGTTCTAGGTCTTGCAGGCTTTGTCGAGGTGAGGTTCATAGTTGAAGTAAATGCCCTCATTGTGCCGGATCAAGTGCTGGTGGCTGTGCACCTAATTTTTAATAAATTTAGTGTTTATTTACTTGTTGTATTGGATTATGTATTACATTATGAATTGGATTAGGTACTACATTATGAAATGAATTAAATGCTACTTTATGAATTGTGTTGTGTACTAGATTTATAAAAATTTAGTAAAGTTCCAATTCTTCTTGCATGATATGGACTTATAAAAATTTATAAAATTTACAATAAGTCTTTCAATAATAGCTGAACAACAAGTATAAAAATTATTTGCTAAATGTCTTTTTCATAAATTTAGTACATTTTTTAACTGTCTTTTTTTATTGTGAAAGAAATATAGCTACTGATGCTTCTGTGTGTGAGGTCAATCCTCAAATAATACCCCTTTATGAACATCTGGAGTTTGGAAACTTTTTGTACCTTTTATCCTTTCTGCACTTTTTGCATCACCTATACGACAACAACAACCACAATAATAAATACAATAATCCAGTAGAACCAACCTTAACAATAATAAATACACTAATCCAGCAAAACCAACATTAACAATAATAATAAATACACTATTATTTGCATCGTCATCACCAATGCTCTCATCGTCACTGTCGTCCTAGCTATCCTTATCATCCTCAGCCATTAGCAAGCATCACTACGACCAATCCCTCTAGTGACACTCTGGATCAAATCAATTCATCTCTAGTAAACAGACATTCTCGTCTTAGAGAGTGGAAAGGGACTACGACATTGTAGTCTGAAATCCATAGTTAACTGACCAGGAATAATTCAAGGCGATTGCCGATTAGACTGTTGCGCCTGCTAAGCAAGTTTAGGAGGTTGCAGTTGAAATTGTTGCACTTGCAGGTGAGAGTTGAAGAACAAATTATTCACCCATTGTAAATTGGATAATTCAAGCACCCGCTAATATAGCTGATGGTTTAAAGGTTGTTCAATTGTGTCCCTCTACTGTGAGATAGAAGGTCGATAATATGCCTGGTAAGATGACATGTGGAATAAGTATAAATTGGGGAATAAATGAGTCTAAAATAAAGAGCCAGACTCAGTGTATAGTTGTGTGTATGGGTATGGCTATGGGTATAGACGCAAAAAAAGTTGTGACTATAAGTATGAGTGTAAAAAAGAAGGGGCGAATCATCTTCTACTTTTGTTCTTTTTGAAAAACAAATTATATTTTATAATATATATATATATATTTGATATATA
>NC_029790.2:105497894-105498416 GCF_000816755.2 Arachis ipaensis | reverse complement strand
TATAAGACTCAGAGACACAACGTATATATTATATATATAATATGAATTTTTTAAAATAAAGTGTAATGATATTTTAATATTTTATTAATATCAAAATATAACTTAATTTTTTAATTTTTTAATATCTTTTTTAAATTATATAAAGTATTTAAATTTTTTTTGTTTTAATAAATAATAGTATATACCATTTCTAAATTCATTTTAAGAATACAGGTTAAGAATCAAGTTGGACACACTATTGACATAATGATATTTAGGTGTGTTTAACTGTATCGAGAGAAAAATTTTTATTTTTCATTAAGATATGTTGAATACAGAAGACACACGTATCAAATTAACAAGTGTCGATAAATATCGTATTCAAAATGTGTCCGACACGCAGACACAACAACTCAACAAAATCTTCGTGCTTCATAGCATTGAACAAATTATCTCTAACCTCTTAGCTTTCATACTAAATAAAATATTCTATAAAAAAAATATGACATATTTAATTAATATATATTATATAAATATATGTTT
>NC_029790.2:105494400-105497835 GCF_000816755.2 Arachis ipaensis | reverse complement strand
ATTTTAGATTAAAAAATAAAAAATACACGATAAATCTATTAATTATATTACTATAATAAACATAACTTACTTAGAAAAAGAAAGTTTGAAATGTTGTTGCTAGTGGTTGAATAAGAGAAAGGAAAAGCTTGATGGGGGGAGAGAGCGAAAGGAAAGTGAGAGTGAGAGAAAGGAAGTTGAAATTGAAAATGAGTGAAAAAAGAAGCCCGTGCAGATGAGAGAGAGACAGAGAGGGAGGGAGGGAGAAAGAAGATGTTAGTGCGCCGTATTCATGGGCTTGCAAGGGTTAAATGTGTGTCGCGCATACAAGCAATACGTAACTTGCATATTAGTGCAATAAGCCTCTTGTATATTGTGCTTCTTCAAAATAACATCTGCAGATTCCTATAAAACACCGTTTCTAATAATATCATTGTTAAACTTACACTGCTTCTCAATACTAAAAAACGCAACATTTGAAATTTGGTTAGATTGAAGTTCTGATCCAATTCTATGTAAATCGCGACTAGTTACAAGATTTTTGGATTTTGAATGTAATTCACCTTAAGTCATCGCTGTTTACGTGCAATATCATGCAAAGCATAAATTACTATAAGTTGTAGCGGTATATGAAGAGGGAAGACTTTGTGAGCCACCTGATGCTTAGGATTGGCAAATACAACATTCGGATACAAGACTCTATAAGCCACCCGATTTTACCACTCTACGTATCGTGTTGAAGGACTTGGATCTGCAACTCTCTGAATGCGAAGGACAGAATCAACCCTGTTTGGCCAATGCAGATGCCACGTATGCTAGTAATAGGGAAACCACCGATCTCCATCTCTCCCATCTTTCACGTGAAGAAAATCTATGTTCAACGCCATCTCCGGTCGATGTTGTATCCTACCAAATTCTGATATCACTTGGTCCACTTGATGCCACTCAATCACTGCAAAATAGATAGATCAAGTTTGTCACCGCCGTCCATAACCTCGAGTGCTCTGCGGCAATTAACCCCGAGTGAACCACCACAACCACATCACGCATAGAATATGACTCCCACACAAACTAAATAAAAAATCTATTCTTAGTCAAACATAAAAGATAAAACATATATATCACATATGAAACGAATAAAATCCCTGAACAACTTACATCTAGAGTCCGCAACCTATCCAATGCAAGCCTCGTCTTAATAACTCTTGGCTCCTTCTAATCTTGCATAGGCTGCTACCTCGCCCACCTACAAAGTTGATTATTGGTTCAACATATATATACCCGAATATATTTATATAAATATTTCAAACATAAAAAATACTAAATCATATCTAGATGCCAACAGAAAAGAAAAGGTGCTGAAACCATATGACCTAAGTGTAGGAAACCACCAAAATATCCACTACTATAGTAGCTGCAACGGCCTGGCTAGATTGGTGACATTCTTGTTGGCCACCTGATACATGCATCTGTATAACCACCCTAGAGGGGCTGAACCCCTGCTATACTTGTCCATTTCATCGAGCTTTTCCACAAATGACAACAACTGAAGGTGAACATGATTCTCATTCTTGTCAGCTGAGTAGATACTAACATTATAATGTCGCCCATGCGTGTATATGCACTGTGTCTTCGGTAGCATTGGCTAGGAGCATTTGAACCATTCATGGAACCATGTGAAGTGCATTGTCATCTGCTTTATCTTATTCGGTGGCAGAAGCTCATCGAAAAGCTCCTAAGACCATTCCCAAATTAGTTTCCCATCAAGAATGAATTGTAAAAAGTCTATGAGGCACCCGCTGACTACCTCGCCATTGATAAACCACCCTAAGTGGTACACCACGTCCTATAAGGTTATCATGTATTCTTTGAATGACATATGAAAAGTGTGTGTCTCAAGAGGTCATCTCTCAATAAGTGCACTAACCAAAGGCTCATCCAACTTGAACCAATGGTTATATGTTCAGTCATGCCAGGTGGTACAACCTAATGGTCTCCAAGTAGGAGATGACTTGATCATGAAAAGGCATGTTCTGTTGCCTCCTGACACTGTATATACACCTACTTGGCTACATCACAAAGTAACAAGTTGATCAATCCTAATTACAATGTCATCTAATCATCGTTAAAAGTTCCAAAAATAATATATCACCTAATACAACATCAATAAACTGCACATTCTACTTAATAAAATCATTAATAGCCAACAAAACTAGCATAACAATATATCATGAACTTTGTGACTATCACTAGAATTCTACTTCTAATCAATAAAATCACTTTTTTTGGAATCTAACAAAAAATAAATATGCACTAATCTCTTTATTAATGAACCCAACAACGTGGGCAATACCATTAAGTCAGTATAGACGATCTTCTTCCTCTTACATGGCTCCACCCTTGTGTGATTCTCATGGTTCTCTCTAAAAATCTCTCCAAGATTAATTTAATCACTCTCCAAATGAAGAATCCGTGCCAAGCTATCACGGTTTTATATAGAAACAACAATATAAACCGTTGTAATTCACTGCAGTTTCTTTTCAACTAAATTTCTATGACTACGTAATCCGTGTAGGTCACGGTAGTTTATGGTTTAAATTGGTTTCTTCTTTGTGTGCATAAACCACAACCACTTAAAGTGATTTTTGGCTCATAGTTTTTACCTCATACCCGCATCTACCTATGGGGTTTGTTGGCCAACTTTTGTCTTTTTCCATAAACCCTACCACTTGTAGCGTTTTTTTTTTAATTCATAATAATACATGTAAACCGCTATTTTAAACTAATGAAAACAATAAGTCAACGCGGTTTATATAGATATGTAAAGAGATTTCAATATAACCAAATTTCAAATGTTATATTTGTGCAATTTAAGATCAGTTTGGATTGATTTTTGAAAAAATATTATTTTTTATTTTAAAAATTAAAATTTAATAGATAAAAGCTATTTCACATTTAAATGATTGTTTAAAAAGAAATGGACAAATGTAGAAATGAATACTTGAATAGAGGGGTTGGTTCGTTTGCAGAGAGCACACGCGTGAAGGTCAGGGATCTGATTCAGAGAGTTTGTTTTCAGTGATCAGTAACGGAACCACAAGGGAAATAGTACACAATTGTCTTTTTATTCCATAAATCAATTGTTTTTCTTTTATTTTATCAGGTACGTAATATTTTTGAGGTATATATATATATATATATTCTGATATTTAGTCATTTTACATCTTATAAAATACGATTTAACACTTGTCAATTGTTAAAAATATATGCTGCAAATTGTAGAGTGTTTTTTTTCTTTTGTTTTTTGAAGATGAAGCCAAAGATTGTATGTTGTACACTGCAATCTGGAACTTATATATATAAAATTCACAGTTCAAAATAATTTACATAGAAAATGATATTTTTTCTTTTGAAATATTTAAATAACACTATTTTTTATTTATGAAATATATATTC
>NC_029790.2:105479990-105494389 GCF_000816755.2 Arachis ipaensis | reverse complement strand
AAATCATGTTCTATGCTAAAACATTGGAAATATTATTAGAAAACTTAACCATCATAGCTTTACATTAGTATTTAACCTCTAAAATATCATTAAGTAGTTAAACCAAACTATAGCAACACCACCATCATATCATATAATAAAATAACACAAAGAAGCTTAGGATTTTCTTATTTTGTAGAACCACAACAAAGGCTAGAACTAACATTATGTCGCTGTCTCCACTACAAGAAAAAGCAATATTTATAACAAAAAAAAATTGTTACAAAAAATCGAAATTTTGAAACAAAAGAATTTTGTAACGAAAAAAGGAGCCGTTGCAGTATGTCTCGTTACAAAAAGTTTTTGTAACAAAAAATGAAATTGTTACAATTCAAAGTAATATTTTGTAACAAATTTTTCTGATACAAAAAACTAAAAGTCATTACAAAAGTGATAACAAATTTTGATCTTCAAAATATTTTTCGTAACAATTTAAACTTTTGTGTCATAATATTTTGTTACAAAATACTACTTACTTTTGTAACATTTTTTATTCTTAGTTACAAAAATAGAAAATTCATTATAAAATATTTAATTAAATAATTGATATATCAATTAATTTTCTAAACATGCTAACTCACTACTAGAAAATTAGTTATTACAGACGAATATTTCCGACGAATTTTATCCCACGGAAATACAGACGGAATTTCAGAGGGATTTTTTGTCGGAAAATAAAAAAAATGAATTAGCATAAATTACAGACGGAAAAGAGAATCCGTCGATAATTCCGTCGGAAAAATTATTTTTTTTTCGTGGGAAATGATTACAGACGAAAAATTCGTCTGTAATTAAAGAAACAAAAATGCTATATTTTATTAAATTATTACAGACGAAAAATCCGTCTGTAATTTAAAATTTTTCGTTGGAAATATTAGAATAAGAGTTTAATTCTCGTTCCTCTCTTCATTTCTCATAACACCCCATCCTTCGCGGGCTCCTCACCCATCCCCTCCAAATCCTTCATCGGCGGCACCTCTCGCCGTTGCACCGCCGTTGCCCGAAGCTCCATCAGACCCCTTTCCCAATCTCTCCATTACACCCGGTCACCAGTCTCTCTCTTTCATCTTCGACGCCGATTAATTTCGCCACCCTCTCGACACCGTTTTCTGTCGCTGCTCATTGAAGCTCGTCAGCGTCGTCGCCGCTTCTACCTTTTCTTCTCGTCGCGGTTAGTTTAGGTAGGCTCCGTCGTCCCTTCCGATAACATTGATTCTCTTGCCATTGTATTTGACTATTTGTTCTGTTATGAAAACAATTTAGGGTTTTGTTACAGACACAGAGATGGCAAGCTTTATGTGAAGGAACTCCAATTTGTTGAGCATTGAATTGAATCAGATTGGGTATATTTTGGAATGGACTTTGTTGAATATGCATTCTACCTGTTTGTTGTTTTGTCTATTTCTGACTTTCTGTTGTTGTTATTGTCTCTTTGGGGTTAGCCTCATTCTTCTGACTTTCTGATTGTATTGTATCATTCAATTTTGTTAGGTCATAGCACATGGCATCATGGCTTTGATCTTTTGGTACCTTGCTAATTCTGTAGATTTAAAGAGCAAAGATGCTTCCCAATCCTTTTATATGTTTATCTTTAAGGTATGCAATTACTACTTTACACTATAAAGTGATACGAGAAATTAATTTTCTAGCTAAATCCAAAATATTTCATGATGGAATTTATATGATAACTTGACCCTGTATTTTTAATACATTAATATTTACAAGATAATAAGATCCTTTTATGTAACTACTCAATCAATTACTTTATTATGTGATTGATGATAATATCCAAAAGAGAACTATGATGCCATTGAAAAGTCAATGTTGACCAAAGTTATGAATGCTTGTGAATATAAGTTACATTATTGCTAATAATTCATATATTTTATTTTATTTTATTTGTTCAGCTTCTTTGTGTGGAGAACATCCTTATACTTTTCGTGAGATGAAGATGCAGATGAATTATTCATATAATAAATAGTGCAAAATTTTCTGCTACATATCGTGGTTCAATAAATAATTTTGTATCTTGCATTGCAATACTACATGTTTATGGAACAAATCAGTGTTACACGGTTTGAATTAAGATCATGTAATCTCTAAGCTAAATAAATCACATCTAAAACTTCAATTTGGAAATTCTTTCTAAAAACCAAATAATCACACTTAGCTAGAGTTCGAATTCATGTGAAGCTAAGTCTTATATGATCTAACCTTTGTTTGTAGGCTGGTTATAGACACATAGACACTGCTGCACAGTATGGAGTCCAAGAAGATGTATGTTAATTACTACTACGAATTTTTCAGTTCATTCATATATTGGATCTTGGTTGTCATCAATATCTATCTATTTACAGGTTGGACATGGACTTCAATCTGCTATGATAGCAGGAGTGGATAGGAAGGATCTCTTTGTCACCTCCAAATTATGGTATATATATATAAAATTGCCACCACTTTGTTTTATTAAGTGAAATTATTTACATTACATTAGGTGTTATTTATAGGAATGTGTTGACCAAATTAAGAAAACTTTGGTTGAAGTAATTGCAAAAATTTTACAAATCCCAAAACTTTTTTAATTACAATGTTACATGAAAATAACATCACTTTTATTCAAGTTCTCAGGACTTTGTGTGTGTAAAATTATAAAATTTGTAGGTGCACTGACTTGACCCCTGAAAGGGTTAGACCTGCCCTTAACAACACCCTTCAAGAACTCCAACTTGACTACCTTGATCTTTACTTGGTAATAATTAAGCTTCTATTGTTGCAAGTGATTTGATCAAATTTAAGGGATGAAGAAGAGTATAAGTATATAATATTAACAATAAATTTGTGTGTTGATTTTATAAAAATAATACTCTAACACACTCTCTTTCTCTCTCTCTCTCTCTCATTGCACAGTAGTTGATTATTAGAAGACTAATTTGTGTGTTTGCTCAGAGATATATTATGTTGTATTTAACTTGTTGATCTACAGATATATTATGATCACTAAGTGCTTCTTGATTATTTAATTTCAAAGGATACTGGAATAAGCTGTGCTAAATATCTTTTGAGGTATTTTAAATTTTGTCGTCAATCACATTACTTTCTCTTTCCTTGGTTTTAAATAAAATAGTTAGAAAAAGTTTTTATTGTTGTTGTAATTATTAATAACCAGGCAAAGATATAATCAAATCTTGTTGTGGTGACTGGTCTCCATGATTTTGTGGTGACTGCAGGTACATGATTTTCATATCTTATTTTCAAAGGCAAAAAAAAAAAAAAATACTTTCTACTGATTCAGGTAAAGACTTTGAAGGCTTTAATAAAAAGAATAATACTACTAATGTTCCATTATGGCCCTTTCCTTGTTGTATATAAAGGGGTAAGGCTGGTGGATCCTGAGGCATAACACCCCTTACTTCTCCTATAGAAGCTTCAATATCTGATCTGATCTTCCATTAATTTAATTTGTAGCATAATGAGTGCTCTCCCCATAACACAAGAGAAATTAATCCCAGATGCCACCATAGGGGCCACATCTACACGGACAAGGAGTTCCATCTTCACCTGCTGTAAGCTATGATATTTTCTGAGATCATAGGTATTTTTGAGATCATAGAGGACCACAAGGATAACTCTTTCTACCCCTGATGAGGTGTGTCCCGTTTAGCTGGTTTCGAGAGGTACTTCCTTCTTATTTCAATTTCATTTTTATCAATCATTTCCATGAATTTGAACTTCAATTATACGTGTTATTTTCTTCTTGGCAGTCACGCAATTCTTATCTATCTTGCTTCTGCCTTTCCTAGTATTGCTGATCATTGGTTGGTATTATCCCCTTTTCACTTATTTAATCACAATAATTTTCTTATGACTCCACAGATATGTGAATGACCACAGTGTTAGGTACTTAGTTGTCACATTTGCGTCACTTATTTAATTGCATAGGTGGGAGGTCAAGCTGGAAGATTTAGCAATGGCCTTAGGCCTTGTTGGAAATATTTGCATGATGTTTCTGTTCTTTCTAGTATTAAGAGTGTCTTTGCTTTTGCAGTTCATTGGCCTAACTTTAGAGGGAAGTATCAAGTACCACATCTAGCTAGGACCACTGCAATAGTACTCTTCACAGCCCATGGACTTTGCTACATTATCTTTTGGGACAACACTAATCAAATCTAAGAGGTAAATTCAATAAGCAACTTGTTCAATGCAAAGTCCTTTTTCAATCATAAACTATATAGGCTAACATTGTAAGAGCTTTCATTGTAGATGCTCATGTGGAATAAAGTTGGCGTCTCAAATGTGGCTGGAGAAGTAGCTTTGCTAGCAGGATTAGCCATGTGGGCCACTAACTTACCTTTGATAAGGCAAAAACTTTATGAACTTTTTTCTACACTCATCAACTATACATAGTTTTTGTAGTCTTTTATGTACTATATGTAGGATTTTCTTCTTTCTGTGTGTTTCTTACAAGATTTTACTTATTTTTGATCGATCGCTACCTCAGGTTCCTACAGTCCCAGCAAAAAATTTAGCTGGTT
The DNA here is from genome assembly GCF_000816755.2 of Arachis ipaensis. Taxonomy (NCBI): domain Eukaryota; kingdom Viridiplantae; phylum Streptophyta; class Magnoliopsida; order Fabales; family Fabaceae; genus Arachis; species Arachis ipaensis. The sequence goes on along the minus strand of NC_029790.2, from coordinate 105,489,818 downwards.
TCTACTCGCATCTTATCTTGTGAAACTATTGAACTGAATTTCTCCAAGAATCCAGGTGAATGACAAGTTCTATATCTGAATTTGTCTCCATTTCAAGCAACATAGTATTTATTTCAATTTCCTCTCATGTTGCTACAATAGGATTCAACTTTTCATATATATTGCTCTCACGGGGACACAGAAATTGTTGAGTTCTGATCAGTGCATATAGGTAGCTAATTTTAAATCTGCACCGTGATGTCATACAAATCATATAAATCATATAAATCATTGAGAAACTGTGTTGATCTTTTTTTCCACATATGTTGCAGTGCTCAAATATATTCTTGACAAAAGATCAAGATATACGATAATTGATTCTTTTGACTTCACATGTCATTTGGAACAGTCAATCACTATGTGCAGGACTTATTTTTACCCCCATCAAGCAATCAATCAGAATTCCTTTCCAGTCAAAATTTTGTTTAGAAATGGGGTACATTACACTCAACCTCATCATTATATAGTAAAAATAAAAGCTCAATCATTCATTACTCTTTTTCTTTGTTATTCTTTTTGTAAACTTTTGCATACTAGCTTTACAGGAGTTTGCTGAGAGGAAGGACAATGGGAAGATGGCTGAAGGATCAAAAGGAGAGAAAAAAGCAGGAAATTAGGACTCATAATGCTCAGTTGCATGCTGCAGTATTCGTGGCAGGCATAGCTGCTGCCGTTGCGGCCATTGCAGCTTTAATAGAGTGTAAATTGTAGAATCAATAGAGTGTACATAGCAGCCATAAGAAAGTGTACATAGCTTCCATAAAGTTCTACACTTACCATATGAGTGGTCTCTAGCTTAGCTTGCATTGTTCAAGAAATTTTAGAAAATTCTAAGGATACTACTCTACTAATGTTTGTGAGATATGGATGTAATTTTTAGTCCATTTGGATGTATAACTGTATATTATTGAATAAGTAGAGTTATATGCAAAGAAATATTATATAGATAATCTATTTTTTATATATCTCAAAGAAGAAAAAAATAATATATAATTTATATGAGTTGAGTTGAGTTTTTTTTTATATTTATTTTGTATGAAAACAAGTTTATTTTGTAATTAGAAAAATAAAAAAAATTATATTTTACCTCACTGACGGATTTACAGACAGATTTTCTGTCTGTAATCAGAACGTGGGATGATTTTCCAAAGTTCAAATTACAGACAGAAAATTCGTCGGAAAATCCGTCTGTAATTACAGACGGAAAATCCGTCTGAAAATTCGTCTGTAATTACAGACGGAAAATCCGTCGGAAAGTTCGTCGCCTTTGGGAAATGGATAGAAAATTTACAGAGGGAAAATCCGTCGGTAAGTGGTAAAAATCCGTCTGTAATTTTTCGACGGAAAAAAATTCGTTGGTAAATAATTTCCGACGGGGCTTTTACAGAGAGACAAAATCCGTCGGTAATTTCGTCGGTAACCAAAAATCTGTCTGTAATAAAGACCAAATTTGTCTGTAAATCTATCTGTATTAATCCATTTTCTAGTTGTGACTTAACATTTATATAATATATAATCATATAGATAATTAGAATATTTTACATGTCATTAATATTTTTTTACAATAAAATAAGTTCTACAAATTCAACTAAACACAACTTTTTCCTAACATAAAATTGTATCATATCGGATTCATAATTCTTGATTCTTCTAGCATATTTCAGTCAATATAAAGTCTAGCATGTTGTCATCAATTTTGTACCCCTGCAAATATGAGCAATAAAAACCAAAATTAAAAAACCACATATAACACTATCTTCATCAGAGTAAAAATAAAATTAGAACTTACAAGTTAAAATTAACTAATTCTTTAAGAATCTATTCTCAAAGTTTAAAACTAGTCAATCAAAAATGAGAATTATCAAAAATTGACAATTCAATATATAAACTCGGCCTAATTAATCATAATTCAATTCATTAAATTTACATAAGTATCAATTGTCTAAAAATCACTACAAAGTACACACTACAAAAAAAGAGTTTAAAATGGCATTTATATTACAACGGTTTTAAAGAACCGCCATAATATTCAGGTATTATGGCATGTTATGTTGTTGCTATAATTAAGTTTTCAAAAATTGCATTTTTGGTGATTTAGGCAGTTTTCAACCGCCATTATCGAAGTCATTATTAAAAAAAAAGGCCCAAACCCAAGAAAAACTCAAATGCTGTTCTAGAACTGGTGAAAGTGAAACCCTACAAAAGTGAAGCTGCTCCAATGATCTTCTCAGCAGCGCTCTCCAGCGACTGAAACCGAAAACGACGATCTGCGTGATGATCTTCTCCAGTGCTGCTCCGGTGACGATCTTTTCAGTGGCATTCTCCGACGAATCGATGCTTTTAGTTTTCACTCTCTTCTGGCTGTTCCTTGAGCTGTCTTTTTAGTTCATTTTTTTTCTGTTTTTGACTTTTCTTTTTCTTCACTCTTGGTGAAATTGAAGTTTTGGTTGTTGATCTATGATGAACAGAAACGGTGATTCTGGATCGAGGAGTTAGGGTTTTGATTGAGAGCGATGGGGAGAGGGAAGATCGTGAGAAGGAGGATCGATAATTCCACGAGCAGGAAAGTGACGTTCTCGAAGCGAAGGAACGGTTTGTTGAAGAAGGCGAAGGAGCTTGCAATTTTGTGCGATGCTGAGGTTGGAGTTATAATCTTTTCCAGCACTAACTCTATGATTTCTCCAGTACCAGGTACTCACGATCCTCGCTCTAATAAGCTCTTATATTAGATAGATCTTTTCTTTTTTGTGACTTCTCCGTCGATCTTTTCATTTTTTGCTCGCTTTGTCTTTAATGTTGACTGCTCTATACGTTTGTTTCTCTTTCACAATGACTGCATTGTTGATTCGTTGCTTATGAGAATGGCAGTTTAGGCCTTTTTTATTCTTTTTCTTTTTTCCCCTTTCTTGCCTTTTTGTGAACGGGTTTGAATACGAAGATTGACATATATAATGCTAAGTCAAATAATTGTCTAACTGTAATTATTTAGATTTTCTTTATTTAAAAAAATAAATGTATTCTCGTTGCTGTGTGAATGGATGCTTATGTTGTGTTTGATAAAATGACAGGGTTCAATTATAGCTATTACTATGGTTGTTATTATACTGAGGCAGGACCTAGATTTTACTCGTTTGCAAGCTCATGTAAACTCTGCTGGCAGACTCGTACATGCATTGAACTTGTTATGTTAACAATTTCATCACAAATATAGTTGTTACTATGCTCAACCTGCTTCCTAATATTTATAATGACGATGCTCTTGATTTTTCTGTATTTTTTAGTTCACGTTTATATTGTTTTGATAAGTTTCTTCTTTATAGGCATGAGTCTTCAGATTTAATTATAAGTTCTTTTTTAATTTTATGGCAAGTTCTACTACTAGTAATGTCTTTCCTCCCTGCTACTTCCATTTTGTAATTTACTTTAAGGATGTCTTGTGATTGAAAATTAATTCACGTTTATATGGACTGATGTTGGGGAGTGAAAGGGATGTCTTGTGATTGAAAATTAATAATAATTTTCCTTTCTTATTATTTGATTTGATATGTTGTTAACTAGGTAAGTGCTAAATCTAAAGTATGCTTCAACTATTTTGTTTGAAGTGATTAACTGATTTGTATATATTTTTATGTGTGGAGAATCTTAGTTTACATGTGATAGATAAGATAATGTCATTGATAATGAACAAAAGGAAACAAAAAAAAAAGGTGTTGGCTTTGTTTGTGTTGCAGCTATCTAAGGGTGTCTTTTAGTATCTTATTATCTTCTTTCTATTTGTCTTTAGCATGTACTTTGTGTCAATATCTAAATGTGTTTGATGTAATATGCTTATATTCAATAGGTAAAGAAAATGTGTCCAAATGATCCCGATGCAACAAAGAAATTGAAGGAATGTGAAAAGGTAGTTATGAAACTTAAATTTGAAGAAGCCATTACTGCATCAGAGTCTCAAAGGCGTTCAATAGCTGAATCTATTCGCAGAATGCTTCTATGTTTTCTGATCGTTACTGTCCTCTCTATTCTACTGTGAAACTTCTTGATTGTGGTTCCATGTGAGCTTTTTGAAGTGGCTATTTTTGTTATTTTTTGCATGTTCTTTTTTCTGTCTAATTGTGTGTTAGTAGGTAATCTTTTGTCTTCTATTTGATTCCAGTAAGTTGGGTTTCTCGTTTAAAAAGTGATGCTTCATGGTTTCAATGCAGAAAGTGGAAGCCAGCTCTAGCTACATTCACCCATCCATCGAGAGGCTACTACAGTTTCAAGAAAGAAGTTTACTGGTCTACATCAATTTTTGCCAATTCTTTTTTTCTTATAATTTAATCAACAATGTGGCAAAGAGGTTGCCGCAGGAGATTGATGCAGCGAATCAGCGAAGGTGGGACTCTGTGATTGTTAATCGATATCTGCATGATCTTTGGGACTCTGATTTTAAAGGAATAAGTTGCTTGTTCTTTTGTAATTTATCTATATATTGACTTGTTCTGTTTATTTATTCCAATTACAGTAAAACATGATTTTTTTCTTCTCCTTGGCTTCCGCAAGATTCCTTGAAGACTAAAGCATCCTCTTCGCAGCACATGTTAGCTTAACATCTCTTCTTCCTTTTGATTTTCCTTTTCTGCACTTATACTTTTATGTGGTCAGATTATAAAATTTTCCTTTTCTGCACTTGTACTTTTATGTGGTAAGATCATGGAATTGGATTCATCACTCATTCATGGTGGACTTTAGTACCTTGCGGCTCAGTTCTACTACTATTACTTTCTGCACTGTCAAAAATCCAAAAAGATGATTTCATATATTGTGACACCAAGTCAAAGCTGTGCTGTTTGTATATATAATCCTATATACATATTCAGTTTCAATTATGCTGTTCAGTGTTCAGTGATGAAAAAGTTTTGGCTCCTATTCTTTTTCTTGTACACAGATTTCCTGACTCAATTTTTCAAAGCAATTTTTATTTTTTTTAACTAGTATCTTAAATCACAGGCTACTTTTATATTTATATGTATCTATATCTTGATCTATACATTTTGCTACTTTTCAGTGTAAAGAGATCATGAATTTTGTGGTAGCACCAAGCTGAACAAATTATTTTCACTTTAATCAGGTGAGAATATAATATGATTAACACTTAATTAGTTATCTAATTCTAGTATTGTTCATCATTTTCACTTTTACCTGGTTTTCTTTATCTTATATATGTTTGAAGAGCATTATTTTCTTATCTATTATATATGTTGTCTAAAAATTTAGTGACTGGTGTGATATGAGTTTGGAACTGGAAGAATTATTGAATCTGATCTTCTCTTCTTGGTAAGCCACATCTAAAATCTTTGTTCATCACTGACCCTATAGAATGCTACGCTATCTATATCTCTTTTTAAGGGGCTTAATCTTCTTTAAATGTTGAAATCTCAAACCTTTATAAACCATGATGATATTAATAAGGACTATAAATTACCTTTATAAACCTCAGTGTATTCCTGTTGCTGTTGTTTTGAACTGGCTGATTCATCTGTTTCAAAAGATGATAAAGCCAAATTTCACCTGAAAACCATTGCTGAGCTTCTCATGTAAGATTGAGTTATTACTCCTATGTTAACCTGATTCTCAATTACTTTTAAGATGATTTTAGTTATACTGTATTATTCACCTGATCAGGTGTGATCTTGCTGGTTTGGAAGATGCATTAGTGAAGCGTGTGATGATCACCCCAGAGGAAGTTATTAAACGGAGTCTCAATCCGCAAAGCGCAGCAATAAGCAGAGATGGCTTGGCCAAAACAATATATTCTAGACTCTTTGACTGGTAATTAAAAAAAATAAAATCAAATTCTAGCTATTCAAAACCTGCTCCACTAATGTGTTTAATTTGTTAATAGGTTGGTGGACAAGATTAACAATTTGATCGGACGAGACGCGACTTCTAAATTTTTTATTGGAGTCCTTGATATCTATGGCTTTGGAAGCTTTAAAACCAACAGGTAATATGTAGGAAACATATTATTACCTTACAAACAGCTAGGAAATCATATAGGAAACTCCACGCATCAGGTCTTACCTTACAAACAGCTTTAAGGGCAGTGGCATCCCTTAAAGAGTTCAAGTTTAGAAAACAGACTAAAGTCTCAATCATTATTCAGGTATGTCCAAATATGGCAGGCTCGTTATAGGTGCCACAGAGCTTTTAAATATTACAAATGCAGATGAAAGGGGAAGATGGCCAGGAGAGAACTCAGGAAACTGAAAATGGTAAATTTTCTAGCTATGATTATGTATTAAGAATAATTAGTTGTGAATTTTGTAGTTTCAGTGAAACTAGTCTCACTTGGAGGAATAACCAACAAAAAGGGAAATAACTTCATGTTTGTTCATTCTTATTTTAAATACGTGGTTTATCCATCACCAAAAGATTCTATTTTTGATGTAGGCAAGTGGGAAAAGGTTGAGAGGATCAAGAAGAGGATGAAGAAGGGGAACAGATAAAATTCCAAGGGTTGGGTTGGATAGGTAATGTATAATAATATTGTAGGTTGCTGAATGATTCTTTCTAGATGGGTGGTTCCCTTGAGATTTTCCAGATTTGTGTTGGTAGGTAAGGTGTCTGGGTTTTGCTTCTGCAGAAAGAACAGGATGCGTTGTTTCATGCTCCTCATCAGGCAACAGTTACAATATCTCTTGGGAGGCACCATTGGATGACCCAGTGAAGCAAAGGATGCTTAAGGTTAAGGAGCCATTGAGTTTACTTATGACGTAATTGCAAGGAAGTGGAAGCATAACAAGAAATAAAGGATTTGCTCATGAATTTTGACAATATTTACCTTTGTTTAATTTAAAGCTCTTGAATTATGATGGATTCCATGACCGCATTATTCTATTGTTTAATTTAAAGAATAATGTTGGCATTAGGTGCTCCTCTTTTTTATCCAATCAAGTTTCCTTTGATTGTCTTCCAACCGACTTTACCCTTTCTTTGAATCTTTCCGTTACTTTTAAGAAATCTATTTCACAAATTTGTTGCTTGCTCAAAATTAAGCTGCAGGAGTAAAAGAAAACAGGTATAAGGAGGTCATAAGAAACTTGCAAGCTTGGTGTTCCTATTTAAAATAAGAATGAATAAACAACTTGAAAATATCACTTTAAATAGGTGGTTTCATTTTTATTTTAAAAAACATAAAATTATCATTATAATTAGGTATAAACGGCGGTTAGAAACTTCCATTTTAAACGAAAATGATGTCATTATACTTTGGTAAAAATGGCGGTTAGAAACCTCCATTTTAAACGAAAACGATGCCATTATACCCTGGTAAAAATGGCAGTTAGAAACCCCCATTTTAAAGGAAAATGATGCCATTATATCCGGTAAAAACGGCGGTTAGAAACCGCCATTTTAAACAAAAGATGCCACTATATCCTGGTAAAAACGGCGGTTATAACTGCCATTTTAAACAATATAAAAACCGCCGTTTTATGTGAAAATAATGGCGGTTAAAAACCGCCATTTTAACCGTCAGAAAACCGCCGTATTATCCACTGGTTATTACGGCAGTTTTCAGAAAACCGCCGTAATAACCAGAATGGCACCCAAAATTCCGGCGTTTCTTGGAGGCGCCATTTTTGGTAATAATGGCGGTTAGAACCGCCGTAATTTCCAAAAAAAAAAACCGCCATTTTAACCTTTTTTTTGTAGTGACAATTTCCACCAAAGTCCTCATAACAAATATACTTGACTTTTGGAAATAGTTTGGAAATAGAAAAGTATAGCAAGAATGGAAAAATAAAACCGAATAACAACTTGACAGCTAAGCCACACTATCTTGAACTTTCTTGACAGCTAAGCCACACTAATCCAGAGATCTCTTTTGCCACCTAATTTACTTTTATATGATTTTTTTAAAAATTGGCTACTGATTTAGTACACTTCAGAAAAACAGCAAGCAGTAACCAATTTAAAAAAATCATATAAAATCCATCTTTTGTTGGATTCTCCTAAATTTTGGTGTGGTTGAACTAGAATTACTCATCTTTCACCCAGTTTAAGTCCCAGAGAATTTTCACTTCTCTAGAAAAAGTTATGCCTCTTGAAATATGATTTTGTTTTAAGGAAAGGATGTTGTCACAGCAGTGAACAGCCCTGCTTCCAGAAAGCACAACTTTGCTTTCTCTACAAAACTTGAATTGTCCTAAAATTTGGACATAAAATACTAGACATCCTAATATTTTACCCCTTTTTGGTTTCACCTCCAAAGAGTTTCAGAGTATTGAGATATGTGGTTTTGAAGTTGCTGTTCCAGAATTCGGATAGCAATATTTCTGCAGAAAATGACCATTTTCTAAAAATCATATCTCCCAAACTACACATCGACAAATTCTGAAATTTTAGAGGAACAATCTAGACATATCAAATTTTTATGGAAAAATAATTTCACCCATTTTGAGTGGCTAGATTGCTCCCAGTTTTGTTCACAAAGTGCTGTCCGAAACTGCATAATTCTGCAACATGTAACCTTGGGTTTTGAGAGGTCAAAAATTGATTCCTAGCTTTTCATTAACTCTAACCTTGCATTCTAACTTTTTTTTTATCTATCGTGACTTGTTAAAAAAATTAAATTAGTCTCAAGTGCTCAGGATTAATAAATCACCATTTTTGGTCAGTTTTCACATTTAAGCATACTCATATGAAATCAACAAGTTCTGCATTACTCAACACAATCCAGCCACAAATCACTCAAACAATTCACATATATTATCATCAATTTACTGCATCATATATAACAAATAGTCCAATATCATCTCAAGTAATCATTAGCATGTATCATCAATTAATTCAATCATGAAACTTGGCTTTTAGCCTTTCAACAAATTCTGCAAGTCTTACATTTAATATGTTGAAACAAAATTTTTTATTAGTTACAAAAATATTGTATTTTGTGAAAAATTAATTTTTTGTTACAAAATATTTAGAACTTTTAAAACAAATGGACATTTTGTTACAAAATATTTTAAACTTTTGAAACAACTTCATCTTTTGTTACAAAATATTTTAAAATTTTGCAACAAAACAATGGTTCATTACAAAAGCCAATATAATTTGTAACAAAAAAATCAAGTCGTTACAAAATATCAAAACATTTTGTAACAAATTGTATTGTTGTTACAAAACATTATTATTATGTAACAGTTACTAATTTTTGTTACAAAAGAATAATTTTTTGTAACAATTTTAAATTTGTTACAAAGTTTTTGTTACAAATGTTCAATTTTCTTGTAGTGAATCTATCGCCAATACTCAATCCTACAATTGGAGTCGTTTATCAATCTCCTTGATTATCAATTTTTCATTATTTTTGTTCATCGTTTATCCATCTACTTAATATCCCATTTTTCTTCATTGTTTATCTATCTCTTTAATATCCAATATTTGTCGTTGATTATGCGATAATCATAGTTTCAGCAATCAACAGAGATCCAATTAATTTTTTTATTATAGTGTTTAGAAAACACTATAATGAACTCTCAATGTTTTGATGGTATTTATATAGCTTATATTCAATGGTAAATTGAATTAGATGAATTCGATTTATGGAATTGGTTGAGGTCATATCAAATCGAATCAATTAGCATTTTATCAAATCTTTAAATCGAAGCAACTAGCTACGAATTAGATCACAGGTACTCATCTTTGAGAACAAAAACGTTCAATAAAAAATATTTTGGGACCAACTTAAAATATTACTCAAAATTATAATATTTAAATATTATTAAATATTTAACTACCAAGTCT
>NC_029790.2:105476626-105478894 GCF_000816755.2 Arachis ipaensis | reverse complement strand
GCTGTCACAGCAGTGAACAGCCCTGCTTCCAGAAAGCACAACTTTGCTTTCTCTACAAAACTTGAATTGTCCTAAAATTTGGACATAAAATACTAGACATCCTAATATTTTACCCCTTTTTGGTTTCACCTCCAAAGAGTTTCAGAGTATTGAGATATGTGGTTTTGAAGTTGCTGTTCCAGAATTCGGACAGCAATATTTCTGCAGAAAATGACCATTTTCTAAAAATCATATCTCCCAAACCACACATCGAAAAATTCTGAAATTTTAGAGGAACAATCTAGACATATCAAATTTTTATGGAAAAATAATTTCACCCATTTTGAGTGGCTAGATTGCTCCCAGTTTTGTTCACAAAGTGCTGTCCGAAACTGCATAATTCTGCAACATGTAACCTTGGGTTTTGAGAGGTCAAAAATTGATTCCTAGCTTTTCATTAACTCTAACCTTGCATTCTAACTTTTTTTTTATCTATCGTGACTTGTTAAAAAAATTAAATTAGTCTCAAGTGCTCAGGATTAATAAATCACCATTTTTTGTCAGTTTTCACATTTAAGTATACTCATATGAAATCAACAAGTTCTGCATTACTCAACACAATCCAGCCACAAATCACTCAAACAATTCACATATATTATCATCAATTTACTGCATCATATATAACAAATAGTCCAATATCATCTCAAGTAATCATTAGCATGTATCATCAATTAATTCAATCATGAAACTTGGCTTTTAGCCTTTCAACAAATTCTGCACTCTAACAAACAGAATTTTCAGCATCATCATCATTTAATAAATCAAACAAATCATCATTCAATTAGTTTAAACCAAAAAAGTTTTCTAAAGTTGCAATAATCAAAATTCTATACACGCATCCTAATCACAGAAACTATACACGCATCCTTAATAAGAAATTCTAATCAAAATTCATAAATTTCAATAATCAAAATTTATAATCAGTACAATTTAACAATTCATAGTATTTTTTTCTTTGAAAATCTCTTTACAGGAATAATCACATTTTGTTTTACATGTATCTTCTTTTTGCTATCAATTCAGCTACATAACTTGGATGCAGATGGCTTTAAATATTAGTATTTACACAGCATCTCATCAATTTTAATTTCATATATATAATAAATCAATATATCATTCCATCCATCAGATTAACCATCATCTAAGTCTGGAATAAGACATGACTTAACATTTTTTTATATACATGAAAGGGTGTTTGGATGATTGACACTAACAGGAACTCAGGAAGAACAAAATCAATCAATATTATAAAGCCTTAATCAAAAACACTAACAGGAACTCAAGAAGAACAAAATCAGAACAATTCACTAACAAGAAGAGAAGAGAAGAAAATTTCAAATTTACCTAATCAGAACTTCTAATAACCAAATCCCAAATTTCAGAAGATAAGTAATCTTAATCAGAAATTTCAAATTTCCAATAATCAGAACCCTAAATCCCTAATCATAAATTCCAATAATCAAATCCCTAATCAGAAATTTTAATAACCAAATCCCTAATTAGAAATTCAAAACATATAATTTACCTGAACTAAACTTGAGCAGGGGCTAGAGAAGAGAAGAAGATCAGCGGAAGAAGCAGTCGTTGTCGCCGTCGTCCTTCAGGCCTTGAGGGTCAGAGAAGCTCCGTCGCTGTTTGCAGTTATTTGCCATCTGAAAGAACGCTTCTCCTCCAGAATTCCAGCAGCAGATCCGGCAAGACACAGCTCCACCAACGGCACCAGGATGCACGATGATGACGGCTTGGTGAGATGCGACAGTGGCAAAGCATGATGACAGTGGCGACGGCTTCGTGGTGGAGTTGCCCTTCACACACGCTCTCTCTCCTCTTCATGATTCTTCTCAGGCTACAGAACCGGCTTGATAGAAGGCAGAACGACGACTGGGCAGCGACGAATGGTAGACTCCAAGGTGGCGACGGCGCAGTGGCGCTGCGGACAGCCCTCCTTCCTCCCTTCTCTTCTCCTGGCGCGACTCTCTCTTCCCTCTTCCCTCTTCCGTTTCTTTCTTTCTTTCATATTTCTGTGTGTGGGTGTGTGGAACAGGTGACCCCCTGTGTGGCTGGGTGTATGTGCACGCTGAAGAGGGGTGGGGGTTCTAGGGTTAGGTTTTCCTAAGGGTTTGTAATTTTAATTAAATTAGGGAATACATTATTCATTAAAAATATAATTTAATCTCTTTAAATTACTTTAAAACATTAATTAAATTTTTAATTTGTTAATTAATTCTT
>NC_029790.2:105476182-105476615 GCF_000816755.2 Arachis ipaensis | reverse complement strand
TACAGGCATTTAGTTTATTTATTTTCTTTTCTTGAGACCTTGGTGTCTAGCACCTCTTTGGGTTACTAAGTGTTCTGTAGTGAAGGGTACTCTTGATAGTGGACTTTCAGCTGATAATCCCGAGTTAGTTAATCCAAGTTACCAAGTGATAAGGCACCCCTAAGAGCTTATTCATCCAAGTAGATCCCTCACACAGGAGCACCACAGACACTTGCCTCAAGATTAAAACCATTGATGCCTAGCCTTATTGCTTACTCTTTTTCTTTTGTTTTTTTCACTTCCATTATTCTTTCCCTTTTCTCTTATTAGGATCTTGTCATATGCTCAGTCTCATGGGTATATCCAAAGTCAAGTATTCAGGATAGATAGTTGTCCTCCTAGCCTTGTGGTTGAACCAACTTAGCTAACTTATGACTACCCCAAAGATTCATGA
>NC_029790.2:105391901-105475001 GCF_000816755.2 Arachis ipaensis | reverse complement strand
TTTATATAGAGAAGTTGTGAGAGAATGGAGGGTGTAGATTGATGAAGTGGTCACTTGATGGATGGTTGGGGTTATGCATGGCTAGAAGACAAGGATCATCACTTTATGATGGGGATTGCTCGGTCTTCTAAGGGTCCCTTTTTTTAATGTTGCATGGCAACATTTTCCAACGTATTCCCTCTTTAGAACAAGTGTGTAACCCCTCTTCTTTAAGTGGCGAAATCTCCCCCCTCTAATTGTCCAATCAATCCCTTTTTATGCTTCTTTTCCTTTCCTATAAAGATTTGAAATAAGGAAATTAATAAAAAAATCAAGACTCTACGGCTAGAATAAAATGAAAGAAAGAATTTGATTGTTAGTTTATGAATTCCAACTAACTAACTAACTATTGGTGGGTCCTTATATGCATTTTGGTGGCACCATGGGGTGACACCAAACTTAGTTTGAAGCAATGTGATGAAAAATTTTGTTCAAAGCTTCCAAGACTAGCATGCATCTTGGTTTGCTTTGAACACCAAACTTGTTCTTCACTATATACTGCATGAGAAGATTTTCACCAATTGTTTGTTAAGTTTAGATTGAAGCTCATAAAGATTGACTTATTCATTATCATCTGAAAGCATATAAAACATGGGTTGCCTCCCATGAAGCGCTTCTTTAGCGTCACTAGCTTGACGTTTTTCTTTCATCACGGTGGTTGGTAGTGCTTAAAGTCCTCCCCTCGAATTTCATCTTCCTAATGGTTTCTCCCTGGCTCTTAATATTGGCTCGCACCTCCTCTTTGAACACCTTATTTTCTTGAATCTCTTGGAATATTCCTTCAAGTAAGGCTTCAATCTTAGAGAGCCTGTCATCAATTGATGAGTGGTTCAGAGTAGATGTGCTGTTTTGGTTTTGATAAGTATGTGGAGAAGTGTTGTTGTGGGGGTGTTGAGATGTCCTCTGGGTGAATTGTTGGTGAGCTGCATTGTTGTTGGAGTTGTAATGTCTCTGGTCTTGGTTTTGATCTTGCTCACTTCCACACCCAAAGTTCGGGTGATTTCTCCATCCAGGGTTGTAAGTCTTGGAGTATGGATAATAGTTTTTCCTTGGTGAATTCCCAATGTAGTTGGCTTGCTCCTGACTCCCTTCTGCTTCTTGGTTTACTCCTTCTTGTGTTGTTGATGAAGTGGAGATTGCTGCTACTTGGTTCATCTCTATCTTCTTGGTGAGGTCAGCCAGCTGCTGGGTAATGAGCTTGTTTTGGGCCAACAGAGCGTCTACATTGTTTAGCTCCATCACTCCTCTTGTGTTCCCTCTTTCGGAAGCATAGAAGTAGTCGTTTTCTGCTACTGTTTCAATAACATCTATGGCTTCCTCAATGGTATTCTTCTTGTTCAAGGACCCTCCAGATGAATGGTCTACTGCCTTCTTTGACTCATAAGAGAGCCCTTCATAGAAAATGTGCAGCTGGACCCATTCGTTTAACATGTCAGGTGGACACCTCCTTGTTAAGTCTTTGAACCTCTCCCATGCTTCATACAGAGTCTCACCATCCTGTTGCCTGAAGGTTTGAACCTCAGCTCTCAGCCTATTGATTCGTTGAGGAGGGTAGAATCTTGCTAAGAATTTATTCACCACATCCTCCCAAGTCGTCAAGCTCTCCCTGGGGAAGGATTCCAGCCACTTGGCTGCCTTGTCTCTGAGTGAGAAGGGAAATAAGAGCAATCTATAGGCGTCAGGATGAACACCATTAGATTTCACTGTGTCACATATTCTCAGGAAGGTGGTCAAATATTGGTTGGGATCTTCTTGAACACCTCCTCCAAACGAACAGTTGTTCTGAACAAGGGTGATGAGCTGTGGTTTAAGTTCAAAGTTGTTGGCATGGATTGTTGGCTTTTGGATGCTACTTCCACAATTGCCTGGGTTTGGATTAATGTAAGAGCCCAAAACTCTTCTATCCTCCCCAGCATGATTTGCTCCACCTCCTCTGCCATGGTTGTGAGTCTCTTCTTCATGATGATTTTCCATGTTTTCTTCCATGTTTGGTTCAAAGTATTCCTCAAAGTATTCCTCTTCTTCTTCAGCACTAACTACTCATTTTCCTTTTGCCTCCCTCCTTAGTCTAAGGAAGGTTCTCTCTGATTCAGAATCAAAGGAAGTTGAAGCCCCGCTTCTTCTCCCTGTCATACAACCAACAAGTACAAACAAAGAAAATAGGTGCAGACAGTATTTGTGTCAGAGTTATTGTTAGTTGTGGGTGATGCAATATATCAAACAGTTAGTGGGTTAGCAAAAAGAATTGAAAATAACAAAGAAAAACAAACGGGTAGAGGGAGAAGGGAAGAAGTTTAGCTAAAACAAAAAGCAAATCTCTCAAACAGAAAAATGAAATTCACAAAATAAAATGCTCAATTTAGTGATCTTCCAATCTAATCATTGTTGATGCACAATCAATCCCCGGCAACGACGCCATAAACTTGATGCGGGAAAAACTTGTCTCTCAACAAATCTTCCTTCGGCAAGTGTACCGAAGTTGTCGTCAAGTAAAAACTCACAATAGAGTGAGGTTGAATCCCACAGGGATTGATTGATCAAGCAACTTTAATTAGAAGAATGTTCTAGTTGAGCGAATCCAGAAATTGAGTTAAGAGTTGCAGAAAATAAAATGGCGGGAATGTAAATAACAGAAAAGTAAATGCTAGAATTAAAGGACTGGAAGTAAATGACTGAAAATAAATTGCAGAATTATAAATGGGAATGGGGGATTTGCTCATAAAAGTAAATCGCAGAAATTAAAGAGAATGAGTAAGATTAGAGATGGGGAGTTCATTGGGCTTAGGAGATGTTGCAATTCTCCGGATCAAGTTCATTTTCATCTCTTTCTCAATCAATGCACTAATTGATCTCCTTGGCAATCTTAAGTGATTGAATTACAATTCCTTGCAATTCAATCTCTCAAATCTTGATCAATAGCCAATTTCTTGGTCAATTGCTCATGAGAAGAGATGAAGTATGGTCACTGATTATACCACATGCATTTCCCAAACCTAGTAAGATCAAGAAAATTGAAAAGTAAGATGGTTATTTTATTCTGTTAGCATATAGAATAAAAAAATTATCAAAAATAGAGTTCTTGTAGTTGGTTAAACTAATGCAGCTTATAACAACTTATATAGCCATTATATTCTTTACTCTTGCGGTGTATATAAATGAGCATGGTATCAATGTAAATTCAACTATTATTGAATTTTCACTACAAGAAAAACATCCATTCAAATACACTTGAAGAGTGTAACTAAAAGTAAAAAAAAATGATGTCTTAAGTTAAGGTTACGTTTTTCAGACTACGGAGACGCTTTAGTGAGGATACCTATTCCGCCGTTGCCTATTCTCAAAGGCTACGCTTTTCTGCACCAAGGGCTACACTTTTGGCGTTTGGGAATAGGGTGCGCTTTTCAAGTGATGCTATCCAGGACCAAAGGCTACGCTTTTTAGTTTGCATTTTTACTAGAATAGGCTACGCTTTTCAACGCTACTGCATCACCTGTAAAGCATAGTCACATTATATACCATGACTACCGTTTATAAGTGTAGCCTTAGGTCCGTCATTTTATTTTTGTATACTATAACTACTGTATATAAGTGTAGCTTTAAGTCTCTCATTCTAAAACCTAATATTTAATAATATAATTATATATATAATCCTATATTTTTAATTAAATTAGTGAAATATTATAAAATAAAAATAAATACATAATAATACTATGCAATATTCTTTAAATAATAAAAATTATCCTAAACAAAATTTAGGTTGCCATAATAAATTAGCAGCCATAAGATCTTCTATTTGGGTATAATACAAATTATTTCTCTAAAAATAAATTACTTCAAACATAAGATCTTCTATCTGGGAATAATACTAATTAGCAGCCATTATTCTAGCAAGTAAGCAAACATCCCTTGTCACTTCAGGAGTCACTTTCTGATTATCCGAATCATCATATCAAACATGAATTATATGCTGACCCTTCCATTTTTAATGTATATTGAGAGAATGTTTCTTGCAACAATTAAGATCATACTATCGTGATCACCACCCATCCAAGATGAGAATTGAATAAGAGGAGCATTGTAAGGTATACGCTCATTTATCCCTATGTTCTTCAAAGCTGTATCGAGCCGACACAGAAATTTTGGCACTCCCATCCAAATTGTTTCGAGAAAGTAGCTCATTCCCTCTCTCATCTCATCTTGTGGTGTTAGAGGAGTTCTTTTGATTTCATCCGTTCGAAATGCAGCTTGTGTAAGAATTGCAATTAATCAACCGGTTAATTAAGTAATTAATATTGTCCAAATTAGATTCCGAAAATTTAGAGAGAGAATTTGAGGATTTAAAGGTGATTTGGACTCAGTGGATTTTTCTGAGTCAGAAAATGTGCTTTCTGCGAAAAATCGTGAAAAACCGCGAACCGGCAGTTGAACCGGTTGAACCGGTTCAAGTCTGCCCGGTACCGCACGAGAAAAAGTGAAAACTGTTAAAAACCTTAGAAAAAGGTTATAAATGGAAAACCGGGTGTTAATTTTAAAGGTTTGGCCCGAAGTTGGGCCAAACGGGCTAAAAACGCTAACGGGTTGGACCCGACCCAAATTGGACCCAAGCCCAACATATAAAAGGGTTCATAAGTGAACCCATTTCAGCATAAAACACAAACAAACACACTCATACATGTTGAAAGGAGAAGAAGAGAGAAACCCCATGAGCACTATTCATTGTCAACTTCCAACTTCCTACGCTCATATCTTGAGTTAGAGAGCTCCGATCGCCGCACCATTTGCGGCTACACGTTTCTCGTGAAGAGCTCTACAAAACTCATACAAGAAACTGGAGAGGTAACCATGAAACCTTTTCTATTCTCCTCTCCAAAATTTTGGTTCATAGGGTTTGTGATTAAGTGAGTTTTTGTGATTTTGGATGTTTAGGTTCACTATAATCTTTGCTTAGCTTTGGGTTTTGACATCCAAATCAGTTGGAAAAGTTAAGAGCCACTAAACCCTTGTGAATTTATGTTCAATTGGAACCCTAGGTTGATTTGAGGTAATTTGTATGCATATAGTTTGATTATTGTGGCTTTGGGAGCTATTAGAACTTATTTGTGCTTATTGGAGTGGAATTGAAAGCTTGGATTGTGGTTGGGAGCTTGTTGTGCTTATTGGAGTTTTGGTGCATATAGGGAATCGGCCAAGGTATGGTTTCGATTTTCTCTATGTAGTATATGATATTCATGGACACTTAGGCTAGTGACCCATAGGATAGGTTTGGAATTTTTATGTTGTTGATGATTGTTTGAGTTGTTGATATTGTAAATGTTGATTGAGATAATGGGGTTGGAATATGATGTAGGATGAACTTGTATGAATATGTATGTTAGTCATTAATATGGAATATGAATGAGTTGATGAGAAAGATTGATATTGATGAAATGAAAAATTGTGAATGTGTTGGTGGGAAATTGCTTGATGTGTTGGATATTGAAATTCAAGGTTGAAAATGTTGAAAATGTAAAGAAAAGAGTAGTAAAAATGGTGTAATATGTCTTAGAGTGTGGAATTTGATAAGAAATGGAGTTTTGAATGGTTTGGTATAGGTTGGAATGTGTATGGGTAAGAAATGTTGGTAATTGTGAAGTTTGGTAAAATTTGGGTTTTTGGTGAACTTTGTTCGATCATAACTTTTTTCTCGGTTTTCAAAATTGATTGAAATTTGTTTAGAATTAAAGATCTTTCAAAACCCTTTAAATAGATATGAAGTTTGTGAAAATTGGAATTTTGTAGAGGAAGTTATGATCATTCAAAGTTGGTGTTAAAAATATGAAATTCTGCAAGGTTGCAGAATTTCATGATTTCTGATATGTGCGAGCGCACACCCTGCGAAAATTTTGACCTGTACGGACGTACACACCTGTGTGCATGCACAGGTAGAGAAATGCGTTCTATTTGCAGTGCTAGCACAGCTTGTGCGCGCACATATCTAAGGAAGAATTTCAACATGTGCGGACGCACAGGCCTGTGCGAACGCACACGTTGGGAAGGCCAGTCTGTTAGGGGCGCTGGCACAGGTTGTGCGAGTGAACAGATTCTGTAAGTTTTGCCACCTATGCGTACCCACATCCCTGTGCATATGCACACATTTTAAAATCTCCTGGGCATGCGCACGCACACACCCCTGTGCGGCCGCACACGCCCTGTTTCTCAAATTTTACTTGTTTTTCAACTATTCTACCTTCCCAACAAGGTTGTAAGCTTCTATAACACCATTTTAAGACTTTTGGGCCTAGTTTTGAGTATCAGAACATGGGATATAACCTAAGGGTTCTAGTAGATGATTTTATGATAAATTAGAAAACGGAGGCCTAGGTTTCTGGCGTGCTGAGAATGGTTTGACGTTAGGTGAAGGATGAGTGATATATGAGATGAGGAATGATGAACTGTTGATATTTAGAAACTGAGTTATGAATGGGCAGTGGTTGAGATGAGTCGTGGACTCTGAATGAGATGATGGATCCATGTATACTGAAATATTGTTTTTACTGAGAATATGAGATGCTATGCGCCCGGCAGGGACGGTGGTTCGTCCCGCTTGCGTTGAGATGTGAGGTATGTGGCAAGAGTATCCCGCTCGCATCCCTTCGGATCAATAGAGCGTGCAGGCGCCGGTACCTAGACAGTGATCCGGGCACTATATCTCGGGGGTTCCCATATGAGAAAATCTGAAGGGCGACATCTCCATGGAGATGTCTCGGGTTGGCAATTGAACCGGCAATGTGATATCACAGCCAGTAGGGCAGGCATTCATCATATGCATTTTCTATCTGTTTGTTTGCTTTGCCGACTTGTAATTGTATGCCTAATTAAATAACATGCCTATTTGCTTACTTGATCTACTTGCCTTGTATGCTTTTACTTGTGAATTACTTGTATTGTTATTAACTGTGCTTTCTACTGGGATTAAGGAGGTTCGGAAGGTGGTGGCGATGAGATCGCATGGAGGATAGGTTGGTGAAGGCTGTGGGACATCGGTGTTTAGTTAGAATAGTATTCCCCTAAGATAGAGTACCCTGTTTAGTTATGTTAAGGTTTCATATAATTATGCTTATTTGTTTTAGAATGCTTTAAGTTGAATCTTGTGATGGATATGGAGCTAGGATTGCCTTTGGCATCCCGGGGTCTTATATCCTACATCACTAGGCACTGTTACCATACTGAGAACCCCCGGTTCTCATATCATATTTCTGTTGTATTTTTCAGATGCAGGTCGCAACCCACCTCGGTGAGTTGCTTTGGATGGTGACAGAAGCGGAGGATCTTAGATTCTTTTAGAGTTTTTTTGGTTTATCTTGTTTATACATCTCTCCTTTAGTATTTTGTCTTTGCTTAGAGGCTTGTATTATGAGAGAAAAACGACTAATTAGGGTGTTACAGCTTGTATCTACACAAACAAAAGTTACATAAGAAGCTTATCGGAGATATAATTCTCTGTAGAACAACTTCAAACACAGATGATTAATAAAAATACTTCACCATGTGAGAAAATGAATCTTGGAATTACTTTAATTGTCTTTGTTTCTTTTTTTAATTCTTCAATTGTAATAAGCTTCACTATAAGTGTTGAGCTCTTTCTTTCTTTCAAAAAGAAAAAATCTTGGAACTATAAAGAATGAAGCACTTGATACCATTGTCTATATTCTTGATTTAATAAATATCTTGGGAGTATATTTTCAGTACTTTAAGTACACAAATTAAGAAATAAAAAGAAATCACCAAATTTGCTTTCTAATTTGCATTGCTGAAATGTACTTCTCCTGTTCTAGTGGAAAAGATCAGATAGCATATGAATTACCAATTTACTTTAAGTGCGAAAATTGTAATTTTATATCTAAAGGTGAAATTGAATTGATTATAGATAGTTTATAACTCTAACATTCTATCAAACAAGAACTAAAATAAAAGAAAGATTCGAATGATTTCATCATTTACCTCATGATGAGTGGATAATTTATACCCTTTTTGGCATTGTTTTTACATAGTTTTTAGTATGATTTAATTACTTTTTATTGTATTTTTATTAGTTTTTATTCAAAAATAATATTTCTAGACTTTACTATGAGTTTGTGTATTTTTCTGTAATTTCAGGTATTTTCTGGCTGAAATTGAGGGACCTAAGCAAAAATCTGATTCAGAGGCTGAAAAAAGACTGCAGATGCTGTTGGATTCTGACCCTTCTGCACTTAGAGTGGCTTTTCTGGAGCTACAGAAACCCAATTGGCTCGCTCTCAATTGCGTTGGAAAGTAGACATCTTGGGCTTTCCAGCAATATATAATAGTCCATACTTTGCTCGAGATTTGATGGCCCAAACTGATGTTCAAAGTCAGCCTAAAACTTTCTGGCATAAAACGCCAGAACTGGCATGATTCTTGGCATTAAACGCCCATTTTGGCACCCAGGGTGGCATTTAACTCCAACCATGGGCATATGCACGTGAAAAATTGAAAGCTCAGCCCAGACACGTACCAAGTGGGTCCCGAAAGTGGATTTCTGCACTATCTGCACTTAGTTATTCATTTTCTGTAAACCTAAGTTACTAGTTTAGTATAAAAACTACTTTTAGAGATTCATTTTGCAACTCATGACATTTTACACTTCTATTGTATCTTCTACATCATGAGCCTCTAAACCCCATAGGTGGGGGTGAGGAGCTCTGCTGTGTTTCAATGGGTTAATGCAATTACTACTGTTTTCTATTCAATCACGCTTGATTCTATTCTAAGATACTCACTCGTACTTCAATATAGAGAATATGATAATCCGTGACACTCATCATTATCCTCAACCTATGAACACGTGCTTGAAAACCACTCCCATTCTATCTGAGCTCAACGTAGTCATTGGGCGACAGCTTGAGTGCGTATCTCTTGGGTTTCTAATCCACGGACTGAGTCCGGAGGTTAGAACCTTTGAGGTATAGGCTAGAACCAATTGGCAGCATTCCTGAGATCTGGAAAGTCTAAACCTTGTCTGTGGTATTCTGAGTAGGATCCGGGAAGGGATGACTGTGACGAGCTTCAAACCTGCGAATGTTGGGCGCAGTGACAGTGTGCAAAAGGACAAGGGTCCTATTCCGACGCTAGTGAGAACCGACAGATGATTAGCCATGCGGTAGCTGTACATGGTATTTTTCATCCGAGACGAGAAATCCGACAGTTGATTAGCCGTGCAGAGATCGTACCTGGTATTTTTCATCCGAGAGGATCATACAGCTTGCCATTGAAGGGAGCCATGCGTGTTTGGAGAAGAAGACAGTAGGAAAGCAGAGATTTAGACGACAGAGCATCTCCGGAACCTCAACCTGTTCCTCATTACTGAATCACAAGTAACCTTTTATTTCATGTTATTTATTTTTCGCAAACAAAATTTTTTTTATCATTAATCTCCTGACTAAGATTTACAAGATAACCATAGCTTGCTTCAAGCCAGCAATCTCTGTGGGATCGACCCTCACTCACGTAAGATATTTCTTGGATGACCCAATGCACTTGCTAGTTAGTTGTGAGGTGTTGTGAAAAGTGTGATCACAATTTCGTGCACCAAGTTTTTGGCGCCATTGCTGGGGATTGTTCGAGTTTGGACAACTGACGGTTTATTTTGTTGCTTAGATTAGGAAAAATTTATCTTTCTGGTTTAGAGTCACAAAAAAATTGAGTCTTCTATTATTGTTTTTACTTAAAATTTTAAAATCCTGATTTTCTTTTTCTAAATTAATTTCGAAAATTTTTAAAACCAATAACTTCATAATTTAGTCTTCTGTTTGAGTTTAGTTTCATGTTTTAAGTTTGGTATCAATTGCATGATTTTATTTTTCTTTCAATTTTTAGAATCATATGTTCTTAGTTCTTTCTTAATCTTCAAGTTGTTCTTGTTTATTTTCCTTGTTTGATCTTTAGTTTTTCTTGCTTTTGTGTCTTTTCTTGTTTTTCTTGTGCATTTTTGAATTATTAGTGTCCAAAGTATAAAAATTTTTAAGTTTGGTGTCCTTTGTGTTTTTATTTTTTTAAAAATTTCCAAAATTTGTTCTTGGTGTTCATCTTGATCTTCAAAGTGTTCTTGGTGTTCATCTTGACATTCAAAGTTGTCTTGATTATTTTCTTTGTTTTGATCTAAAAAATTCTAAGTTTGGTGTCATTTTATTGTTTTTCTCTTTCCTCATTAAATTAAAAAAAAATTCAATAAAATATCTTTTCCTTTATTTGCTCATTATTTTCGAATTCCTTAGTTTGATTTAGTCAAAATTTTTAAAATTTGGTAGTTTCTTGTTAGGCAAGTTAGAATTTCAATTTTAAAAATTTATCTTCTTAAATCTTTTCCAGAACAAATTCCTTTTCAAATTTCTTTTATTATTATTTTTTTCGAAAATCTTTTATAAAATTTTTCAAAATCCTTTTTTATTTTACTCATAATTTTCGAATTACTTGCACTATTTTATTATTTTGATTGAAAAATTTTAAGTTTGGTATTTCCTTGTTGAGAAAGTTTCAATCTTCAAATTTTAAAATCATATCTTTTTCAAATCTTTTTAATTAATTAGCCATTTTAGTATTCAAATTTTTTTATTTTAGTATATTCTATTTTATTTTTTTTCTTTTAGTTTTCGAAACTTATTTTCTAGTTTCCAATTATTTTATTTTATTTTTTTTCTTTTGAATTTGTTTATCCTTAATTAAATAAAATAAAAATAAAAATATTTTATTTTCTCCATCATGGACCTAAGTGGAAATGAACAGTCCAGAAGGACTCTGGGGTCATATGCTAACCCCACTAATACTTCCTATGGGAGTAGTATCTGTATACCTCCCATTAGAGAAAGCAGCTTTGAGCTAAATCCTCAGCTCATTATCATGGTGCAGCAAAATTGCTAGTATTCTGGTCTTCCACAGGAAGAACCTACTGAGTTTCTGGCATAGTTCTTACAAATTGCTGACACAGTACGTGATAAGGAAGTAGATCAGGATGTCTACAGATTATTACTGTTTTTATTTGCTGTAAAAGATCAAGCTAAGAGGTGGTTAAACAACCAACCCACAACAAGCATAAGAACATGGAAACAGTTATCAGACAATTTCCTGAATCAATATTTCCCTCCAAAAAGGATGACACAGCTAAGGTTGGACATCCAAGGATTTAAACAAGAGGATAATGAATCTCTTTATAATGCTTGAGAGAGGTACAGAGGGATGCTAAGGAAATGCCCCTCTGAAATGTTTTCAGAATGGGTGCAATTAGACATCTTTTACTATGGGCTTACAGAAAAGGCCCAAATGTCTCTAGACCACTCAGCTGGTGGATCTATACATATGAGAAAGACAATTGAAGAGGCTCAAGAGCTCATTGACACAGTTGCTAGAAATCAATATCTATACTTAATTAGTGGGTCCTCCATGAAAGAAGAAGCTAATGCAGTATCCACTGAACTTAGTCCTCAAGAACAAGTTGCTGAACTCAATCAACAATTGCTTGTTATAACAAAATAGTTAGCAGAATTTAAAGAGATGTTGCAAGAAACCAAAGATGCTAATGAAAATATGGAAAAACACTTGAATCAGACAAGACAGCAGCTATCTAAACAGATAACAGAAGAATGCCAAGCTGTTCAATTAAGGAGTGGGAAGACATTAAATGTCTCAATTCAAAGCAGCAGAAAGCCAAGAAAGGAACAAATGAAAGAGGATGACCAACCCACTGCGCAAAATCCCTCTGAGGACAGTAAAAGCCCAGAAAGGAATGATTCTGGCGTTCAAATGCCAGAAAAGGGTAAGAAAGTGGCGTTAAACGCCCAAGGGATGGCCAGTTCTGGTGTCCAAACGCCAGAAAAGGGTGACAATCTGGCGTTAAATGCCCATGCAGCACCCAATTCTGGTGTTCAAACGCCAATAAGGGATCAGACACCTGAAACTGCTGATAATAACTCCCTTAAGCAGGCTTCTCCAACCACTTCTGTAGGAAATAAACCTGCAGCAACTAAGGTTGAAGAATACAAAGCCAAGATGCCTTATCCTCAGAAACTATGCCAAGCGGAACAGGATAAACAATTTGCCCGCTTTGCAGACTATCTCAGGACTCTTGAAATAAAGATTCCGTTTGCAGAGGCACTTGAGCAAATACCCTCTTATGCTAAGTTCATGAAAGAAATCTTATGTCATAAGAAGGATTGGAGAGAAACTGAAAAAAGTTTTCCTCACTGAAGAATGCAATGCAGTCATTCTGAAAAGCTTACTAGAAAAGCTTAAAGATCCCGGAAGCTTTATGATACCATGCACAGTAGATGGTGCTTGTACCAAGACAACTCTATGTGATATTGGGGAAAGTATAAACCTAATACCTGCATCCACTATCAAAAAGCTTGCTTTGAATGATGAAATTAAACCAACCCGGATATGTCTTCAACTTGTTGATGACTCCATTAAGATTCCATCAGGCGTAATTGAGGAAATGATTGTCAAGGTTGGGCCATTTGCCTTTCTCACTGACTTTGTAGTGCTGGAAATGGAGGTGCACAAGAATGCAACTCTCATTCTAGGAAGACCTTTCCTAGCAATTGGACGAACCCTCATTGACGTCCAAAAAGGGGAGATAACCATAATAGTCAATGAGGATGAGTTTAAGTTGAATGATGTCAAAGCTATGCAGCATCCAGACACATCAAAGGACTACATGAGAGCTGATATTATTGACTCCCTGGTGTAAGAAGTCAATATGACTGAGAGTCTGAGAGTCTCGAATCAGAGCTAGAGGACATTTTTAAAGATGTTCAGCCTGATCTGGAGGAACCAGAGAAAACAGAAGAACCTCTGAAAACTCCTCAGGAAGAGGAGAAGCCTCCTAAACCCGAGCTCAAACCACTACCACCATCCCTGAAATATGCATTTCTAGGAGAAGATGACACTTTTCCCATGATCATAAGCTCTACCTTGGAGCCACAGGAAGAGAAAGCACTAATTCAGGTGCTAAGGACACACAAGACAGCTCTTGAGTGGTCCATAAGTGATCTTAAGGGCATTAGCCCCGCTAGATGCATGCACAAGATCCTATTGGAGGATGATGCTAAGCCAGTGGTTCAACCACAGAGTCAGCTGAATCCAGCCATGAAGGAGGTGGTGCAGAAAGAGGTCACTAAGTTACTAGAGGCTGGGATTATTTATCCTATTTCTGATAGCCCCTGGGTGAGCCCTGTCCAAGTTGTCCCCAAGAAGGGAGGCATGATAGTGGTTCATAATGAAAAGAATGAACTGATTCCTACAAGAACAGTTACAGGGTGGCGTATGTGTATAGACTACAGAAGGCTCAATACAGCCACCAGGAAGGATCATTTTCCTTTACCATTCATAGACCAGATGCTAGAGAGACTAGCAGGTCATGAATACTACTGCTTTTTGGATGGCTATTCAGGTTACAAACAAATTGCAGTAGATCCTCAGGACTAAGAGAAAACAGCATTCACATGTCCATCTGGGGTATTCGCCTACAGAAGGATGCCATTTGGTCTGTGCAATGCACCTGCAACCTTTCAGAGGTGCATGCTCTCTATTTTTTCTGATATGGTAGAGAAATTTATGGAAGTCTTCATGGATGACTTCTCAGTATTTGGAGACTCATTCAGCTCCTGTCTTGACCATCTAGCACTTGTTCTAAAAAGGTGCCAAGAGACTAACCTGGTTTTAAACTGGGAGAAATGTCACTTTATGGTGACTGAAGGAATTGTCCTTGGGCACAAAATTTTGAACAAGGGAATAGAGGTGGATCAAGCTAAGGTAGAGGTAATTGAAAAATTACCACCACCTACCAATATTAAGGCAATCAGAAGCTTTCTGGGGCATGCAGGATTCTATAGGAGGATTATAAAGGATTTTTCAAAAATTGCAAAACCTCTGAGCAATCTGCTAGCTGCTGACATGCCATTTGTCTTTGACACAGAGTGTCTGCAGGCGTTTGAGACTCTGAAAGCTAAGCTAGTCATAGCACCAGTTATTTCTGCACCAAACTGGACATTACCATTCAAACTAATGTGTGATGCCAGTGATCATGCCATTGGTGCAGTATTAGGACAGAGGCATAACAAGCTTCTGCACGTCATTTACTATGCTAGCTGTGTCTTGAATGATGCACAGAAGAATTACACAACCACAGAAAAGGAGTTGCTTGCAGTGGTTTATGCCATTGACAAGTTCAGATCTTATTTAGTAGGATCAAAAGTAATTGTGTACACTGATCATGCTGCTCTAAAATATCTCCTCACAAAGCAGGATTGAAAACCCAGACTTATAAGATGGGTGTTGCTTCTGCAAGAGTTTGATATAGAAATAAGAGACAGAGAACCAAGTAGCTGATCACCTGTCCCGGATAAAACCAGTAGCAGGGGCATCCCCCCTCCTACTGAGATCTCTGAAACTTTTCTGGATGAGCAACTCTTTGCCATTCAGGAATTATCATGGTTTGTAGACATTGCAAACTATAAAGCTGTGAGATTCATACCCAAAGAGTACAGTAAGCAACAAATGAAAAAATTAATTTCTGATGCAAAGTACTACTTGTGGGATGAACCATATCTCTTTAAGAGGTGTGCAGACGGAATAATCCGTAGATGTGTGCCTAGAGAAGAGGCACAGAAGATCCTATGGCATTGCCATGGATCACAATATAGAGGACACTTTGGAGGTGAGCGAACAGCCACAATGGTTGTCCAATGGGGTTTCTACTGGCCTACCCTCTATAGAGACTCCCAAGAGTTTGTACGTAACTATGACAGTTGCCAGAGAGCTGGTAATCTGCCTCACGGTTACGCCATGCCTCAGCAAGGGATCTTAGAGATTGAGTTGTTTGATGTATGGGGTATTGACTTCATGGGACCTTTCCCACCATCATATTCAAACACTTATATTCTGGTGGCAGTAGACTATGTATCTAAATGGGTAGAGGCAATTGCAACACCCACTAATGATACTAAGACAGTAATGAAGTTCCTCCAAAAGTATATCTTCAGTAGGTTCGCTGTCCCTAGGATACTGATCAGTTATGGAGGCACTCATTTCTGTAATAAATAGCTTGACTCTGCTCTGGTCAGATATGGAATTAACCATAAAGTGGTAACTCCATATCATCCACAGACAAATGGGCAGGCTGAAGTCTCGAATAGAGAACTCAAACAAATCCTAGAAAGGACTGTGAGCACCCATAGAAGGGATTGGGCAAGAAGTCTGGGTGATACTTTGTGGGCATACAGAACAGCATTCAAGACTCCTATAGGGACCTTTCCATACCAGCTTGTGTATGGAAAAGCTTGTCATCTGCCACTGGAACTGGAACACAAGGCCTATTGGGCAACCAGGTTCCTAAACCTTGATGCTAAGGTAGCTGGAGAGAAAAGATTACTCCAATTGAATGAGCTGGAGGAATTCAGACTCAATGCTTTCGAAAATGCTAAAATTTATAAAGAGAAAGCAAAAGATGGCATGACAAAAGGCTTTCATCTAGAGTCTTTGAGAAAGGGCAGAAAGTCCTGCTGTTTAACTCTAGGCTCAGATTGTTCCCTGGGAAAATGAAATCCCGGTGGAGGGGACCGTATGTGATAACAAGTGTGTCACCATATGGCTATATAGAGCTTCAAGATATTGATTCTGACAAAACATTCATTGTCAATGGACAGAGAATCAAACATTATCTTGAAGGCAATGTTGAGCAAGAATGCTCAAAACCGAGACTAAATTAAAAAGCTCAGCAAAGTCCAGCTAAAGACAATAAAGAAGCACTTGCTGGGAGGCAACCCAGCCATTATAAAAAATTAGATGTTTATAACAATTATATAAGTCCATTTAATTTTGTTATTCATGTTTGTTAATGCTTTTCAGTGAATAAGTCAAGGATATGAAGGTTCAGAACATAAAGCAGAAGAATCACAAAAAAAAAGAGCTCACTGGCATTAAAACGCCAGTAAAGAGGCAATTTGGGCGTTAAACGCCAGAATGGCTACCATTCTGGGCGTTAAACACCAGAATGGGCAGCATTCTGGGCATTTAATGCCAGAACTGGCAGCATTCTGGGAGTTCAGAAAAATGCCCAGTAAGGAAGGATTTCTGGCGTTTAACGCCAGCCAGGGTATCTGGCTGGGCGTTAAACGCCCAAAATGGCCACCAGATGGGTGTTAAACACCAGAATGGCTATCATTTTGGGCGTTTAATGCCAGTATAGCTAGAGGAGAGGTAATTTCATTTCCAATTCAATTTTTTTTTTGAATTTTCATGTTTTAAATCAAAATTTTCTGCATTCAAACATCACAACATTCACTTTTTAATTTTCATTCACAAAAATTTATAATCTTATACATTCTTTTTAATTTTTTTTCAATTCTTTTCAATTCCTTTTCAAAAACTCATTCATATTTCCAATTTCTTTTCAATTTTTTAACTCATTCATATTATCTTTTATTTCATAGATGCATAAACAAAAATTCATATCTAATTTCCTCAAATCTTTTCCATATCTCTTAATTTTGAAAACAATCTTCTCCTTTTTATGTCATGTTTATCTTTTATTAATCATATCTTTCAAAGCATATATTTTTCTAAAATTTCAAACCCTTTCCCTCCCTCCCTTTTATTTACACATTCGGCCATCACCTCTTATCCCTCATTCGAATGCTTCTCTCCATCTATTCATCTTTTTTCTTTTTATTTTGCTTGAGGACAAGCAAATCTCTAAGTCTGGTGTGATTTTCGTGATCCCTAAGTTAAAACAAACCAATCTCATGGCACCCAAAGGAAGACAAAATGCTTCAAAAGAGAAGAAAGAAAGCAATCCAAAGCCACGTTGGATGCATGAGAACTTCTGCACCAAAGAACATGAAGACCATTATTTCAAAATTGTGTGCAAAAGATCAGTGATCCCAGAAGTTAGGTTCAATCTGAAAGAAGATGAATACCCAGAGATCTAAGAGCAGATTCAAAACAGGGGCTTGGAAGTCCTGGCTAATCCTGAGATACATGATGGAAGAAACATGGTCCAGGAATTCTATGCAAATCTGTGGATGACAGAGAAGCAAAGATTAGAGGGAACTGCTTTCTACACCTTTCAGACTATGGTCAGAGGGAAGGTTATTTACTTCCACTTTGATAAAGTGAGAGAGGTTCTTAAACTTCCTCAACTACAAGATGATCCAGAATCCTTTAACAGGAGAATGCTCAAGGATAAATGGCTAGATCAAGTTCTAGAGGACATATGTATCCCTGGAACCAAGTGGATTACCAATTCAAAAGGTGTCCCAAACCAGTTAAAGAGAGGAGATCTCAAACCAGTTACTAGAGGGTGGCTGGATTTCATAGGACGTTCTATTCTCCCAACCAGTAACCGATCTGAAGTCACTATCAAGAGGGCAGTGATGATTCACTGTATTATGCTGGGGGAGGAGGTAGAGATTCATCAGCTGATCTCTGTTGAAATTTACATGTTTGCAAACAAGGAATCCACTGAGGCCAAGTTGGCCTACCCAAGCTTGATTAGTCTGTTATGCAAAGATGCGGGAGTACATATGGGTGTGGATGAATATATCACAGTTGAACGCCAAATCACCAAAAAAGTGATGGATGGACCTCAAATTCAAGATAACCCCATCAAGAGGGGGCGCATGAGCTCCTCCCAGAAATTTCTCAATTTGACTACTGGGCCCGCTTAGAAGCATTTGTCACCAAGCTGCAAGAAGCTGTGAATCAACTCAAAGAAGAACAGTAGAATCAAAACATCATGCTTTGCAAAATGTTCATAGAACAAGAGAAACAATGGCGTGAGATACAGGAGCTAAAGCGTTAGAAGCTGTCCCTTGAAGAGTTGGATGTCCCACAGATTGAAGGAGCACCTATCCCTCAAAATCAAGGTTGTTGAGTCGTAACTCTGTGATAACTTTTATTATTAGAAACCTATTTTAAGAGTTACATAAGCATTAGTATTAGAGTCATTTATTTTAATGTCTTTAATTTCCTTTCTTTTATTATTATTTGTCTGTTTTTATGTTTATTTTATGTCTTATTTTTATTCCATGATCAATAAAGTTTAGAGTCTATGTCTTAAAGATATGAATGATTCCATGAATCCCTCACCTTTCTTAATTAAATAATATTTTTATTTGTAAAAGAAAAAGAAGTACATGGGTTTCGAAATTTATCATGAAATTAGTTTAATTATTTTGATGTGGTGGCAATAATTTTTGTTTTCTGAATGAATGCTTGAACAGTGCATGTTTTTGATTTTGTTGTTTATGAATGTTAAAATTGTTGGCTCTTGAAAGAATAATGGAAAAAGGAGAAATGTCATTGATAATCTAAAAAATAATAAAATTGATTCTTGAAGCAAGAAAAAGCAGTGAAAAGCAAGGCTTGCAAAAAAAAAAAGGCGAAAAAAAAATAAAAAAAAGGAAGAAAAAGAAAAAGCAAGCAGAAAAAGCCAATAACCCTTTAACCCAAAATGCAAGGGTAAGAGGGATCCAAGGCTTTAAGCATTAATGGATAGGAGGGCCCACAGGAATAAAATCCTGGCCTAAGCGGCTAAACCAAGCTGTCCCTAACCATGTGCTTGTGGCGTGAAGGTGTCAAGTGAAAAGCTTGAGACTGAGCAGTTAAAGTCGTGGTCCAAAGCAAAAAGAGTGTGCTTAAGAGCTCTGGACACCTCTAACTGGGGACTCTAGCAAAGCTGAGTCACAATATGAAAATGTTCACCCAGTTATGTGTCTGTGGCATTTATGTATCCGGTGGTAATACTAGAAAACAAAATGCTTAGCATCACGACCAAGACTCATAAAGTAACTGTGTTCAAGAATCAACATACTGAACTAGGAGAATCAATAACACTATCTGAATTCTGAGTTCCTATGGATGCCAATTATTCTAAACTTCAAAGGATAAAGTGAGATGCCAAAACTGTTCAGAAGCAAAAAGGCTAGTAGCCCCGCTCATCTAATTGGAACTAAGTTCATTGATAAGTTTGGGATTTATTGTATTTTCTCTTCTTTTTATCCTATTTTGTTTTTAGTTGCTTGGAGACAAGCAACAATTTAAGTTTGGTGTTGTGATGAGCGGATAATTTATACTCTTTTTGGCATTGTTTTTACATAGTTTTTGGTATGATTTAATTACTTTTTATTGTATTTTTATTAGTTTTTATTCAAAAATAACATTTCTAGACTTTACTATGAGTTTATGTGTTTTTCTGTAATTTCAGGTATTTTCTGGCTGAAATTGAGGGATCTGAGCAAAAATCTGATTCAGAGGCTGAAAAAGGACTGCATATGCTGTTGGATTCTGACCCTTCTGCACTCAGAGTGGCTTTTCTGGAGCTACAGAAGCCCAATTTGCACGCTCTCAATTGCGTTGGAAAGTAAACATCTTGGGCTTTCCAGAAATATATAATAGTCCATACTTTGCTTGAGATTTGATGGCCCAAACTGATGTTCAAAGCCAGCCTAAAACTTTCTGGCGTAAAACGCCAGAACTAGCATGATTCTTGGCATTAAATGCCCATTTTGGCACCCAGGGTGGCATTTAACTCCAACCTTGGGCATATGCTCGTGAAAGCTTGAAAGCTCAGCCCAGACACACACCAAGTGGGTCCAGAAGTGGATTTCTGCACTATCTGCACTTAGTTATTCATTTTCTGTAAACCTAAGTTACTAGTTTAGTATAAAAACTACTTTTAGAGATTCATTTTGCAACTCATGACATTTTACACTTCTATTGTATCTTCTACAGCATGAGCCTCTAAACCCCATAGGTGGTGGTGAGGAGCCCTGCTGTGTTTCAATGGGTTAATGTAATTACTAATATTTTCTATTCAATCACGCTTGATTCTATTCTAGGATACTCACTCATACTTCAATATAGAGAATATGATGATCCATGACACTCATCATTATCCTCAACCTATGAACGCGTGCCTGACAACCACTCCCGTTCTATCTAATCTCAATGTAGTCATTGGGCGACAGCTTGAGTGCGTATCTCTTGGGTTTCTAATCCACGGACCGAGTACGGAGGTTACAACCTTCGTGGTATAGGCTAGAACTAATTGACAGTATTCATGGGATCTGAAAAGTCTAAACCTTGTTTATGGTATTCCGAGTAAGATCCGGAAAGGGATGACTGTGACTAGCTTCAAACCTGTGAATGTTGGGCGCAGTGACAGTGTGCAAAAGGACAAGGGTCCTATTCCGACGCTAGTGGAAACCGACAGATGATTAGCCGTGCGGTAGCTGTACATGGTATTTTTCATCCGAGAGGATCATACAGCTTGCCATTGAAAGGAGTCATGCGTGTTTGGAGAAGAAGACAGTAAGAAAGCAGAGATTCAGACGACAGAGCATCTCCGGAACCTCAACCTGTTCCTCATTACTGAATCACAAGTAACCTTTTATTTCATGTTATTTATTTTTCGCAAACAAAACCATTTTTATCATTAATCTTCTGACTAAGATTTACAAGATAACCATAGCTTGCTTCAAGCTGGCAATCTCCGTGGGATTGACCCTTACTCACATAAGGTATTACTTGGACGACCCAGTGCACTTGCTGGTTAGTTGTGCGGAGTTGTGAAAAGTGTGATCACAATTTTGTGCACCACCTCCCGCTGCAAAGCCTCATCAAGCTCCTGCTTATCATCAGGAGTGATGTCTTTGGCGTACAGCTGAGATAAACAATTCCGGATCCTGAAGAAAGCATTAAAATTCAATTTCAACGATTATAAGTAATTAAAAATGTTGTTTCCTTAACGTCCAGATGCAACATTCAAAAGTGGTTACATTGATTTAAAAGAGAACTTGGCTATGGCTTCAGAACAACAAGAACCATAAAGATATGAAACTATTTGTGCTGTCCTAACTTAGAATTTTAGGAACATGAAGCTCAAATCAATACACATGGAATTAGTTAACAGATAGAGTGAAGAGGAGGTACCTGTCACAGATTTGAACTTGTTCCAACATGGACGTCATTCTTTGCTGATCAGCTTCTGGAAGTGATTCCAAACTAGCTAACATGCTCTTATCCATGATTCAACTAGGGATTTTAGAGAAGAAACTCAAACCCCAAGAACGAAATTAAAACTAGTTAACTAATAATAATATAGGATGAAACTAAAGACCAAAAAGAAATAGAAAGCAAACAAAACTTAACTAAATATGAAGTAGAAATACAAGTTAATAACAAGAAATTAGCCTTATTAACCAAAGCTGGAAGTTCAGAAGAAATAGAATAAAAGGGCTATAAAAAGCTCACTTTATCCAAATTATCAATGTAAACAGAACCAGGAGAAATTGTTTGATTACTTACTTTAACTGAAATAAAAGATGAATCTGAATTATATATCAGCAGAAAAACCACAAGAGAAGGACAGGACAGAAAAGTCTATACTTATGAACAATAATTTAGAAACAAGTTAATCAGATTTATATTTTGTAACTCATAAACATAGATATATCTAACTAATTTATGTATCTATGTGAATTGTGTATTGTGTATTGTGTCTCTATCAGTGCAAATATTCCCTTTATTTAGTAGCAAAATACTAGTTAATTTTGAACTAACATACTACAAAAATAGCAGCTATTGCATAAACTAGTGCCCCAATGAATGA
Organism: Arachis ipaensis; assembly: GCF_000816755.2. Taxonomy (NCBI): domain Eukaryota; kingdom Viridiplantae; phylum Streptophyta; class Magnoliopsida; order Fabales; family Fabaceae; genus Arachis; species Arachis ipaensis. The sequence goes on along the minus strand of NC_029790.2, from coordinate 105,453,298 downwards.
GGCTGCTACCATGACCTATAGGTCACAGGATAAGTTAGCAGCCTTTAATCTCTATTAATCTTACCAAGTCCTTGACAATACTGCTTAGAATTTGATGCTTAATCTCTCCCTTTAACAAAAGAGGAACATTATTCTTGAAAACCCTACAAAATAAATCCAACAATCACATCCTACAATAAGTGGGGAGGGGAAAAAAGTGGAAAGGAGGATAAGAAAAAATTAAGTTAAATGCCAAAATTGGTTAAATAAAATATTTAAATAGCACATTTTGATATCAGCATATAGTTATCCTACTCTTTAGTCCAACCAATTATGATCACACATATCATAACTAGAAGTAACTTAAATTTGAGCAGGTGGTCCCAAATAGCATAAAATTTTCCTGGAAGAACTGAGAATGAGATAAAGAACTATTGGCATCCATATTTGAAATAGAGAGTGATATCCAGTATGCTAAGGAAATAGAATCTCATGAACAAGTTCAGTATGCTACCTCAAGCTCAGAAACCAGGGATTCTTCTCCACTTTGCAATAAAGTAATATGATAATCAAGTGCTGGCAATGGATTCTTCTTCGCCTTGGTCTTCCTCCTGGTCTTCAAAGCATGCAATAGTCTACACAAAAAGCAAGGGTGGAACAAAAGTAAATCAAGTGAAACAAAAGGAGTAATGAGGGTACGAGAGTTCACCCGCGCCGCAACATACCCAAACCCCCCAAATTGAAATCCTTAAAATCAAAACCCTAACCCTCTGAAATTTTAGAACCCTAAAAATACATACCTTCACCACCACGCTGGTGAGTGACAGGAGGACGATGCTAAATAGCAATGTGAGCACGCAGCGAAACGTATTTGGGGTTAGCGTCGAGTGTTTGGTGCTGACGATGGTGACGACCAAAGCTGAGGATGCTGATGACGACCAATGCTGACAACTGATGGCTCTCGAGTGGTTAGCGTCGAGTGGGGAAGAGGAGCGGTGAGTGTGGAAGAGGAGCTGCGGTTCTGGAGTGGTGACACCGATGGATCTCAAGTGGTTGGTAGGACGACGGTGAAACATATTTGGGTTGTAAGAGGCACGAAGTGGTGGTGGTGAGATCAGAGTGTTGGTGGTGAGAGGCACGAAGTGGTTTTCCGATAACGGTGAGATCAGAGTGTTGGTGTTGGTGGTGAGAGCTGAGAGGCACCAATTTGGCTAAGTTACATACGTTGTGTGTTGGTGTGAAGTATGGGTGAAAAGGAAAAAAAATTACTAAGTCTCGCAGGGATTTGGGCCAACATAGATTAGGCAACACTTCTGAAGCGCACCTAAAACTTAACGAATGGGTTACTTTTTAAAAGCGCTCCCTTTGGTAAAAAAAAAGTGTATCCATAACTTTTTAGATTCGACTATGCTTTATAAGTGATATTTAAAATATCTAAGATGACGCTTTTAAAGTGATGCCTCAATAGTGTTTCCTTTTCTCCTATAAAAGGGCACCATGCGAAAAAGCGTAGCCTATTAGAATAGGCTACGCTTTTCAAATGTAGCTTAAAAAAAGTGTGACTGAATGGGTATTTTTCTTGTAGTGTTTCTTACTTCTCAAGTTTTCTTTCTCTCTAATAACACTTATATGGTATCAGTTAGCTACCTAGATCCATATGAGATGTAATTAACAATTCTCCACTATCACCACCTCCTTCAATGACTCCCACCACCACCAATAATGTTGCTGCAATCAACAAACCATTATTTGTTCCTTTATCAGAAAAATTATGCGATGATAATTTTCTTACATGTAGGCACCTAGTTACCCTCACAATTTTGGACAAAAATTTTAAGATCATTTAGACAAAGCGAAGATCCCTGTACGTTATACAACTATTGGTAATCAAGAGTCAAACATAGAATAAAAAGCTTACAAAGAATGAAGAGTAGATGGTTATAATTGTACCTCTTGGCTATTTGCTTCAATGGAATTCTCCTTCAAACACAAAGTTCTTGGATGTCAATTTACGCATGAAATCTGGACCAGTATCCATACACATTTTACTTCAAAAAACCAAAGCACGAATTTAGTAACTCCAATTATAACTCAAATTAGTGAAAAAACTCGAATCTACTTCAAATATTTGCTTCAAATCAAGAAGTTAGTTGATGTATTGGCCATAAAAAGAGCTCTAATCATAGATTCTAAATATACAAATGTCATTTTAGATAGTTTGAATGAATATTATCATTCATTCATCACTCTTGTCACTGCTAAAGATCCATTATACTCAATTCCAGACCTTGAAGTTCTCTTGATGGCACAAGAAGACATCATTGAGAGATTTAAAAAGCTTGATACAACAATGGTACAAGTTAACATGGCACAAACAATTCCTTCAAATGCAAGAAATCTTGAAACTACCAATTATTCAACCTTTGGAAGAGGCAATTTTGATATGCCTAATAAAGGTACCTTTGGAAGAAGAGGTAAAGGAGGACGAAATGCTAGAGGAGGCAAAGGCACTTGGATGAACACAAATCTCCCTCAATGTCAGATTTGTGGGAAGCTTGGTCATGTTGCAAGCTATTGCTACTTCCGATTTGACCAATCTTTCCAACATAATCAACCAAATTCTTCAAATTCAGTCATGCATAATCTCGCCACCTCCACCATCCTTCCATAATCCAAGAGCTATGATGGCAACACCTTTAATATCAGATCCATCATGGTATGCTAATTCTGATGTATCTTATTACTGCACACCAGATCAATAAAACTAACAAAATTCTACTGAATATCATGGACAAGAGCAAGTTTACATTGGAAATAGATCAGGTATTCTTATTCACCATATTGGAAATTCAATTCTTGGACATAAACTAACTTATAAACATTACAACTTATATGATTTGCTGCATGTATCATTTGTTGCTCATAATCTCATAAGTGTCTCAAGGTTTGCAAGAGATAATCATATTTATTTTTTTCTTTTGACTTGATTTTTGTTTAGTAAAATCATAGGCTACTAAAGAGATTCTTCTTCGAGGAACAACTGAGAAAGAAATGTATCATTTTGAGAGGGTTTCTGTTCATGCCCGGGGTCGAGCTGTATGACCCAGGCTGATTGAAGACAAGTCGACCGACCTCTTCAGGTCAGGAGTAACCGACCTCCTCTCAAAGAGTTCGGCCAGAATGCTACAAAGATCCCAAACAGGCCCAAATAAAGGAAACATAGCCCAATCTAAAGGCAACTAAATCCTAGAAAGATAAGGGTGGTTCCCCTTAAAGATAAGATGACCTCACTCAGAAGATAAGATAAGATAACTAACTTATCTTATCCGGAAAGGTCAGCCTACACCATTATAAATACACTGGAGCACCCAGGTATAATTCATACTCTGATTCTACTAAAAACCTGCTTAAAGTCCATGCTAACTTAAGCATCGGAGTCTCTTGCAGGTACCACCACCCTCCGATGACCAAGGATCAGCAGCACCACCAAGTCTAACAAGTCGGACACGACAGCTCTGGCCACCACCGCAGATCTCGTCCGAGATCGACCTACAGTTTCAGGTAACCCTCGGAACATTGGCGCCGTTGCCGGGGAACTTGGAAGTCATTCCATCACCATGGTGGACAACATGGACAACGATCACAACTCTGATGTAGAAAACAGGACGCCGCATAAGAACGCAGACACCACACCTCAGCAAAACGGAGAAAAGCATCCTCCAAATACAGAAATTCTAGAAGCTCTCCGAGAACAGCAGAATCGCCTCAAACAGCTCGAACAGGAAGCAGAACACCAATGCGAAGCTGAGAGGGACCTACGGAGAGAAACTAGACGACGCCGAGAGCTAGAAGATAAGCTCTTAAAGCTTGAAGCTGATCTCAAAGCTAAAACAGCTCAACCCAGTCACGGCGACAGCCCCCATAAGGATCAAGATCCTTTCACCAAAGAAATCATGAAAGCTAAGGTTCCAAAGGATTTTAAAGCTCCCAACATGACCCCATACGACGGTACCTCCGATCCAAGCCATCATCTCACCAACTTTAGAAGCAGAATGTATCTCACCGATGCCTCGGACACTATTCGATGCAAAGCCTTCCCGACTACTCTAACAAAGACGACAATTAAGTGGTTCGACAACCTGCCTCCCAGATCCATCACAAGTTTTGACGATATAGCTAAGAAGTTTCTTGCCAGATTTTCCATTCAGAAGGACAAAGCCAAACACGCCCCAAGCCTATTAGGAATCAAACAGGGATATCGGGAGAGTCTTTGCTCTTATATGGAAAGATTCAACAAAGCTTGCCTAGACATACAAAGCCTTCCAACAGAATCAGCCATCATGGGTCTCATCAATGGCCTACGAGAAGGACCCTTTAGTCACTCTGTATCAAAGAAACACCCAACATCTTTAAATGAAGTGCAAGAAAGGGCAGAGAAATATATCAACATGGAAGAAAATTCTTGATTAGGAGAGACCTCAAAATCCAGATTCTCCTACTAATCCCGGGATAAGGATAAAGAGTACAAGAAAAAGGAAGATCAACACGGAGAGAAGCCTAAAAAATATCACAATTACACCCCTCTTCAAGTGTCTCTTGTGGATGTTTTCCGAGAAGTATGCTACACCGAAGATTCCACCTCCTCGTCCAATCAAAAGCAAAAAAGGAGGGGAAAATCGGACAGAATACTGTGAGTACCACCGAATCTATCGACATCCTATAAACGAGTGCTTCGACCTGAAAAATGTCATAGAAAAATTGGTAAAAGAGGGACGACTAGATCGATACTTAGCCAACAAAACGGATGAACCCAGAAAAAGAAGAAGGGATAAAGAGGTCAGACGAACTGAATGACCACCCCGCACCCTAGAGAGGCACGTTCACATGATAAATGGAGGATTCGCAGGAGGAGGAATCTCCAAATCATCTCGCAAAAGGCACCTTAAAGAATTATACCATGTCGGAGGAGAGGAAGGATCACCCGACCTCCCTACCATTACTTTTACCCAAGAAGACGCGGCAGGCGTCATCCCGGGACATGATGATCCCATGGTCATTACCATCATATTGGCCAATGCCAACCTCCACCGCACACTGGTAGACCAAGGGAGCTCGGCGGATATCCTGTTTAAATCCGCCTTCGACAAACTCGGCCTACAAGAAAAAGAGCTCAGAGCATATCCGAACAGCTTGTTCGGACTAGGAGACACTCTAATCTAACCTCTTGGATATATTTCACTACACATAACCTTTGGAAAGGGAACCCGATCAAGAACACTCAACATAGACTACATCGTAGTCGACGTGAACTTAGCCTATAATGTCCTAATAAGTCAGACAACGCTAAATTAGCTTGCCACAGTAGTGTCAACTCCACATCTATGCATGAAGTTTCCAACTTCAGAAGGGATAGCCACGATAAAAGGAGACTAGAAAACTGCGCGATGCTGTTACAACGAAAGTATGAACCTTAGAGGCAAAGGAGAAAAAATCAACACTATTGAGCTCGGGGGAGTTCGAAGTCGGGAAGAACTTCATCCACAATTGGAAGACGAGATCGAGGAAGTCCAGATCGGGGATGGCCCAGATAAGACAACAAGTATTGGGGCAACTTTGAAAGGAGACATAAAGGAGTCTTTGATACAGTTCCTAAGAGATAATGTCGACCTCTTTGCATGAAAGGCTGCAGACATGCTGGGAATAGATCCCAAACTAATGTGCCACAAACTGGCAGTATACCCAGGATCTCGGCCAGTATAGCAGAAGCGTCGAAAGTTCGGACCAGAAAGATCCTAAGTTGTGGAAGAACAGGTACAAGCTCTACTGGAGGCAGGATTCATAAGAGAAGTCAAGTACCCACTATGGCTGGCCAACGTCATATTGGTGAAAAAGTCAAATGGGAAATGGCGAATGTGAACTGATTACACCGACCTCAATAAAGCATGTCCAAAAGATCCTTATCCACTTCCAAGTATAGACACTCTAGTGGATGCCTCCTTCGGATACAAGCACCTTTCCTTCATGGATGGTTATTTAGGATATAATCAAATCCCAATGTACCCACCTAATCAAGAAAAGACCTCATTCCTAACCCCAAAAGCAAATTACTGTTATGTCGTCATGCCATTTGGACTCAAAAATACAGGAGCTACCTACCAAAGATTAATGAATAAGGTCTTCGCAGACCCTATCGGGAAACTCATAGAGGTATATGTGGACGACATGTTGGTAAAAATACAAAGTGAGGAATCATTACTGTCTGACCTCGTCAAAGTGTTCGACACCATTAGAAAGCATGGAATGTGACTTAATCCCGCAAAGTGCACCTTTGCAGTAGAAGCTGGCAAATTCCTGGGTTTCATGCTAGCACAACGAGGAATTGAGGCAGACCCGGATAAATGCCGAGCTATACTCAACATGAAAAGTCTGACATGTGTCAAAGAAGTACAACAACTCAACGGAAGACTGGCAGCTTTGTCCAGATTTCTAGCCGGATCGGCCATAAGATCTCTTCCCTTTTACGCCACACTAAGAAAGGGAAAGAAGTTTGAATGGACCACAGAATGCGAGCGCCTTCCAGGATTTCAAAAAATTTCTGGGACAACCACCCATCCTTACTCGACCACGGGAAGGAGAAGTACTCATATTATACTTCACAATGGGAAGTCGAGCAATAGCCTCAGCACTAGTCAGAGAAGACGAAAGTGGGCAACAACCCATCTACTTCATCAGCAAAGCCCTATAATGGGCCGAACTGAACTATCGAAAGATAGAAAAGTTCACCTACTCTCTTATACTAACTTCTCGACGACTTTGTCCATATTTTCAAGCTCACACCATCAAAATTCGGACTAACCAACCCATGAAAGACATTCTACAGAAGACAGACTTAGCTGGAAGAATTCTACAGTGGGCAGTCGAGCTATCTGAGTTTGATCTTCAATATGAAGTTCGGACGGCCATCAAGTCTCAGTATTTAGCTGATTTCATTGCTGAGTACACTGACACCCCGGGAACTCCTACAAAATGGAACCTATATGTAGACGGCTCTTCAAACAAAACCGGGAGTGGTGTGGGCATGATAATAGAAAGCGACCAGGGAACCCAAATCGAACTCTCCCTAAAGTTCGAGTTTCCTGCTTTAAACAATCAGGCCGAATACGAGGCATTACTAACTGGTTTGAGGCTGGCCAAGGAGGTTGGAGTTCAAAAGCTTATCATCTTCAGCGATTCATAAGTAGTCACCTCAGAAATTGAAGAAGGATCTCCCAGAATGATCTACTACAATGAAAGGGGTCAACTCCCAACTCCAAAGGGAAGAGCTCGACCTACTTCCAGAAATCTGAGAAAGAGCTCGGATCAGGGAGGAGGCGCTAAAATGTCGAATGGCCTCAAGATACAATCAGAGGGTAGTATAGCGGAGCTTCACTAACAACGACCTCATCCTAATCCGAAATGATATCGAAACAAGTTGACCGGAAGAGGGAAAGCTAGCAGCTAACTGGAAAGGACCCTACCGAGTCACAGAGGTACTGGGAAAAGGCTACTACAGGGTGTCCAAACTAGAAGGGCGAGGTAATAAAGATCTTAGGTCAAGGTGCACTCTTTTTCCTGAAAAGGTTTTTTAACGAGGAACCAAGCGAAGATCTGTAAAGTTGCCTGACTTAGAGGGGCAAACACTCACATGTATATATTTTCTTTGCCTATATGTCTACTTTCTATTGGAATAAAACTTTTCATATTTTCTACAAAGTTTCTCTATAAAGACGCATTAATCTGAATGCAAAAATCCATTGCCCGATTACAAAGCTACAGGTCGGCAAGGTGAAAACCAAATTCACCCCCCGACCACGATGAAAATCGAATTCATCGTCCGAATTTCTACAAAGATTGGCAAAGTGAGAACCAAACTCACCGCCCGACTTTGACAAAATCGGCAAAAGGAAAAAGCAATAAAAACAGATTAATGTGAAGGCGACAAAAATTATAAAAAGTAATCCATAGAGGTCTGAGAAAAAATGGATTGCTAAAAATAACTGAAGATGGACCGACATGAAGAAGTCGGACCAATCGACATGAAAGTGACAAAAGTTATAAAAAGTAATCCATAAAAAGAGACCTGACGAGGTCTGAGAAAAAATTGATTGCTAAAAATAACTTAGAAGGGACCGGCATGAAGAAGTCGGACCAATCAACTAAAAGCTACAAAAGTTATAAAAAGTAATCCATAGAAAGAGGCCTGACGAGGTCTGAGGAAAAATAGATTGCTAGAAATAACTTAGAAAGGATCGACATGAAGAAGTCGGACCAGACCAATTAAAGCAACAAAGTTATAAAAAGTGATCCATAAGAAAGAGGCCTGGCCAGCCCTGATTAAAAATGGATTACTAAAAATAACTCGAGAAGGAGCGACAAGAGAAGTCGACCAACAAAAGGCGTGCGCTAGAAGGGACACAGCTCAGCCCAAAAAGCCACGACCTCACGACCTCACGATAAAGCTACCAAAAGTGTTCTATGAGAATGCAAACTACAAAAAAGTCATCAGACAAGTCATCACAATCAACAAGAAAGAGGTCGGACAACCGAATCTCGATACCTTACAGAGGATCTAGAGAAATCCCCAAAAAAGACAGCCAGCATGTCAAAGAAAACAAGGCTATTCTAAAAATCATTAAAGAAACTCAGGAGGCAACCTGGAAGAGGACCTTAGGAGTTCAAAAGAACTTTGTTTATCTACCAAAGTTGCATATAAGCAACTAACAGTCAAAGGAACCAAGTTATAAACCAAAGTTATAAGAAGTAGAGTTCAAAAGCCCACAAGTCGGGCTGTGGAGATAAAAACACATAATTCATAAGGGTGCAAGGTTTCCCCAGTAGCAGCGTCAGAAGGCGGAAGAATGATATTCACCAGGACAGCATCTACGGTCCCATCCTCACGATTGAGTATCTCACAATCCGGATCGGGCTGGGGGCGGTTGACCTCGGCAGTAGGATTTGAAAAAGTCGTGGTGGCAGAGGCTTTGACTGGCGGCACAGGGGGAGGATTTTCCTCTTCATCATCTGGGGCAGGGACGATTTTACCATCCTCCACAACGTTGTCCAAACTGAAGAGACTCAGGTTGAGCTCAGGAGCCAGAACTCGAACCTGGGCCTTCAAGTTTTCATAGGCATCAGTCACACTGCCTACAAGATGACCCTGGAGCTCAGTATAGTCAGCTCGAGCAGACTCCAGCCTCTCCCTGGTCTCCAGTAGCTCGGCATAAGTACGGGTATAACTCTCATTCGACTTCTTGGCCATTTCCTCAGCCAGATTCGCAGCAGCCTCCGTAGCAACAGTCCTGGATTTTTCTTTTTCTACATCCAGCTCCAGCTTAATAACTCTAGCGTCCAGTTCATCCTTCAACCCCTTAATCCTATCACACTCCGACTTGGCTTCCAGCATAAACTCCTTCGTCGCATGGACGGGAGAGTCTTGGATTGAGCGAAACAAAGCCGCACCCATGTATGCCATCCGAACACTTCTTCTGGTAATGAAATCCAGTTGGTGCAGGATGGACACGTCGTCCATAGGAAGTCGGCCATAAGGGGCGATCTGGTTATCAACAAACCCCACAACATCAAAGTCAGAGGCATCCAGATTATAAGGTTCAATAGTCTTCTGCTTCTTTGGAGGAGGACCAGTAGCAGAGGGAGAGGCAGCTGATAAACCACTATTTCATGGTTTATATTGTGTTTAAATTGTGTGGTTTTATCATGATCTTTTCCCACTTATTCATTAAATAAGCATGCATTTATATTTCCTTCCTAAAGATGTTTTATGGTTGAAAACTTGCTTCCTAGAGACTTTTAATTATGTATTTTTTTTCTCCCTTATTCCATTCGATGCCGTGATCTGTGTGTTAAGTGTTTCAGGCTTTATAGGGCATGAATGAGTTGGAGATTGGAAGGGAAGCCTGCAAAACGGAAGGAACACAAGAAATTGAGGAGATGACCAGCGAGAAGCGACGTGGCCGCATGGATGACGTGACCGCGCGGCATGGAATAACACGAGTGACGCGGCCGCATGGACGACGCGTCCGCGTGGCAAAGCAGAAACGCGAATGACGCGTCCGCATGAGCGACGCGATCGTGTGACGTGCGCGATCTGCATAATTTGTAGATTCGCTGGGGGCGATTTCGGGCCCTATTTTGACCCAATTTTCGGCCCGGAACAGCAGACTAGAGCCAGAAAACATGCAGAAACCAAAAAGGGAGAACATTCATTCTACACGGTTTTAGTTTTTAGATCTAGTTTTACTCCTCCTCTAGGTTTTTTGCTCTCTACACATTCATAGTTATTAGGATTTTAGTTTCTTTAGCTTTTTGCATTGGGATAATGAGAAGAGTTATTACCTCATCAAGACTTCGTCATTCTAGTTCGTTTTCTTTACTTGGCTTACTCTTCCATGTTCCTTGCTTTGTTTAATTTTACCATTGGAATATTTTTAGGATTATTTAATACAAGGATCACTTTTATTTTTAATTGATTATTTTCAATTTTTATTTATAATGTCTTTCTTTAATTCCTTTTCATATGCTACGAATTTTACCTTTACAATGAGTGAGTAGTTCCCTAACTTGATGGAGAGTTGATTGAAAGGAACCCTTGAGTTGGAAGGTTCAAGAGAAAGATTGCAATTGGGTTATTGTTGGATTGCTCTCTAATTCCCAACACCAATCCTCCCCAGAGTGGATTGGGACTTGTGAATAAAACAACATTCCAACTTGTTTTACCTCCCTTTACTTAGTAAAGGATAACAAAACGAAATAACTCTCAATTGTCAATTAACCTTAAGAGTGTTCCATCAAGAATAGGGCTTCCATGTAATCAACTTCTAGTCAAGGCTTTTATTTACATTATTCAATTTCATCAATTTAATTTCCTGTTTACTCAACTCAACCTTTTTCAAAAACATCTGATTAATAAAATAACACCCTTTCCTGCAACTCGTTGGGAGACGACCTGGGATTCATACTCCCAGTATTTTAAATTCAATTTTCTGTGACACCTTTCTAAATTGGTAGGTGGATTTCTGGTGAGTTAAGAACTATACTTGCAACGTACATATTTCAACAATTTTTAATTCGCCAAATTTTGCCCGCATCAATTTTTGGCGCCGTTGCCGGGGAGTTGCAATAGAGTGCTAAAGTTATTAATTAGAATTTATTTATTTGCATTTTATTTTACTTTGCTACTATGAGCTGCCTGTTTCTTTCGTCAAATGACGCGTTCACTTCCTGATCCGCGCTTGCTAATATTCGATCCTGAAATTGAAAGGACTGTTTCACGAATAAGGCGAGCTCGGCGTCAGTTAGTCCGCTCTGAGGGCAGATCTGAAAGTGAACTTGAGGAAGAAACCAGCTCCCGTTCTACTGATTTAGTTGATTCACGTGCAGACGACATGGCAGAACCTAGGAGAGTTACCATCCAGGAGGAAGGAGCCCCTAATTTTACAATGCAACCGTTTCAAGCGCGTCACCCAGCAGTGGCTACAGATTTTGAAATAAAGACCGCACTGCTCAATTTGATGCCCAAGTTTCATGGTTTACCTGCTCAAGAGCCCATCAAGCACCTGAGGGATTTCCAGGCAGCCTGTTCTACTGTCAGGCGTGATGGTACAGATGAAACTTCAATTCTGCTGAAAGCTTTCCCATTTTCTTTTGAGGGAAAAGCAAGAGAGTGGTACTACACTCAACCCCTAGCAAACGTATCCAACTGGGATACGCTTAGAAAAGAGTTTTTGGAGAAGTTCTTTCCAGCTGAAGTTACTGATAAACTGAGGAAAGACATTTCCACGATTGTTCAAGATGACAACGAGACTCTCTTTGAATACTGGGAGCGCTTCAATAATCTTCTGGAAGCATGCCCCCACCACATGATTGACAAGATAGTGTTACTCAGCTATATCATACAGGGTATGAGGCCCCAAGATAAGACCACATTGGAAAGTGCTAGCAATGGGTCTATGAAGAAGTACAAGACCACTGATGAGGCATGGCAATTGATCAGCGACTTAGCTGAATCCACTAGGAACCACAGACAGAAGCAAGGCCGCTCAAAAGCCGTTGCAGAAGTATCCTCTAGCAGAGAGACTGCTGCTCTAACTCAGAGTATCTGTGAGATGACCAACTTGCTGAAGCAGATGCAATTGAATCAACAACAAGTTCAGCAAGCTCAACCTCCTTCACCACAGCAAAACCAACAGTTAGTCCCACAAAGGGTTTGCGGAATTTGTACTGATTATAGCCATTATACTGATGAATGCCCGCAACTCCAACAGGAAGACAACATGGTGGCATCCACTCATAACTTCTATGACCGCCCCAACCAAGGGTACAATCAAGGTGGAAATAATAACCATGGATGGCAGGACAATTCTAACCAGAATTGGAGGGATAACAATAACAGAGGAGGCATAGATAATCAGAGAAATCAGAGGTGGAATAATAACAACAACAGACAGCAGAACCAACCTTACAGAGCACCTCACCTGAGGCAGTCCCAAGGACCACAGAATACCCAACAGCAGACCTCTCAATTTACTCACCCTTCTTCATCTCCTAATGAAGAATTACTAAAATTTTTTGAGTGAAGTCAACAGACCATGGAAAATAACATTAATGCCAGTCTGAATGGTCTAACCGCTACCCTGCAAGCTCTTGTCTCACAGATTGGATCAATACAAAATTACAGTAACCAACCTTCAAGCTCCACTGGAATTCCCTTTCAACCATTACCCAATCCAAAGGGAGGCATTAATGCCATCACCCTAAGGTCCGGAACCACATTGCAGGAGAGGAATCAGGAGGAGCCAAGCTCACCAGACCACGCTTCAGCTGAAGAGGTAGTAGAAATAGAAGATGTCGAAGAAGAAGAGGACATACAGGACATGGCTGAAGAAGAAGAAGTGCAACCACAAGAGGAAGCACCAAAAGGTGCAGACACTGTAGAAAACACTACTCCCATTCCCTTTCCACAACTTGCAAGGAAGCCCAGGAAGCAACTGGAACCCGATCCCAAAATGGTAGAAATATTCAAAAAGGTTGAGGTAACCGTTCCTCTTTTTGATGTTATTCAACAAGTACCTAAATATGCAAAGTTTCTAAAAGATTTATGTATACATAAAGACAAAATTAATGAATTAGAAACTATTCCTTTAGGTAGTTCCATATCTGCTTTAATGGGAGGATTACCTGAAAAATGTAGTGACGCAGGTCCTTGTATAGTTACTTGTACTATTGGTGGAGTAGTAATTTATGATTGCATGTGTGATTTTGGAGCATGTGTTAGTATAATGCCTTTGTCTATATATGATATTTTGAGGCTCCCTCCCTTAAAAAGGTCGGCAGCTCGCTTTGTGTTAGCAGATAAAAGCATTATTACAGTGGCTGGAGTTGCTGAAGATGTTTTGGTGAACATTAAAGGGCTTACATTTTTCACTGATTTTTATATCTTGGAGATACCCCATAATGACTCAGATAAGCCATCATCAATCCTACTTGGAAGACCATTCCTGAAGACATCAAAATTCAAATTGGATGCTTTTTTAGGAACATACTCTTTTGAAATAGATGGCCGAATAGTAATCTTCAATCTGAATGGAGTCATAAACAACCTTCCAGAAGATTATTCTATCTTCCAGCGTGATGTCATAGATGAAAGTGTAGCTGAAGTTCACAAGAAAGAATTAGAAGAGAGGCACACTGGACCAGGTCCAAGTGTGGGGACCCTCTTAATTGACAATGAGGACATTTTGCCATTTTCACAAGCTCCAAATAATCCAGAGCCTGCCCATGATCAGAATTTAGAGTTGAAACCCCTCCCTCCACATCTCAAATATGCTTATCTTGAAGATGAGCAGAAGTTTCCGGTCATCATTGCAAGGGAACTTACTTCTCAACAAGAAGAGCAGTTACTTGATGTACTGAGGAAGCACAAGAAGGCAATTGGGTGGAGTTTGGCAGACATAGTAGGCATCAACCCTCAAGTATGTGAGCACAGAATATTTTTAGAAGAGGGAGCAAGACCTGTTCGTCAACCCCAAAGAAGATTGAACCCCACTATCTTGGAAGTTGTCAAAAAGGAAGTGACCAGACTATTGGAAGCAGGTATCATCTATCCCATTTCAGACAGTGAATGGGTTAGCCCAATACAAGGGGTGCCCAAGAAGTCTGGAGTCACTACAGTGAAGAATGAGCATGGAGAGCTCATAGCAACTAGAGTTCAGAATGCTTGGAGAGTCTGCATTGATTACAGGCGTGTCAACCAAGCAACCCATAAGGATCACTACCCACTTCCATTTATTGATCAAATGCTGGATCGCCTGTCAGGTAAATCACATTATTGTTTTTTAGATGGTTACACAGGTTATTTCCAGATTCATATAGCTCCTGAGGATCAGGAAAATACCATTTTTACATGTCCTTTTGGGACTTATGCTTACAGGAGAATGCCCTTTGGCTTGTGCAATGCACCAGCTACTTTTCAAAGGTGTATGATGAGTCTTTTCTCTGATATTATTGAGGACTGTATGGAAGTTTTTATGGATGATTTTAGCATTTATGGTGATTCTTTTAGCCTTTGCTTAGATGGATTATCTAGAGTATTGGATAGATGTGTCAGTACAAACCTTGTATTAAATTTTGAAAAATGTCACTTTATGGTAAAACAAGGGATTGTACTAGGACATGTGGTATATAATACCGGCATTTCTGTAGACCCAGCAAAGGTGAATGTTATTTCTAGTTTACCTTACCCCTCTTCGTTGAGGAAAGTCCATTCATTCCTTGGCCATGCAGATTTTTACAGGAGATTTATTAAGGACTTTAGTAAGGTAGTACTTTCCTTATCCAGATTACTGCAGAAGGATATCGAGTTCGAGTTCAGTGAGGATTGTAAAGAAGCGTTTGATAAGCTGAAGACCGCCCTGACTCAAGCCCCAATTGTGAGAGGACCAGACTGGAGCCAGCTATTTGAAATCATGTGCGATGCTTCCAACCATGCAGTAGGAGTAGCGCTGGCTCAGCGTGAAGGTAAGGACCCTTTTGTTATTACTTATGCATCTAAGACTTTAGACACTGCCCAATCCAAATATACTACTATTGAGAAAGAGCTTCTTGCTGTTGTTTTTGCTCTGGATAAATTTCGAGCTTATTTACTTGGTACTAGAGTAGTAGTGTATTCGGATCATGCAGCTTTAAAGTATCTATTAGCTAAAAATGAGTCCAAACCAAGGCTTATACGTTGGATACTGCTATTACAAGAATTTGATTTAGAAATAAAGGATAGGAGTGGTAACCAGAATTTAGTGGCAGACCACTTGAGTCGCCTTGAGCACAATAAGGATGATTCTACTCCTATAGATGATAATTTTCCTTTTGATAACATGCAAGCAGTATCTGAGGTATCTCCTTGGTATGCACCTGTAGCTAATTATCTAGTTAGCCGCACATTTCCTCCAAACTTTTCTAAGCATCAAAGAGACAAGCTGAAAAGCGAGTCTAAATATTATATATGGGATGACCCATATTTATGTAGATGTAGCGCTGATCAGGTAATTAGATGATGTGTGCCTCAATCAGAATTCCAGTCCATCTTAGAGGCCTGTCACTCATCTGAGAGTGGAGGACATTTTGGCCCCCAAAGAACTGCTAGAAAAATCTTAGACTGTGGATTCTGGTGGCCTACTCTTTTTAGAGACGCTGCTGAATTTTGTAAATCTTGCCTCCCATGCCAAAAATTTGGTAATATATCCAAGAGGGATGAGATGCCTTAACAATATATGCTTTTCTGTGAAATCTTTGATGTTTGGGGCATTGACTTCATGGGTCCATTTCCAAATTCTAATGGTTATTTTTATATATTGTTAGCTGTGGATTACGTTTCCAAATGGGTGGAAGCAATTTCTACCCGCACTGATAATGCTAACACTGTTGTTTCCTTTGTGAGAAACCATATTATCTGTCGCTTTAGATCCCCACGAGCAATCGTGAGCGATCAAGGCACCCATTTTTGTAACAGGAGACTAACAGGACTAATGAAGAAGCATGGGATAATTCATAAGGTTGCAACAGCATACCATCCTCAGACCAATGGGCAAGCCGAGGTGTCAAATAGAAAGATAAAGCGTATCTTGCAGAAGATAGTAAAGCCCCATAGAAGAGACTGGAGCACCAGGCTACAAGATGCACTCTGGGCATACAGAACAACATACAAAACACCCATTGGGATGAGCCCTTTTCGCTTAGTTTATGGAGAAGCTTGTCATCTCCCGGTAGAAATAGAGCACAAAGCCTTTTGGGCAGTCAAGGAGTGCAATATGGGAATTGAGAAAGCCGGGGCTAAAAGGAAGTTGCAACTGCAAGAACTGGAGAGCCTGCGCCTAGAAGCTTATGAGAACTCTAGGCTACACAAGGAGAAGATGAAGGCTGTACATGACCAGAACATCAAGAGAAAAGAGTTCCAACCTGGGGACTTAGTCCTCCTTTACAAATCTCGACTGAGGCTCATGCTAGGCAAGTTGAGATCAAGATGGGAAGGTCCATACAGAGTAGAGAAGGCCGAACCGTACGGAGTTTATCACCTTATCCATCCTTCGAGCTCGGAGCTTATCAAAGTTAATGGACATCGTTTAAAGCTGTACCATGGCGAAAAGAGGAAGAAAGACAAGGAACTCGAGATCTTCCTCTTGGAAGATCCCCACATAGCCGCAGACTGAGCTAGTGGAGCGTCCAACTTACGGACGTTAAAGCAAAGTGCTAGGTGGGAGACAACCCACCATGGTATGATCGTTCTTTTCTTTATTTTTAATTTTTCTTATTCAGTAACTCTTCTCTTTATTAATATTTTCGTGCATCTACATTTACATATTAAAAAAAAAAGAAGAGAGAGAGAGCCACGCGACGCGACCGCATCAGCGACGCGTTCGCGTGGCAAGGAGAGGAGAGAAAAAAAATAAAAAACAAACAGAGAGTCTTGCTGGAGCATGGTTGGAGAAGTGCCAGTGGCACAAATCAACCCACGCGACCGCGTCGCTGATGCGTCCAAGTTGTGCTAGAGTGGTGCTGGACTGGCGTTGGACACGCAGTCCCCCTCACGCGATCTCGTGCCCCACGCGGCCGCGTCGTACCCCATATATTGCCCACTCACACGATCGCATGCCCCATGCGATCGCGTCACCTCAAATTTGGCACATATATCAATTCGAACATAGAGTTGTGCTGGCGTGAAGCTGCACTCGCGCCAGAAGCACAAACTGGGTCACACGACCGCGTAACCGACGCGACCGCGTCCCTCACCTTAAGCGCAAGTCGCGCGATCGCGTGCTCCATGCGATCGCGTCGCTTGCGCCGCACAGCTCAACCTGAATTGCCAAAATATCTTATCTTTTTCCTCTCTAATCCTAATTTTTCTTTTTCCTCCTTACTTCTTCCTCCCCCTTCTTCCTTCTATCTCACCTTTCACTCTCACTCTCCCTCACCTCCATTAACAAAGTTTTTATTTTCTTCCTCATCCTTTTCTTTTCTATCATTCCTTTTATTTTATTTGTTATTTTATTTTCTTTTCTTTTTCTTTTCATTATTCATATTTTCTTTCTTCTTCTTTTCTTTTTACATGGTGTTAGAATTTTATTTGAGTCATTATTTTTCCTTACTATGCTTGTGGATTATTGCAAATTGCTTGACAATTATATATTATTTTCTTTAAAGGGTTGCTTGCATGTTCACTTTAATACTTTCTATACCTTCTTCACCATGCATGCTATATGTTTGTGAAAAAGCCCATATGGCACTATGCACTTCTCTATATTATTCTACTATTCAATGCTTGCTTTTCACAAATCTCCTTTACTATTATATTAACTAAATTTAATTGTCAATACAAACGTGATGGTTTGTTACAAAGTCATGCTTGGTCTATGCTACTCATGCCCTTTGCCGGCATGCCAATAAACACCTTGCATATACTTGTATCATATGCAATAACTATTTTTCCATTAATGATCTTTCACATGTACTCATGAGCATGTGTTAACATCATTTACCTTTTAATGTGCATTTCTAACCATCCTTTTCCGTTCTCTTCATTGCTATATATCTCTTTAAATTTAATTTACTTTCTCTTCCCTCTTTCAGGATGGCCACCAAGAAAGAAAAGGAGAAAGCTACTCCCAAACCTCCAGCAAGAAGAGGAACTAAAAGAGCACTAGTGGCAGAGCCTTCTTCAACTGCAGTCAAGCCCTCAACAAAAAGAGTTAAGAGGATCATAATGGTTGACGAAAAGGAGAAAGCCTTTCCAGCAAAGGACACTGCGCGATTTTCCAATCGCTACTGTGAGCAGATGTTCCCTATTATGGCTGAAAGGAGTTACAACAACGAACACCTTCTTATCCTCCCGCCCAATATTGCTACTTTTGTTGAGCCGCAAATTGAACGAAGACAATGGGGTTTCCTACAGAGACAACAGAAGCAGGTCAATCTTTCTTGGGTAGTCGAGTTCTACTTTAACTTCTACCTGCCTACCCTGCGGTCTGTCTTTTTCCGTCAGAAGCAAGTCTCCATTACAGAAGAGGCTATTCAACAAGCTTTGAGTCTTCCCCCTTTTTCAGAAGGATTGGACGCTTTTCAAGAAACTGCACTCAAGCGCCAGATGTACCAATTTGACTGGGAAGCTGTTCTCAAAGTTATTGCACTACCTGGCAGCCGTTGGATCTACGGATACCATCGTACCCGCCCTAAGGGTATATTGGCTTCAGCACTTACCTTGGAGGCTCACGTATGGGCACAGATCATGTCCCATTACGTCTTTTCGAGCACTCACGAGTCCTCCTTTACTGCGGACATGGCCGTTCTACTATGGTGTATCCTTACAGACCAGCCTCTGAATTTACCAAGACCTATCCGGAATGCCATGGGACACGTACAAATTGCGGGCAACTTACCTTTTCCCGCCTTGGTCTCAGATCTTGTCTCAGCAGCCGGAGTTTCCTACAGAGCTGGAGACACCAAAGCCATGCTCCCACGGGATGATCAGTATGTCCCCAATGGGAAGTACCTCAGACTTCCAGCAGCCACTACCAGCCTTCCTACTGCTCCAGTTGAAGATATTCCTTCTTCAACACCACAAGCACCTACAACTGATGAACTACTCCAGCAGATAATCCAAAGATTGGATCGGCAAGAACAAAAAGCGAAGTTAAGAGAGCGCCGTCACGAGCGCCGATTCAAACACCTCAAGGAGCTACTCAAAGGATACTTCAAGGACTCAGACACCCCGGACTCCACTTCTTTTACCAGCACAGGGAGCCATGATGGTCCTGATTGTGGAGATACTGCAACCAGCCCACCCCTGTTCCTGACAGATGGCACCGAGGATGGTGCAAAGCCTTAAGTGTGGGGAGGTCGGTCAGTACCTGACTTCCGGAGGTAATTTTCCTTCCCTAGCACCAATGAATTAGGATTTTAGTTAGTCTTTCTTTCTTTTATAGAATAGGATAAATTGCATAGTAATAGGTTAGTTGCATGCATGCTCTACTTGATTGAAAAGACAATAAGTTTCTTCTAAGACCCTATCTTTGGAACAAATTTCACTAATTTTTAAAATTTTTTATGATAAATCTGCTTGAAGTTGTATTTGGAACATGATGTTTGAGCTAAAAGAACACACAACCTGTGAAGATTTGAGCCTTTATGCATGGTTACACTATTTAACCATAATTAATTTATTCTTGTGTGTTTACTTCTCTATGATTGTAATCTATATTTTGTTTTATCTTATATGTCCAATATTTATTATATTTATATGCTTGCACATGATTGAGGCCATTATTTGTTTAAACTCACTCAATTAAGCCTACCCTTTTCAATTACCTTTTGTTAACCACTTTGAGCCTTTAAATCCCATTTGTTCTATATTTCACCACATTACTAGCCTTAAGCGGAAAAACAATTGTATATCCCAAATTGAATCTTTGGTTAGTTTAAGATAGAATTGTGTGTGCCAGTTAAGTATGAGAAATTATGGGAACAAAAGTTATTAAGGGGATGTATCATGATAATTTAATGGGAATTTGGATACCTACTCATGTGAAACTATAAGAATCAAAAAAATCTATGTGCATTGATAAGCTATGTTTACTTTTATTTAAAAAAAAGCAATAAATAAATAAGGGGACAAAATTACCCCAATGCTGAATTAAGAATTCAAGGATCAATGCACATATGATAAAAATTAAAATAAAATATTGATACATGAGTATGGAATGAAAAAGGGGAACTCTGGGTAGCTAGGTATGAATTCTAAAATTATGTAAATTATATAGGTTGGGTTAAAGCTTGGGTTAATTAAAGATTCAATTTATAAGCTCACTTGACCATAGATGTATCCCTACCATTACCTTGGCCCCATTACAACCTTGAAAAGACCTCATGATGTTTGCATTGGTATAATAAATGTTGTTGATTGGTTAGGAGAAGAACAAAAATTAGAAAGCATGATTAGAGAAGGATAGAGTGATTACCCTATACACTAGAGAGACTAGAGTGTACATACACCATCAGTGATGGTTCCATGCTTGAATTTCTATGTTCCCTGCTTTCATGAGCTATCCTCTTGCATTTTTATCTGCTCTTACTTTATAAGAATTGAATTAGTGGAATTTGAATTATAATTGTTTTGAAGAACTTACTTACTTTTGATCAAGTGGACAAGAAGCATATAGTTGCATTCATATATATAGGTTGCATTACATTTCATAGGTTTTACATGTTCTTACTCATTTCATTTATCTCCTTCAATTAAGCATGAGGACATGCTAATGATTAAGTGTGGGGAGGTTGATAAACCACTATTTCATGGTTTATATTGTGTTTAAATTGTGTGGTTTTATCATGATCTTTGCCCACTTATTCATTAAATAAGCATGCATTTATATTTCCTTCCTAAAGATGTTTTATGGTTGAAAACTTGCTTCCTAGAGACTTTTAATTATGTATTTTATTTCTCCCTTATTCCATTCGATGCCGTGATCTGTGTGTTAAGTGTTTCAGGCTTTATAGGGCATGAATGAGTTGGAGATTGGAAGGGAAGCCTGCAAAATGGAAGGAACACAAGAAATTGAGGAGATGACCAGCGAGAAGCGACGCGACCGCATGGATGACGCGACTGCGCGGAAGAGAGTAATTTGAAGCGATGCGGCTGCATGGATGACGCGACCGCGCGGCATGGAATAGCACGAGTGACACGGCCGCATGGGCGATGCGTCCGCGTGGCAAAGCAGAAACGCAAATGACGCGTCCGCATGAGCGACGCGATCGCGTGACGTGCGCGATCTGCATAATTTGCAAATTCACTGGGGGTGATTTCGGGCCCTATTTTGACCCAGTTTTTGGCCCGGAACAGCAGACTAGAGCCAGAAAACATGCAGAAACCAAAAAGGGAGAACATTCATTCTATACGGTTTTAGTTTTTAGATCTAGTTTTACTCCTCCTCTAGGTTTTTTTCTCTCTACACATTCATAGTTATTAGGATTTTAGTTTCTTTAGCTTTTTGCATTGGGATATTGAGAAGAGTTATTACCTCATCAAGACTTCGTCATTCTAGTTCGTTTTCTTTACTTGGCTTACTCTTCCATGTTCCTTGCTTTGTTTAATTTTACCATTGGAATATTTTTAGGATTATTTAATACAAGGATCACTTTTATTTTTAATTGATTATTTTCAATTTTTATTTATAATGTCTTTCTTTAATTCCTTTTCATATGCTACGAATTTTACCTTTACAATGAGTGAGTAGTTCCCTAACTTGATGGGGAGTTGATTGAAAGGAACCCTTGAGTTGGAAGGTTCAAGAGAAAGATTGCAATTGGGTTATTGTTGGATTGCTCTCTAATTCCTAACACCAATCCTCCCCAGAGTGGATTGGGACTTGTGAATAGAACAGCATTCCAACTTGTTTTACCTCCCTTTACTTAGTAAAGGATAACTAAACGAAATAACTCTCAATTGTCAATTAACCTTAAGAGTGTTCCATCAAGAATAGGGCTTCCATGTAATCAACTCCCAGTCAAGGCTTTTATTTACATTATTCAATTTTATCTATTTAATTTCCTGTTTACTCAACTCAACCCTTTTCAAAAATATCTGATTAATAAAATAGCACCCTTTCCTGCAACTCGTTGGGAGACGACCTGGGATTCATACTCCCAGTATTTTAAATTCAATTTTCTGTGACACCTTTCTAAATTGATAGACAGATTTCTGGTGAGTTAAGAACTATACTTGCAACGTACATATTTCAACAATTTTTAATTCGCCAAATTCTGCCCGCATCAGCAGCACCAGAGGTCTGGGGAGTTGGGATGATCTTCCTCGGCCCAGAAGTGTCCGAGGTCGATCTCCTCTGCGTAACATTAGAAGATCCCTCCCCAGGACCTTTGGTCAAAATATTCTGGGCAGCAGTTGCCTTTCTCGCCCTCTTAAAAGCCTTCATAGAGTCAGTAGTCTTCACCATCTCTGAAAAAATAAAGCAGCAAAACCAAAGTTGCAAGTTAGAAAGAGATGGATTGACAAAACAAACAAAATAACAAAGACAAAGCTAAAAAGAAATCGGCAGCTACCCAATTCAGTTCGAAGGAGGGAAGGATCCCCCAAGAACCTCTTTATATTGAGATGGGGAGGCTCCCCTTAATTTTCCTCTAGTACGTGTACAAAAGCCTGCTCAACCTCATCCAACATTTCCTAAGTATATCTAGACACTACCACATTCTGTTGCCAGCATAAGGGGAAGGCACGCTTATTATTCTATTCCAAGAAGAAAGGCCGAGCTCCTTCAATAGCTCAGACCTTGAAGTAATAGTTTTTGAAATCCCTAAAAGATTCATCATACATAGAAAAAACTTTCTTTCACTGGGCAGCTCAGAAAGAAATCCAGGAAGCCTTCTTCTTAGCTGCCCTAGGCTTCGTCAAAACAAAAAGGTAAAGAAAGAGAGTTTGAGAAGGTCGGACATCCAGTTCTTGGCACAATAGTTGGAAGATTTTTATGAAGCCCCATGAGTTAGAGTGAAGCTGGGAAGGAGCAACGTTACAGGACCACAACAAGTCGGTCTCAAAGGAAGTAAAAGGAATGGTGATGTTCATTTGGCTAAAAAAGTAGTCATAAGCATAAAAGAAGGGGCGTTCCCCCTGAGTCAAAGAAGGAAAACAAAGTCTTTCATCAGGGTCAGGTGCTATCAACTCATAATCCTTTTCCTGATCTCTATTACTATAAACCCTGTGATGTCTCCTAAGCTACATGCAATACTCAAAATTAACCGCAGAAATGCACATCAAGACGAGGGAGTCTAGCCAGTTAGACATGCCCTTGGGGACTTTGGAGGATGTCTCGACAATAGCGAGAAGACATGGGTCAACTAGTCCTATAGTGAGAAAAGGGAAAAATATGTTACTAATCCAACAACTCAGACAAAACAGAAAACATCTTGGACAAATATGGAGATAACTCGGACAATGGCATGCAAAAGTTAAAAGACTCAGAAACAGCAGTAAAAGGAAACCCCAGAACTTACATGAAAGTCCAGGGCCATCCTTTGGAGGCAATAGCAAAGTAAGAACCCAAGAAAGGAGGGAAATCAATAGTCTATGTTCTGACATCTCTCAAACAAGAAAACAACCCCCCCTTTGATAGCAACACCCCACAAAGAAAGTCACAATTCACAAAAAAGATGGTCAAAGTCATGATCTTTTCACAGTTTATCAGCAAAGGAATTTTCGTCGCATCTAAAGGAAATCATCCATGCCATACAAAACAGCATACCATCAAACATCAAACAGACCACGCAGAAATCATCAAGAAAGATCCAACCTTTTTGAAATAAACAGTTCACTACGTCAAACTACAAACTTACAGTCGAACAAAAATGGCGATTCATACAAAACAAAGAAACCCTCAGAGCACACATTACAGCGATAATCAAGACACAACAAAAGCAGAGAAAGATGCAAATTTTCCAAAATGAATTCAAGCAAAGATAAAAACTTTTCAAAATTAGAACAATGCAAACACGAAAAGAACATCGTGAAAGGTAAAAGAGAAAGAAAAAGAAAACCAACCTGTAGACAAGAAGGAGACGATCACAGATTGAAGCAAGTGACACCAGCCAATCACCTGTCGAGTAAAAGAAAAGGGAAGCGCAAAAATGCAAAAACGGAAAAAAGAAGAAGTTACAGCGAGCAAGAGAAGAGAAAATTGAAGGAAGCTTTGAAAAATTCAAAAATGAGATACAAGGGAGGGAAATAAAGGAAACGGCAAGGTTGTTAATGGGTTTTACTCTCGCACATTCCCAAGGAAATGCAAAACGCACGTTGCAATTAAAAAGGGATGAGAAAAATGCTCTGCATTCAAACCACCAAAACGGAAACTCTACAACGAGATCAAGATGCTCGAGTTCGGCTTCCTCAACAAAGGGATCGAAGTCTACAAAAAGAACACGACTCCAAAAGGAAGACCACACTCAAGCAGGGGCACTGTTCATGGCCGGGGTCGAGATGTATGACCCGGGCTGATTGAAGACAAGTCGACCGACCTCTTCAGGTCAGGAGTAACCGACCTCCTCTCAAAGAGTTCGGCCAGAATGCTACAAAGAGTCCAAGCAGGCCCAAATAAAGGAAACATAACCCAATCTAAAGGCAACTAAAGCCTAGAAAGATAAGGGCGGTTTCCCTTAAAGATAAGATGACCTCACTCAGAAGATAAGATAAGATAACTAACTTATCTTATCCGGAAAGGTCAGCCTACACCATTATAAATACACTGGAGCACCCAGGTATAATTCATACTCTGATTCTACTAAAAATCTGCTTAAAGCCCATGATAACTTAAACATCGGAGTCTCTTGCAGGTACCACCACCCTACGGTGACCAAGGATCAGCAGCACCACGAAGTCTAACAAATCCGACACGACAGCTCTGGCCACCACCGCAGATCTCGTCCGAGATCGACCTACAATTTTAGGTAACCCTCGGAACAGTTTCCATTCCAAAAACTTTGTGTTGTATTAATCCAGCTAAAGTCTTTTCTGCTCAGTGTTTATCTTTAGATATTTACCACAAGAGTTTTGGGCATCCTATTCTACCTATTGTGAAGTCTATTATGTCAAAATGTGAGTTGCCTATGAATAAAAATGATAAATGAATTTTGTTTGTCGATCTTGCTATCTAGCTAAATCCCATCGTTAACCATATATTCAATATTTAGCTACATACAACACACCTTTAAGTCTTGTAGTTTCTGATGTTTGGGGTCTAGCTCTAGTAGCAACAATAAATGGTTTTATCGATGTGTATTCTGAACACACTACTAGTTTCTTCTTACAAACAAATCTCAAGTGCTTGCTGCTTTTAAACAATACAAAATTAACATGGAAAAATAATTACGCACATCTCTTAAAGAGATTTTGCACAGCTTAACCGGCAAGTGCACCGGGTAATCCAAGTAATACCTCAGGTGAGTGAGGGTCGATCCCACGAGGATTGTTGGACTGAGCAAGCAATGGTTATCAGGTTGGACTTTGTTAGGTGAATCAAAAGGTTGTTTGATGGTGTCATTCGCATAAAATAATAAACAAGAGAATAAGGAAAGCAAATAAAAGGTTTGGTGTAAAAACAGTGAGAGAAAACAGTTAAGGCTTCGAAGATGTTTACTTTTTCATTTTAAAAGTTCTTACCAACTATTTTAACAATGCAAGATTCATTCCATGGCAAACTATAAATGTCTAAACCCTAATCTCTTAGTGATTTAGCCTCTTCTAACCTTCATTAATCGCCAATCTCATGGTCACTTAATTCCGATTAGAGGGTGAAGTTCAAAAACTAGTTTATGGCCACAAAAATCCTAATTACCCAAAGCTAACAGGATTATATGTCACATATCCGAATCAGTTCGTGTAATTAGTAATTTAGGAGGAATTTGTTTTCAAGCTGTAGTTCAAGCGAGATAACTCTTTTGAGAATCACAAGAACTCATGTAGAAAAGGGTCATACTCTCGTTCCACCCAATTCATAAGATTAAGAACGAAAACAATCCTTAGAATTGAATCAAAATATTAATTAAAATAGAAGAATAATAGTTCTAGTCCATAGAAATAAACAGAGCTCCTAACCTTAACCAAGAGGTTTAGTTGCTCATGACTTACAGAGAAACTAGGGTTCTAAAAACGCGTGGAAGGAAGAAGATCTGAATACAATTGATATTTTCCTTTTTATACTAATCTAATTTGAAATGGAAATAAATAAAATAATAAATTCTAAACCTAAAAGATATTGTTTGTAAATAAAAATTACAAAAAGAAAATTAAATAAAACTAATAAATGCTAAATCCATTTGAGAAGCCCAAATGAGTGTGACTCGGACTGGCTGCTGGCATTTAATGCCAGAGATGGACGTTAAACACCCCAAGGGAAGTGCCACGTTGCTGGCCCTGAGTTCCCTGTTGGCGCTAAACGCCAGCTAGGCGTTTAGCGCCCAGGGAGGGTGTTGATAGCTTTCTTCTTTTTAACTCCAAACTCCGCCAAATTGCTCTGAATTTCACCTGAAATCATAAAAATACCAAAAAACTCAAAGTATCATCCAAAGGGGATTTTTATACTAAAATCAAGTAAAAATAAATAAATTCTAACTAAAAACAATTGAAAAATGATTAAAAAAAGGGTATAAAATGCTCACGGATCAAATATATGTCAAATACTTTCAAAGAATTTTAGTTGCAAGAAGGAATAAATCACATATTAAGAAAAGTTAGGTACATTGTAAGAATTGGATTAGCTCTTTTATCAATTGCTTCTCTTCCTCTTATAAATCGCATGCCCTCCCCCATCACAGCTTATAAGTCACCTATAGAAATCTTATTTCACATTATACCAAATTATAAATTCTTTAAAATCTTTGGTTGCTTATGTTTTTCCCATACCCAACCTTATAATGATCATAAACTAGAACATATATCTCAAGCATGCATTTTTATTGGTTATGCAATTAACCAAAAAGGGTATAAATGTTTAACTCAGCAATTGCAAAGTTATTATATCTAGAGATGCAATTTTTAATGAAAGTCATTTTTTTCTATGCCATTTTTTGATAGTTTCTCTTATAATAAACAAGTTAGTAGCTATTTTAATCTTAAAATTATGATAAGTATTTCTGCAATTCTACCCTCATCCTATGATCCATCTAAAGTTATTCCTTCTAGGAAAATACCCTTACTCATTGAGAACTCTACTTCCAATGAAAATTGTGAGAACTCCATTACTGCAGCTCAATCACAGACTCTCAACTCTTGAATAAAGATCAATTTACCCATACACCGACCACCTTTTTCACCTGAGATTGATCTAGTAACACTTACACCATGCAAATAAGATCAAAAACAGGTAAACTACAACCTCATACCCGGTACATTCTACTATATTTTTAGATAATGCTATTTTGTCAAAATCTATTAATTTAACCAAGCAATCACCATTATGGAAAGAAGCCATGTTGGCCGAATACAATTCTTTACTTTATCATAAAACCTAGACTCTTGTTGAACTTTCTAAGAATCAGAAACTAATTAGTTGTAAATGGATTTATGCTATAAAAAGAAATGCTATGGGTGACATAGTAGACATGTAACATCCTAACTCTTAGCACCTCATGATCGCACTAAAAGTCCGAGCGCTACTTACCTCTATTCCTTTAATTATATACTATGTTTATTTAATATTGAGCCTTCGTAAATACGAACATAAACTTTAGTAAAGAAAACGAAAGGTCCTTACTTTACTTTAAACTACTTAATCACAAAAGTATATATATTTATATAGCTTTATATACATAGACTTATTCAAAGAGCCTCAATTACAAGTCCTACCCCTCTAAAAACCAAAATAATAAATGACGAGGAAAAAATAAATTCTAAAAACTCTACTTGTGAAAATCATCTTCTATGTTCCCGTAGCTTCGCAACTAAACATTTGCACATGTAGCTGAAAGGGGTGGAGATAAGGGATAAGAATTGGGGAGTTCTTAGTAGGGTCGAGGTTAGAAGTTAAGTTCATTTTGCTATTATTAACCAACCGCAACTAACAGCAGAACACATATAAGCATAAATAATAAAAGAACACAGAAGTCAATCAGTCATGCAGCACACACACACAATCACAGAGTTACATAGCATAGAGATATGTGCAAACAAGCATGATGCATGTCTAGTCCTATGCAGGTCATGAGCTCATGTGTCGGTTGCCTACTGATAAATCCCAATTTTGTGGTTTATCTTGTGCTTAATTTGGGATATTTTATCAACTTTTCTCACATTTATTCAATGAAATAGCATGGTTTTGTAATTCTCCCTGAATTTGTGCTTAAGTGTGAAAACATGCTTTTTAGGCCTTAAATTTGCCAATTTTAATTCACTTTAATTCCATTCGATGCCTTGATGTGTTTGTTAAGTGGTTTCAGGTTTAGAAGACAAAGATTGGATTGAAAAAGTGAGGAGAAAAGCATGCAAAGTGGGAGAACTCATGAAGAAATGAAGGAACCGCAAAGCTGTCAAGCCTGACCTCTTCGCACTCAATCGACCATAAATTGAGCTACAGAGGTCCAAATGAGGCGGTTCTAGTTGCGTTGGAAAGCTAACATCCGGGGCTTCAAAATGATATACAATTTTGCCATAGCTGCTTCGCGTTTAGGGATGCGTATGCACACTGTACGCATACACGTCGATGTTGCACGTGGTTCATTAAAGAGCAACCCGTGGCCAGCAATTTCTAGCTCATTTTGGGCCCAATACAACTCATTTCTGATGCTATTGAACCCAAAGATTGAAGGGGGAATGAACAAGTAGCCATAGTTTAGTTTTCATCATGTTTCAGGTTAGAATTCTAGAGAGAGAAGCTCTCCCTTCTCTCTAGAATTTAGGGTAGTTTAGGTTCAATTTTCTCAAATTCATCTTTCAATTCTTGTTTTGATTTTAATTCTCTTTATGTTTTAGTATTCTATTGTCTTAATCTTCTTAGTTTCTCTTGTTAGTTTCTTATTTTTCTCTCTTTTATGTTGATGAACAATTGTTGGATCTTGATTTCTTCTAATGCAAATTTATGTTTCCATGTCTCTTTTATGTTGATCTTGATTGTTATTGTTGATTTCTTGCTTGTGTTAGTTATGGGTTTCTTTAATTCTTTCATTTTGTGATGTTTACTTTTCTTGCATACTAGGTGTTTGATAAAATGTTTACACTAGTTTTTGAGTAGCTTTCTTTACTCTTGGCCTAGGCTAAGGGAATTGAGTGACCTTGAGTCATTGGGTCCCATTGAATTGGTGATTTGAGAACTCTTGGTGGTCAATTTGATAACCATTGATACTAGCCTACTACTAAGTCAATTAGTAGTTAGGTTAGAACCTATGGATTGATGTTTATCAAGCCATTTGATATACTTCAAGCATAGAAGTAGACTTAATGAGCTTGGTTCCTCATAATTGTCAATACATGGTTTGTAGACAAGGATGGTGATCTCAATTACCCATGTCTAACCAAGAGTTCCTTTCCTTTATTTTATTAGTTCTTATCATTTACTTTCTTGTTATTTACTTTTCTTGTCAAACTATAAAATCAAACCCCTTGCATTTTCATAGCCAATAATTGATCACTTAATTACAATTCCTTGTGAGACGACCCGGAGTTTAAATACTTCGGTTAATTCTTATTGGGGTTTGTACTTGTGACAACTCAAATTTCTTATGTGAGAATTGTTTGTTGGTTTGGAGCTATGCTTACAACGAAGTTCTTATTTCTATTAGAGAAATTCTAAACCATCAATAAATTCTCATTATCAAAATGGCGTCATTGCCAGGGAATTGCAATGGTGTTATGTTATTGGCTATTGTATATATGTTAATATGCTTCTTTGTTAGTTTTTGCTTTCTTTAGGAGTTAGTTTTTTTTTATTAGTTTTTATTAGTATTTGTTTATATTCTCTTGTTCTATTATGAATTCTCATCCCCACTTTATCTATGTGTTTGGTTCAAATTATATTGTAGGAAATGGGAGCTACAATGATAATGTGCATCAAGGATAGAACAATCAAAGATGGGAGGAGCCTCAAGGGATTGATCAACCTTCTTGGCAACAACCTCCTCCGGCTCCTTATAGGTATAATTCCAATCCTAATGCATATCAATCTAATAGATGTGGTGACCCTTATTGTGATTGTCAACTACCACCACCATATGCCTATGAACCACCTCCCCAACATAATTTTGAACCACCTAACTCACAAGCCCCATACCACCAAACACCTCCATATGACCCTAATCCTTATCCATCATACCAGCCACCTTATGAGCCACATGAACCATACATAGAACCACAACAATTCCAAGACAACTACTCCCAAGAACCACCCCAATTCAACCCCCAATACTCTCAAGAACCACTACCTCCATGTTATTATCAAGATGAGCCACCTCCAATGTATGATAACTCTCAACCACAAGATGAATCACCTCCCATATTTGAAAAAATCATGGCTCAGTTTGCCAAAATCACGGCCACCTTGGAATCATGGGACACATGCAACAAGCAAAGCATCTCCACGGATGGATGTGAGGGACCAACCAAAGAGTGGAGCATGAAGGAGATTCTAGAATCCCAACATGAGGACAAGGAGATGGGGTGTGTCTTGCGACAAGTGGAGAGTGAAGAGATTGTTAATGAAGAAGAAGTGGTTGAAGAGTGAAGATCGAACTTTTGCATGGTCTAGAAATTCGCAGATAAATCCTCGTTGCAGGTATAACTTCTAAACCAACAAGAGTCCTTTCTTACAAACGTTTTGGTTGTCACAAGTAACAAACCCCTTTAAAATTGATAACCGAAGTATTTAAACCTCGGGTCGTCTTCTCAAGGAATTGTAGGGAGGTGTGTTATTATTGGTTATGGGTTTTCTGAGGAATTTGGAGTTTGGGCAATGGGCACAGATATAATTATAAATTAAAGCAATAAAAATAAATAAGAAATTTTATGTAATTAAATAAAAAGCCTTGGTTAGGAGAGATTAATCGAAAGTTCTATCCTTGTTGGATTTTTCTCAAGATCAATTGATAATTGAAGGTTACTTCTACTTAGTTATCCTTTACCAGTAAAGTAAAAGAAAGTCAAGCAAGTTGGAAGTCTACTTCTATTCACAAGTTCTAATCCTCTCCCTTGGGAAGGATTAGCGTTAGTGACTAGAGAGCCAGCCAACAATAAACCCAATTAAAATTTAACTCTTGAGTAATTCAACTCAAGGGTCTCCAAATATCAATCAACTCTAAAATCAAGTTAGGATCTAACTTAGAACATCAATTAATAACAAACAATAGAAGTGATAAATCTGAAATACCTCAATTGCATTAATAAAAGAAAATTAATCTAAACATAAATAGTTCATAAACTAAATTGATAAAATAAATAAAAAGAACATTAAACCTATGATTGCAGAAGATGAAATCATAATCCTAATATAAATCCAAATCCTAATCCTAATCCTAAGAGAGAGGAGAGAACCTCTCTCTCTAAAAACTACATCTAAAACTAAAATTGTGTGTTGTGAGCTGATGATCCTGAATGAATGGATTCCCCCGCTTTATAGCCTTTAATCTGTGTTTTCTGGGCCACAAAATGGGTCGAAAACAGCCCAGAAATCGCTGGAGAAGAAATCTGCCATGCTGATTTTTGCCATTGCGACGCGTACGCGTGGAGCACGCATTCGCGTCGCCTAGCTTCAGAGTAACTATGGCATATTATATATCAAATTAAAGCCTCAGACATTAGCTTTCCAACGCAATTAGAACCGCATCATTGGGACCTCTGTAGCTAAAGTTATAGCCGTTTGAGTGCGAAGAGGTCAGGCTGGACAGCTTAGCAATTTCTCCAACTTCTTGTATTCCTTCCACTTTTGCATGCTTCCTTTCCATCCTCTGAGCCATTCCTGCCCTGTAATCTCTGAAATCTCTTAACACACATGTCAAGACATCTAATGGTAATAAGAGAGGGTTAAACATAGGGAACTTAAGGCCAAAGAAGCATGTTTTCAATCAAAGCACATAATTAGGAAGGCAAATGTAAAACCATGCAAATAGTATGAATAAGTGGGTAAAGAGTTGATAAAAACCACTCAATTGAGCACAAGATAAATCATGAAATAGTGATTTATCAACCTCCCCACACTTAAATATTAGCATGTCCTCGTGCTAAGCCCAAGAGAGACTATAAAGGAGTGAAGAGGAATGGTAGAATGTATGAAATGCAACCTATCTGTATGAATGCAACTACATGCAAAAAATGTTTCTACCTACTTGGTTAAAAGTAAATAAGCTCTTCAAGACAAACATAAATCAGATTTCACTAATTCAAATCATACAATAAAAAGGAAGTAAACTTGTAAGAAGATAGCTCATGAAAGCAGGGAATATAGAATTAAGCATTGAACCCTTACTGGTAGTGTATATCACTCTAACTCTCAAGTGTCTAGGGTTAATCACTCTATTCTTCTCTAATCATGCTTTCTAAACCTTGTTTTTTCATCTAACCAATCAACAAATATTTAGCATACTAATGCAAACATCATGAGGTCTTTTCAGGGTTGTAATGGCGCTGAGGTAAAGGTAAGAGTACATGTAAGACCAAGTGAGTTTTAATATGAATCTTTGACTAACCTAAGCTCTCACCTAATATACATATACTCTATATACTGTTAAATTCATGCCTAACTACCCATAATTCCCACTTTTGTATGATTCCCATACTCATGTACCAAAATTTTGATATTTCTTTACTTTTATCACATGTGCATTGATCTTTTTATTAACTTAGCGTTGGGGTAATTTTGTCCCCTTATTTATTTACTTATTTATTGAATATTTTTGGATTTTTTTCTCTCTTTTTTTTTGTAGAGAAATAAACATAACTTATCAATGCACATGGATTTTCCATTATTTTTCTATTTTAGTTTTTCATGAGTAGGTTCCCAAATTCCAATATTCAAATAAATTAGAAACATGATATATTCCCTTATTAACCCATGTTCCCACAATTTCCCCACAATTTATTGTTACACAATCTCTATCTTAAGCTAACCAAAGATTCAATTGGGGTATTTAATTTGTTTTTCTGCTTAAGGCTAGTGATGTGGTAAAATATAGAATAAATGGGATTAAAAAGGCTCAAGGTGGCAAACAAAGGTGATTGAAAGGGTAGGCTTATTTGGGATAAGTGAGTAAAAATTCAAATAATGGCCTCAATCATATGCAAGCATGTAAATATACTAAATAATGGACATACGGACTGGAACAAAATATAGATTGCAGTTATAGAGAAGAAAACACACAAGAATAAAAATATTATGGTTAAATAATGTAACCATATAAATAAGCACAAAATCTCACAGGTTGTGTGTTCTTAGCTTTTTAAACTATGTTCCAAATATAACTTCAAACAAATTTAACATAAAAATTTTTCAATTTAAATTAGTGAAATTTTTCAAAAATAAAATTCTAAAAAGAAATTTATTACTTTAACCAAGTAGTAACTAAATGCATAAAATCAAAAACACATGCAATTAAACATGTAAATACAACAATGAACTAATAAAGAAAATAAGACATTGGTGTTGAGAAGGAAATAACTAACCCATGGAAGTCGGTATCGACCTCCCCACACTTAAAGGTTGCACCGTCCTCGGTGCATGCTAAGATGTGCAAGTGGATGGGGGTTGTGGTTCCTCAGCTGGGGCTCTTTTTGTTCCTTTCCTTGCCGGTGGTTTGGGAGTAGCTTTCTCTTTACCCTTCTTGGTGGTCATCCTGAAAAGGGAAAAAGAAAGTAACTTTTAAAGCTAAGGGTTAGAGCAAGGAAGAGAGCGGGAAAGGTGGTAATCAATGCACAATAAAGAAGAATGACGTTAACACATGGTCATGACTACATGTGAAAAGTTCATCAATGGAAATATAGCAAGTGCATGTAATGACAATTAAATGCAAGATGTTTATTGGCATGCTGACAAAGGCATGAGTAGCATAGATCAAGCATTCAATGTCCAAGTTAGATTACCAAGTCTTTCAAACTAACATCATGTTTGTAATAACAATTATATTTAAGTAATAAAATATAAAAAGGGTTTTGTGAAAAGCAAGCATTTAGAGTAGTAGATAGAAAAAGATCGAAAAATAGTGAACAATGCCATACGGGCTTTTTCACAAACACATAGCAAGCATTGTAAATAAGCTATTGAAAGTATTAAATTGAACATGCAAGCAACATTTTAAAAAGTAATATATAATTGCAAACAATTCCTTTAATAATCCACAAAAATATAGAAAATAATGACCCAAATAAATTTCTAACACCAATGAAAATAATGCAATTGATGAAGGTATGCAAATAAATTAAATGAAATAGAATGGAAGTGAAGAGGGATGAGAAGTTAAAGAGATGAAGAAGAAGAAAGTAAGAAAAGGAAGAAGAAAGAAGAAAAGATAGAAGAAATTAGGATTAGAAAAGAAAAGATAAGATAATTGGTGCTGATCTGGATAAGTTGTGCGGCGCAGGCGACGCAGCCGCATGCGTGACGCGGTCGCGTGGTGCATGATAAGGTCAGGTGATGCGGACGCGTGGGTCACGCGATCACGTGGCCTGATTTGTGCGATTGGCGCGAGTGTAGCCTCGCGTTCGCGCAACTCTCTGTTTGAAACTCTTTTTGCCAAATTTTTTGGTGACGCGGTCACGTGGTTGACGCGATCGCGTGGATAGCCATTTTTGAAAAATGATGCGGCCACGTGGGGAACGTGTTCGCGTGGGAAGGCTTGGGCTTCGAGCACGAGTCCAGCCTCATTCCAGCCCAACATACTGTCATACACCCCTTTACGTTGATTTTACAGAGCTATGCGTTCGCGTGGGTGACGCGGACGCGTGGGGAGGCTATTTTGCTAATGACACGAACGCGTCATCCACGCGGTCGCGTGGATTAATTTATGCCAAAGGCACGCCTCCATCCACGTTTTCGCGTGACTTTCTATAAAATTTCTTTTCTTCCTAAGGCACAGATGACGCGAACGCATCGGCGACGTTGTCGCGTCGCGTGCCATTTTTTTTTAATGCAGAATACAGAATGCAGTATGCAGATGTTATGAATTATTCCAGGTTTAATGAAATAAAATAAAATAAAACTCAAAAACAAACAAAACTAAATAAAATTGAAAATGGAACGATCATACCACGGTGGGTTGTCTCCCACCCAACACTTTTAGTTAGAGTCATGAACTTGGACATTTGGTGAGCTCCCTGTTATGGTGGCTTATGCTTGTATTCATCCAGGAATCTCCACCAATGTTTGTACTTCCAGTAACCTCCAGGATCCCAAATCTTGTTTCTACACCCATCTTCAAGTTGATTATCATGATTCCATCCGGGTGGTTCAGCCTTAGAATTCTCACTGAAGCGTCCAAGCAACTTCCCAGACCCATTCAATTGAGCTCTACACCAACTTTT
Organism: Arachis ipaensis; assembly: GCF_000816755.2. NCBI lineage: Eukaryota > Viridiplantae > Streptophyta > Magnoliopsida > Fabales > Fabaceae > Arachis > Arachis ipaensis. The sequence goes on along the minus strand of NC_029790.2, from coordinate 105,417,723 downwards.
GCGTTTAAACTTAAAGCTTCCAACCATAATGAACCTTGCAGGACAATTCTTACCACTAACCATCTTCCTCTTACTCTTAATGCCACAAAGAGCTCTAAGTTGATCATCCGTCTCCAGTAGCCCATATTCAAGTGGAATTAGGAAGCTAAGAGATATGAATTTTACCCACTTAAATGTTGTGAAGGATGATGGCTACTTAGGGGGAGGGGTCTCCAACAACTTTGGCAAGGTGATTTCTAGCTCCACTCCCTTGTGCTCTTCTTTGACAACTTCCACCTCTTTGCAAGCTTCTTCAATTTTAACCTCTTCCTCTTGGTAGCTTTCTTCTAATTTAGTCTTTTCTTCATTGCTTACCAAAGGCATGGGAGGTTGTGCTTCTTCTTCTTTAATCTCCATGTCAAGTCAAATGGGAGAGGATTCAAATGTAGATAAGAATTCATCAATGATTGAATCCATCTCTTGATCATCCCCTTCAAAGTCTTCAACCATGATATGCCTTGGAGGTTGTACACCCTCCTCAACATCAATTTCAAGCTTCTTGGAGGGAGGTTCTATGACTTCAGGTTCCCATGGAGGTTCAACATCTCCTAAGTCTTCAACCAATTTTTCTTCTTCGACGATCACGGCTTCTTCCAATTGTTCCAATACAAAGTCATGCTGCTCACTGTTCACTGGAGTTTCTAGCTTCTCCTTCATGCTGCGTTCTTCAGTAGATTCTCCACATGAAGCCATGGGGATTCCTTGAGTGTCTGAACATCGGGAAGGTAATCGATTGATCGCTTGATTTAATTGGTGAAGGGTCACTGTTTCCTTGAGACGCTCTTGTGATTCTTGGATCGATGGATATCGACATGGTGTATATGGAGGTGGTGGTTCATGAGAGTAATTCTGTTGGAATGGGGGTGGTTCTATGTATGGTTCATTTGGCTCATAAAGTGGTTGGTATGGTGGATACGGGTTAGGGTCATATGGAGGTGAATGGTGGAAAGGGGCTTGTGAGTATGGTGGTCCAAAGTTATGTTGAGGAGAGGGTTCATAGGCATATGGCGGGACTTGTTGGTAACTACAAGGGGGTGCACCATATCTATTGTCTTGGCATGCATTGTAGGATGGTCTTTGTCTGTGGTATTGTGGAAGGTGTTGCTGCCAGAAGGGTTGATCAGATCCTCGTGGCTCCTTTCATCTCTAATTGTTTTGACCTTGACGCATGTTCCTGTTATAATTTCCATTCCTTGTAACAACATTGGAACCAAACTCAAAGCAACGGGGGTGAGAACTCATAGTAGCAAATAAAAATTAAAAACGAAAATAAAAACAAATTTAAATTAAAAGGTTATTAAAATTTAAATTTTGAAAATTAAATTTTAAATTTTAAATTTTGAAATTTGAATTTTGAAATTTGAAATTTGAAAATTTTTAATTTTGAATTTTTGAAATTTAAATATTGAATTTTGAAATTTGATTTTTGAAATAAGATAAGATAAGATTTTGAAAAAGATATGATTTTTTTTGAAAAAGATTTGAATTTTGAAATCTGAATTTTGAAAATTGAAATTTGAAATTTTGAAATTTGAATTAAATTTTTTTTTTAATTTGAATTTTGAAATTTGAGTTTTAAATTTTGCATTTTTGAATTTAACGAGGAAAGAGAAAAACAATAAAATGACACCAAACTTAAAATTTTTAGATTAAAACGAAGAAAACAACTAAGAACAACTTGAAGGTCAAGATGAACACGAAGAACAACTTGAAGATCAAGATGAACACCAAGAACAAAATTTTTTTTGAAAAATTTTTAATAACTAAATAAAAACCAATAACCTCTTAATTTACGAAAAAGAAAAAAAATAAAAACAAAAATAAAAATAAAAATAAATAAACAAGTAAAAAGCAAATATTTACAATAACCAATAATAAGGCACACGTTTGCAATTCTCCGGCAACGGCGCCATTTTGAAGATCGAACTTTTGCGTGGTCTAGAAATTCGCAGATAAATCCTCGTTGCAGGTATAGCTTCTAAACCAACAAAAGTCCTTTCTTACAAATGTTTTGGTTGTCACAAGTAACAAACCCTTTTAAAATTGATATATAACCGAAGTATTTAAACCTCGGGTCGTCTTCACAAGGAATTGCAGAGAGGTGTGTTATTATTGGTTATGGGTTTTCTGGGGAATTTGGAGTTTAGGCAATGGGCACAGATATAATTATAAATTAAAGCAATAAAAATAAATAAGAAATTTTATGTAATTAAATAAAAAGCCTTGATTAGGAGAGATTAATCGGAAGTTCTATCCTTGTTGGATTTTCTCAAGATCAATTGATAATTGAAGGTTACTTCTACTTAGTTATCCTTTACCAGTAAAGTAAAAGAAAGTCAAGCAAGTTGGAAGTCTACTTCTATTCACAAGTTCTAATCCTCTCCCTTGGGAAGGATTAGCGTTAGTGACTAGAGAGCCAGCCAACAATAAACCCAATTACAATTTAACTCTTGAGTAATTCAACTCAAGGGTCTCCAAATATCAATCAACTCCAAAATCAAGTTAGGATCTAACTTAGAACATCAATTAATAACAAATAATAGAAGAAGTGATAAATCTGAAATACCTCAATTGCATTAATAAAAGAAAATCAATCTAAACATAAAGAGTTCATAAACTAAATTGATAAAATAAATAAAAAGAACCTTAAACCTGTGATTGCAGAAGATGAAATCCTAATCCTAATATAAATCCAAATCCTAATCCTAATCCTAAGAGAGAGGAGAGAACCTCTCTCTCTAAAAACTACATCTAAATCTAAAATTGTGTGTTGTGAGCTGATGATCCTGAATGAATGGATTTCCCCACTTTATAGCCTTTAATCTGTGTTTTCTGGGCCGCAAACTGGGTCGAAAACAGCCCAGAAATCACTGCAGAAGAAATCTGCCACGCTGATTTTTGCCACTGCAATGCGTCCGCGTGGAGCATGCGTTCGTGTCATTTAGCGTCAAGGAAACTATGGCATATTATATATCAAATTGAAGCCCCGGACATTAGCTTTCCAACGTAATTGGAACCGCATCATTTGGACCTCTGTAGCTAAAGTTATAGCCGTTTGAGTGCAAAGAGGTCGGGCTGGACAGCTTAGCAATTTCTCCAACTTCTTGTATTCCTTCCACTTTTGCATGCTTCCTTTCCATCCTCTAAGCCATTCCTGCCCTGTAATCTCTGAAATCACTTAACACACATATCAAGGCATCTAATGGTAATAAGAGATGATTAAACATAGGAAACTTAAGGCCAAAGAAGCATGTTTTCAATCAAAGCACATAATTAGGAAGGCAAATGTAAAACCATGCAAATAGTATGAATAAGTGGGTAAAGAGTTGATAAAAACTACTCAATTGAGCACAAGATAAACCATAAAATAGTGGTTTATCAAAGAGCTAGGCAAAATTGAACAAGAGGTAGATTTTAAACTTGAAGACACTTCCACACCAAGTGATATTGATGATGATCTTGTGGAAGTTGTTGAACCTTCTTTCAATGAGCTTGAATTTGGTATTGAGGAGGATAATGCACAACCTCCAAGGCATAGTATGAATGATGAAAGATTGGAAGAGGATGATCAAGAGGAAAGCTCCACCAATGAAGAATGTGTGGAAGAAGTTGGTGGGCAAGGAATTGAAGTTGAAGAAGTTTGCCAAGAGGTGGAGGTAGTCAAAGAAGAGCACAAGGGAGTGGAACTTGCAAGATCATTAGGACCACCCCTTCCTAAGTCACCATCTAACACAACATTCAAGTGGGTAAAATTCTTATCCCTAAGCTTTACTTTCTCACTTGAATATGGTTTGATTGAAAATGATGGTCAACTTAGAGCTCTTTGTGAAATTAAGAGTAGGAGAGAGTTGTGTAGTGGTTGGAAACATCACTCTAAGTTCATGATGGTTGCATGCTCAAAGTTGAATAGCAATGGTTGGTGTGGAACCAAATTAGAGAATGTTTGGATGCTTAATTGAGAATTCACAAGCCTTGTCACCCAAACTTAACTATGGTAGTTGATGCGTGAGAATTTTAACTATCTTTTCCTAGTGAATTTGCATTTAATTTGTTAAGTTTTATCAAGAATTAATTATCGTTTAGCCACTATGGATGCTACTTTGAGTCTTGTGTATTTTTGTTTATTTTAGGTAGCATTCGGATGGATTTGATGGAGTTTCTGCAGAGAAAGAGAAGAAACCAAGGAGCTGACCAGCGAGGAGCGACGCGTACGCGTGCGTGACGCGAGCGCGTACCTGACGCGTACGCGTGAAAAGCGAAGTTTCACAGCGACGCGTGCGCGTACCTGACGCGTACCGGTGACACGCGAAAAAGACCATCGACGCGTACGTGTGACTGATGCGTACGCTTGACATGCGCGACATGCAGAATTCGCAGAAAACGCTGGGGCGACTTCAGGCCAAGTTTTGACCCAATTTTTCGCCTAGAAACACAGACTAGAGCCAGGGGATAGCAGAGACTCAAGGGAGATTCACATAAGAATGGTTATGCCCACTCCAAGTTAGGCGTGGACCCTACGAACCAAGTGGTCTCCATCCATCAATTGAAGGCATGCTGATTGCTTTAATTAATTCTAATTTAAACTTTATTTTATTTTAAAAATAGGAAAAAGATATTATTTGAGTTTTAGAAGATAGATTTTAAATAAATTAGGATTTGATATAAAAGGGGATTCCAACATGGTGATTCCAACACAACATTATTCCAATTCACAATTTACAATCCTTATTTTTCACTCTGAACCATGAGCAACTAAACCTCCACTGTTAAGGTTAGGAGCTCTGTCTATTGTATGGATTGACTTTATTGTTTTTCTATTTTAATTCATGTCTTGATTTATATTTAAGAATTGTTTTCGTTCTTTATTCTATGAATTTGGATGGAACGGAAGTATGACCCTCTTTCTAATTGAGTTCTTGTATAACTTGGAAAAGCTCTTTACTTGAGCAACAACTTGAAAACAACTCCTAAATTTCTAGTTTATCTGAATTTAACGGGACACGTGACATATAATCTTTTTATATTTGGGTAATTAGGATTTCTGTGGCATATAACTAGAATTGAACTTTACCCCCTAATTGGAATTAATTGACCAAGGAATTGGCTGTTGATGAATTTTAGAGTAGACTAGAAAGGTCTAAGGAATTAGGGTCTAGTCACATATAGTTGCCATGAATTAAATCTTACATGATTAAAATAAATTAATAAGAAAAGTCAATCCAGAAAATAGATAACTCTGAAGCCTTAACTATTTCTACATATTTTATTCCCAACTTATTTACTTGTCTTTCTTTAATATTCTAGCTATTGTTTAATGTCTTTGAACTCTCAAACACTATTTTCTGTTTGCCTAACTAAGCCAATTAATTAACCATTGTTGCTTAGTCCTGCAATCCTCGTGGGATCGACCCTCACTCACCTGAGGTATTACTTGGTACGACCCGGTGCACTTGCCGGTTAGTTTGTGGGTTATAAATTCCGCACCAAGTTTTTGGCGCCGTTGCCGGGGATTGATAGTGATTAACAACTACCAGTTTTTTGATTGCTTAGATTAGGCATTTTAGTTTTAATTTTTCTTTAATTTTTGCTTACTATTTTCGAAAATTTTTTTTTAAATAAATAGCACTAATATTTTTCCTTAATTTCTGAAATTAAGTTTGGTGTCACCTAGTTAATTTTATTTTAATTGTCTTGTTTATTTTTCTGTCTACTTTCAGTTATCATTTTTGAAATTTATTTATTTATTTTATTTAGTATTTTTATTTTTCTATTTTACACAGGATACCTCACTGAGACTTCTCTGCACTCTGACGTAGAGAATCCCATCTTTCTTTGTTATTCTATTTGTTTATGCATAGGAACAGAGACAAGGAACCTCTGTTAGACTTTGATCCAAAACTTGAAAGGACTTGTAGGCGACGTTTACAACAAGCAAGACTTTGCAAGCCTGCAGAATCCACTATGGATCACAATAATGCTGTTAATGCCAATGTGGCAAATCCGAATGGGAATGAAGAATAAAGGAGAGTGCTTGGCTCTTACGCTGCTCCTACTGCAGATCTTTATGGTAAAAGCATTGTGGTGCCTCCTATAACTGTGAACAACTTTGAGTTGAAGCCACAATTGGTCACCCTGGTACAACAAAACTGCCAGTATCATGGTCTTCCCCACGAAGACCCAAATCAATTTATTTCTAACTTTCTGCAGATTTGTGATACTGTGAAAACAAATGGAGTGAACCCAGAGGTGTATAAACTCATGCTCTTCCCGTTTGCTCTGAGGGATGGAGCAAAGCTATGGCTAGATTCCCAGCCCAAGGAGAGTTTGAATACTTGGGACAAGGTTGTTACTGAGTTTCTTACTAAATTTTTCCCACCAAAGAAGCTGACTAAGCTTTGGGTGGAGGTTCATACCTTCAGGCAGAGGGATAGTGAAACTCTTTATGAAGCTTGGGAGAGATACAAGCTACTAATTAGGCAATGCCCTCCGGATATATTCTCTAAATGGACCCAACTAGACATCTTTTATGAAGGCTTGGGTGAAATGTCCAAGATATGCTTAGATAATTCTGCAGGTGGTTCATTGCACAAGAAGAAGACACCGGAGGAGACTATTGAGCTGATTGAATTGGTTGCTAGCAACCAATATTTATACTCATCTAACAGGAATCCTGTGAACTCTGAGACTCCTCAGAAGAAGGGTGTTATGGAAGTAGAAGCTCTTAATGCTCTTTTTGCTCAGAATAAGCTTATGTCTCAACAAATAAGTCTACTTACTCAACAGATGGGTGGCATGCAAGTCTCAGCTATCAACACCCAAAATCCAACTCAAGAAGTCTCTTATGACATGACAGGTAATTTTGTGCAAAATGATAATTATGACTATGCTCAATATTCTTTTGAACAGGTCAATTATATGGGGAGTGGTCCTAGAAATCCTAACAATGATCCATATTCTAAGACATACAATCAGGGGTGGAGAAATCACCCAAATTTTGGGTGGAGGAACCAACCTCAGAGACCTCAGAATTTCAACAATAATTCTCAGGGCGGTTACAATAACTACCAATTTCAGTCTCAGCAACAACAACCACGTCAGCAGGCAAACTCTAAATCCCACGAAGATTCTAATTGTGAGATGATGAGGAGTTTTATGCAGGAAACCAGAGCCTCTATTAGAAACTTAGAGGTACAAATGGGCCAACTGAGCAAGCAAATACCTGAGAGGTCTGTAAGTATATTTCCAAGTGATACAGTGGTGAACCCAAGAGAAGATTGCAAGGTCATTCAATTGAGAAGTGGTAAAATAGCTGGCTCTGAGACAAAGGCTAATGGTGAGCTAGTTAAAAAGAAAGCTCCAGAGGAGAAGAAGGGAGAAGTGGAGCACGCCCCTCCAAAGCGTGCAGACAACCCGTTCCCTGACTCTCTTGACACATATCCTACATTACCAAAGGCTCCTGAATACAAACCAAAAATGCCATATACTCAGAGACTTCAGAAGGCTTCCAAAGAAAAGCAGTTCTCTAAATTTTTAGATGTCTTCAAGAAGCTACAGATTAACATTCCTTTTGCAGAGGCTCTTGAGCAAATGCCTCTCTATGCAAAATTTATGAAAGAATTGTTGACTAACAAGAGGAATTGGAAGGACCAAGAAACCGTGGTGTTAACTGATGAGCGGATAATTTATACGCTTTTTGACATTGTTTTTAGTATGTTTTTAGTAGGATCTAGTTACTTTTAGGGATGTTTTTAATAGATTTTGTGTTAAATTCACATTTCTGGACTTTACTATGAGTTTGTGTGTTTTTCTGTGATTTCAGGTATTTTCTGGCTGAAATGTTTGGACAACTGACGGCTCATCTTGTTGCTCAGATTAGGTAATTTTCTTTTTATTTTCTTTTCAAAAAAATTTTCAAAAATAATTTCAAAAATCTCTCATCTGTTTTCGAAAAAAAATAAAAATGTTTTCAAAAATTTATTCAAAATTTTTAAGAATGAATTCTAGTGTTTCATGAAGCATGTGAAGCCTGGCTGGCTGTAAAGCCATGTCTATTCCTTTGGTAATGAGTATGTCAGGCATGTCATATCTGAATTACATGCTGAAGCTTGGCTGGCCATTGGCCATGTCTAGTGTTTTGGACTGGAGCTTTCTTTGAAAGCTTGGCTGGCTAGTGAGCCATGTCTAATTCCTGGACTGAAGCTTTAGACTAAGAATGCAAGATTCCTGGAATTCATATTAAAAATTTTGGAATCCTTATTTTCTTTTTTTTTTTCATATAATTTTCGAAAAAATATAAAATAAAAATCCAAAAAAAAATTAGAAAATCATAAAAATCAAAAATATTTTTCTGTTTCTTGTTTGAGTCTTGAGTCATATCATAAGTTTGGTGTCACTTGCATGTGCATCTTGCATTTTTTGAAAATTTCATGCATTCATAGTGTTCTTCATGATCTTCAAGTTGTTCTTGGTAAGTCTCCTTGTTTGATCTTGATGATTTTTTGTTTTGTGTCTTTTCATGTTTATCATATGCATTCTTGAATTCTTAGTGTCTAAGCATTAAAGAATTCTAAGTTTGGTGTCTTGCATGTTTTCTTTGCATTAAAAATTTTTCAAAAATATGTTCTTGATGTTCATCATGACATTCAAAGTGTTCTTGGTGTTCATCTTGACATTCATAGCATTCTTGCATGCATTCATTGTTTTGATCTAAAAATTTCATGCATTGCATAATTTTCATGTTTTCATAAAAATTCAAAAAAATCAAAAAAATATATCTTTTCCTTTTTCTCTCATCAAATTCGAAAATTTGGATTGACTTTTTCAAAAATTTTTAAAATCAATTTGTTTCTCATGAGTCAAATCAAATTTTCAATTTGAAAATCTTATCTTTTTCAAAATCTTTTTCAAAAATCAAATCTTTTTCAAAATTCTTAGTTATTTTCGAAAATTCCAAAAAAATATTTTTCAAAAATCTTTTTCTTATTTTTATATAAAATTTTCGAAAATAACTAATCAATTAATGTTTTGATTCAAAAATTTCAAGTTTGTTACTTACTTGTTAAGAAAGATTCAAACTTTAAGTTCTAGAATCATATCTTGTGATTTCTTGTGAATCAAGTCATTAATTGTGATTTTAAAAATCAAATCTTTTTCAAAAACTAATTTCTATCATATCTTTTCAAAAATATCTTCTAATCTTATCTTTTTCAAAATTTTATTTCAAAATATCTTTTCTAACTTCCTAACTTCCTATCTTTTCAAAATTTGTTTCAACTAACTAACTAACTTTTTGTTTGTTTCTTAACTTTTTCAAAACTACCTAACTAACTCTCTCTCTCTCATTTTCGAAAATATCTCTCCCCTTTCTCAAAATTTCTTTTTAATTTATTAATTATTTTAATTTTTAAAACTTAATTTTCGAAAAATACTAACAATTTTCAAAAACTATTTTCAAAAATCACTAACTCTTTTTCAAAATAATTTTCGAAAATTATCCCTCCCCCATCTCATTCTATTTATTCATTCATATCCTAGACCAGAGAAGCCTCCAGAAAGAGGAAAGGGAAGACAAAAGCTTCCATCAAGGGTCTAAAGCTCAGTGGTAGAACATTTGACTGCAAATCAAGAGATCCCTGAGATACCTCAGGGGATACATTTTCTTCCACACAATTATTGGAAGCAACTAAGGGTGGAACATCAAGAGCACTCCATCATCCTTCATGAAATCAGAGAAGATCTAAAAGCCAAGGAATGCAGTGCTATTATTCAACATAAACTTCCTGAGAAAATGCAAGATCCAGGGAGTTTTGTGATTCCTTGCACCATTGGAGATGTCACCATTCAGAGAGCTTTATGTGATCTTGGAGCTAGCATCAATCTCATGCCACTTTCAGTGATGAAAAAGCTTCAAATTGAGAAGGTAAAATCCACTCGTATTTCTCTTCAACTTGCTGATCTCTCTATTAAATTACCTGTGGGTGTTGTTGAGGATTTACTTGTGAAAGTAGGACCATTAATTTTTCCTGTTGATTTTGTGATATTAGACATGGAAGAGGAGGTAAAATCCTCTATTATAATTGGAAGACCGGTGTATGAGAATTGATGTTGTTGAACCACTTGTTCAAGAAGTACTGGAAGCTGAGGTACTTGATGACATTCTGGATCCTATTTCTGAATATGAGTTAGTTGAAGTTGATGATTCACCACCCCAGAAGGCACTAGTTCACACGCCTAAAGCAGAGGAGGAAGCCCCCAAGCTTGAGCTCAAAGATTTACCTCCTTCTCTGAAATATGTGTTCTTAGGTGAAAATGGTTCCTATCCAGTGATTATTAGCTCTTCCCTAAAGCCTGAAGAGGAAGAGGTGCTTATTTCAGTGCTCAGGAGCCATAAAATAGCTATTGGGTGGACCATTAGTGACTTGAAGGGGATTAGCCTAACCAAGTGCATGCACAAGATCCTCCTTGAAGATGATGCTAAACCAGTTGTGCAACCACAAAGGAGACTCAATCCAACTATGAAAGAGGTGGTCCAAAAAGAGGTAATGAAACTATGGGAAGCAGGTATTATTTACCCTATTTCTGACAGTTCTTGGGTAAGTCCTGTGCAGGTAGTTCCCAAGAAAGGAGGGATGACAGTGATCAAGAATGAAGAGAATGAGCTTATTTCTACAAGAACAATCACAGAATGGAGAATGTGTATAGACTACAGGAGGCTCAACACTGCTACCAAGAAGGATCACTTCCCCTTGCCTTTCATTGATCAGATGCTTGAGAGGTTAGCTGGTCATGCATTTTACTGTTTTCTAGATGGATATTCTGGATATAATCAAATTGTAGTGGACCCTCAAGATCAAGAGAAGACAGCATTCACATGCCCCTTTTGAGTATTTGCCTACAAAAGAATGCCTTTTGGACTTTGCAATGCTGCAGCAACTTTTCAGAGGTGTATGCTTTCAATTTTTTCTAATATGGTTGAAAAGTTCATTGAGGTATTTATGGATGACTTTTTCGTATTTGGTAATTCTTTTGAATCTTGCCTTAATCATTTATCTCTTGTTTTAAAATGGTGTCAAGAATAAAACCTTGTTTTAAATTGGAAAAAATGTCATTTTATGGTTACAGAAGGTATTGTTCTTGGACACCAGTTTTCAAGTAAGGGGATTGAGGTTGACAGAGCAAAGGTGGAGGTAATTGAAAAATTACCACCACCAACTAATGTTAAGGCAGTCAGGAGTTTCTTGGGTCATGCAGGATTTTATAGAAGATTTATAAAGGATTTTTCTAAAATTGCTAAACCATTAAGCAACCTGTTGGTTGCTGATGTTCCTTTTGTCTTTGATTCTGATTGTTGCATGCTTTTGAAACTCTAAAAGCAAACCTTACCTCTGCTCCCATCATAGCTCCCCCTGACTGGGATTTACCATTTGAATTAATGTGTGATACTAGTGACTTTGCTATAGGAGCTGTTTTAGGACAGAGGCATGGTAAGCTTGTACATGTCATTTACTATGTCAGTCGTGTGTTAAATGATGCCCAAAAGAATTACACAACTATAGAAAAGGAATTATTAGCTGTTGTGTATGCTGTTGATAAATTTAGGTCCTATTTACTTGGTTCTAAGGTTATTATTTATATTGATCATGCTGTTTTGAAGTACCTTCTAACCAAGCAGGACTCTAAACCAAGATTAATCAGATGGGTGTTGTTCCTTCAGGAGTTTGATATTGATATAAAAGACAGGAAAGGGTCAGAAAATCAAGTAGCTGACCATCTATCCAGAATTGAGCCTGAAGCAGGAGTACAACCACCCACAGCTGTGACCGAGACATTTTCGGATGAGCAATTATTCCTCATTCAGCAGGCTCCATGGTTTGTAGACATTACAAATTATAAGGCCATAAATTTTATTCCAAGAGAGTACAGTAGCCAACAAGTAAAGAAGCTATTGACTGATGCAAAGTACTACATTTGGGAGGAACCATACCTTTTTAAAAGGTGTTTAGATGGTATCATCCGGAGATGTGTCCCAGATGAAGAAAAGCAGCATATTCTTTGACATCGTCATGGTTCTGAGTATGGAGGCCACTTTGGTGGTGAAAGGACAGCTACCAAGGTCCTTCAGAGCGGGTTTTACTGGCCAAATCTCTTCAGAGACTCAAGAGCATTTGTGAAGTACTATGACAGATGTGAAAAAGCCACGAATCTCCTTGCCAACCATGAAATGCCACAGCATGGGATTCTTGAGGTTGAGTTGTTTGATGTATGGGGTATTGATTTCATGGGACCTTTCCCACCCTCACATTCAAAAAACTATATTCTAGTGGCAGTTGATTATGTGTCCAAGTGGGTAGAAGCTATGGCTCTACCCACCAATGATGCCAAGGTGGTAATGAGCTTTCTTCAGAGATATATCTTTAGTCGGTTTGGTGTCCCAAGGACACTCATTAGTGATGGTGGAAGCCACTTCTGCAACAGATAGCTGGACTCTCTTCTGCAGAGATATGGAGTCCGTCATAAAGTGGCAACCCCTATCACCCTCAGACAAGTGGACATGTTGAAGTTTCCAACAGAGAACTTAAGAGGATTTTAGAGAAGACCGTTAGTGTTTCAAGAAAGGACTGGTCTAGGAAGCTTGATGATGCTCTCTGGGTATACCGGATAGCTTACAAGACTCCTATTGGCATGTCCCCTTATCAGTTGGTCTATGGCAAAGCCTGTCACTTGCCAGTTGAGCTGGAGCATAAAGCTTACTGGGCAATCCGATATCTGAATCTTGATTCAGAAGCTGCAGGAATCAAGCGAATGCTTCAGTTGAATGAGCTTGATGAGTTCAGATATTTAGCATATGAGAATGCTAAGCTCTATAAGGAGAGAAACAAATTACTGCATGACAAGAAGATTGCCATCAGAGTCTTTGAGCCAGGACAGAGAGTGCTTTTGTATAATTCAAGGCTCAAACTCTTTTCCGGGAAGCTAAAATTCTGGTGGTCAGGATCGTTTGTGGTTATCAGAGCTTCACCATATGGTCATGTGGAAATACAGGAAGAGAATTCTGACAGGAAATTTGGTGGTCAGGACCGTTTGTAGTTACCAGAGCTTCACCATATGGTTATGTAGAAATACAGGAAGATAATTTTGACAGAAAATTTACAGTGAATGGCCAGAGGTTGAAGCACTATCTTGGAGGCGAGATTGATCGCTAGAGGTCCGCTCATCTGCTGACTTAGCAGAACTGACCGTCAAGCTAGTGACGTTGAAGAAGCGCTTGTCGGGAGGCAACCCGATAATTTCGTATCCTTAGTTATTTCTTATTTTATTTTTATTGAGTTTTACTATTTTTCTGATCATGCAGCTATTTTATAACAGGAACCGAACACTTCAGGCAACAAACACATATATATAAAAAAAAGCGCACACGACGCGCAAGCGTCAATGACGCGTACGCGTCCTATGTGGGTGCGAGAAAAAATAAAAGTTACAGAGAGTTGCGCGGGAGTGGCGCATGAAGTGTGCCTTGGGCACAAACATGGTCACGCGTACGCGTCCCTGACGCGTGCGCGTCATTGGCGATTTTGGCACTCCACGCGGACGCGTCAAGCACGCGCACGCGTGGATAAGTAAAATTGGCATAAAAGGTTTTTGGCCAGAGAGTTATGATGGCTTGGGGCTGGAAGTGTGCTAGAGGCACAAATTTGATCACGCGTACGCGTCCCTGACGTGTGCGCGTCCTTTTCCTAAATGTCCATCCACGCGTGCGCGTACATGACGCGCACGCGTCATATGAAAATTTTGATTCCCATACCATGCGAGCAGAGAGTTGTGCGTGTGCGCGGCCGCCTTCGCGCGATTCACACAAACCAAGTCCACGCGTACGCGTTGCTTGAAATTAACACGATCCACACGTACCCGTTCCTTACGCATACGTGTCGCATGCGACACCCAAATTAAACCCCTCAGCTCCTGAATTCAAATCATTCACCCCGAATCCAAATTCTCTCTCGTTCTTTTATCATTTTATTATTCTTTCATCTTACTATTTTTTTTATTTTCAGTTTGGTGTTGTTGCTTCACTGATGGTTTTTTTTAAAAGCACAAAAAGGGAGATGAATGCTCTTCATGGAGGAATGAGATGGCCACTAACATAACTGAGGTGGTTGAGTTCCTTTCATTCTATTTCTCTTCCATTCTTATTTTGTTATTTTCTATTTTCTGTTGTTTTGTCTGCATGATCATTAGTACTTTCAGTTATTAGAATTAGTTTTATTCTGTTATTTGTCTCATGTACCGCTCACTGAACTTGAATCTAAAAAGAAAAGAAAAAGAAGTGATATATTGCATGAGAAATTGAGTTTATATCGAAGAGTAGTCTTATTCACTTAAATGTGGTGGTATTTTCTGTGACTCTGAATGCATGACATGACCAGTGCATATTTAAATTTGAATCAAAGAATGTTGATGTACAAGGAATAGAAATTTAGAGAATTATTATGACTTCTCTGAAATAAACAAAAATTTAATCCTTGAAGCAAAAGAGACAGCAAAAAAAAAAAGAGAAAAAAGAGAAAGCAAGGTCCAAGACTCTGAGCATCAATGACTAGGGAGGTCAGACATGATTAAAAGCTCAAAGAGTTGTTTCCCTAGTTATATGCTTGTGGTGTTCTTGTGTCAAGTAGTCCTTGAGACAAAACATTTAGAGTCAAGATCAATTGCAATTAGAAGAGTATGCCAAAGGCTTTGAGCACCATTGTCTGGGAGTAGCTGAAAGAAAAATCAAAACTCCAAAAAGAGTTTCCCAGTTAAGTGCTTGTGGTATTTCTGTGTCAAGTAAAACTTGAGACAAAACATTTAAAGTCACGGCTAGGCTCAAGGTGCAAAGCACCAAAGAAAAGAAAAATTGCTGTGTTCAAGGGTTAAATTAAGCTACAAAAGATCAGAGAATTCATAATATTATCCGGATTCTAATTCCAAATGACACTAACATCCTTCTAATTCAAAGGAGAGTGAGATGCCAAAACTATTCATGATTGCAGTTATAAAACCCACTATAAGAAGAGACATGAGCTTAATTGAACTCTCATTCTCATGCAAATTCACATTCTAAGCCTATATTAGTTTGGTTGCTTGAGGACAAGCAACAATTCAAGTTTGGTGTTGTGATGCGTGAGCATTTTTCCTATCTTTTCCTAGTGTATTTGCATGTAATTTGTTAAGTTTTATCAAGAATTAATTATCTTTTAGCCATTATGGATGCTACTTTGAGTCTTGTGCATTTCTGTTTATTTTAGGTAGCATTCGGATGGATTTGATGGAGTTTCTACAGAGAAAAAAAAGAAACCAAGGAGCTGACCAGCGAGGAGCGACACGTGCGCGTGCGCGTGATTTGGAGCTTTCCATGGCGACGCGTGCGCATACCTGATGCGTACGCGTGAAAAGGGAAGTTGCACAGCGACGCGTGCACGTGACTGACGCGTACGCGTGACATGCGCGACATGCAGAATTTGCAAAAAACGCTGGTGGCGATTTCAGGCCAAGTTTTGACCCAGTTTTTGGCCCAGAAACATAGACTAGAGCCAGGGAATAGCAGAGACTCAAGGGAGATTCACATAAGAATGGTTATGCCCACTCCAAGTTAGGCGTGGACCCTACGAAGCAAGTGGTCCCCATCCATCAATTGAAGACATGCTGATTGCTTTAATTAATTCTAATTTAAACTTTATTTTATTTTAGAAATAGGAAAAAGATATTATTTGAGTTTTAGAAGATAGATTTTAAATAAATTAGGATTTGATATAAAAGGGGATTCCAACAGGGTCTTTCTAACACAACATTATTCCAATTCACAATTTACAATCCTTATTTTTCACTCTGAACCATGAGCAACTAAACCTCCACTATTAAGGTTAGGAGCTCTGTCTATTGTATGGATTGACTTTATTATTTTTCTATTTTAATTCATGTCTTGATTTATATTTAAGAATTGTTTTCGTTCTTTATTCTATGAATTTAGATGGAACGGAAGTATGACCCTCTTTCTAATTGAGTTCTTGTATAACTTGAAAAGCTCTTTACTTGAACAACAGCTTGAAAATAACTTCTCCTAAATTTCTAGTTTATCTGAATTTAACGGGATACGTGACATATAATCTTTTTATATTTGGGTAATTAGGATTTCTGTGGTATATAACTAGAATTGAACTTCACTCCCTAATTGGAATTAATTGACCAAAGAATTGGCTGTTGATGAATTTTAGAGGAGACTAGAAAGGTCTAAGGAATTAGGGTCTAGTCACATATAGTTGCCATGAATTAAATCTTACATGATTAAAATAAATTAATAAGAAAAAGTCAATCCGAAAAATAGATAACTCTGAAGCCTTAACTGTTTCTTCATATTTTATTCCCAACTTATTTACTTTCCTTTCTTTAATATTCTTGCTATTGTTTAATGTCTTTGAACTCTCAAACACTATTTTCTGTTTGCCTAACTAAGCCAATTAATTAACCATTGTTGCTTAGTCCTTCAATTCTCGTGGATCGACCCTCACTCACCTGAGGTATTACTTGGTACGACCCGGTGCACTTGCCGGTTAGTTTGTGGGTTATAAATTCCGCATCAGTAGTCAACAAGAAGATGGGTGCAAGAACAAGATTTGGGACCCCGGAATCCATTTCAACAATCAAAACTGTTGGGGCCTTGTCATCTACCTAAGCTTACTTGAAGGCCTTGTGCGCCTAATTTGGGATTCAAGGAAGAGTTCAAGCATAAGCCACCATAGAAAAGCCCTCACAAAATGTCCAACTTAAGGACTTAAACTAAAAGTGCTAGGTGGGAGACACCCCACCATGGTAAACTCTTTCCATTCTCTTGTATATATAATCAATGAATGAATTGGGTTGCCATTGTTAGGTAGTTTTCTTATTTTCATACTTTAGCATACTTTGCTTTGATTACTAGGTTACTTGTTAGATTTATGTTTTGTTTAGAATTTCTCTCATAGAAATAAGAACTTCGTTGTAAGCATAGATCCAAACCAACAAACAATTCTTACATAAAAAATTTGAGTTGTCACAAGTACAAACCCCAATAAGAATTAACCGAAGTATTTAAACTCCGGGTCGTCTCACAAGGAATTGCAATTAAGTGATCAATTATTGGCTATGAAAATGCAAGGGGGTTTGATTTTATAGTTTGACAAGAAAAGTAAACAATAAGAAAGTAAATGATATGAACTAATAAAATAAAGGAAAGGAACTCTTGGTTAGACATGGGTAATTGAGATCACCATCCTTGTCTACAAACCATGTATTAACAATTATGAGGAACCAAGCTCATTAAGTCTACTTCTATGCTTGAAGTATATCAAATGGCTTGATCAACATCAATCCATAGGTTCTAACCTAGCTACTAATTGACTTAGTAGTAGGCTAGTATCAATGGTTATCAAATTGACCACCAAGGGTTCTCGATCAAATCTCCAATTCAATGAGACCTAATGACTCAAGGTCACTCAATTCCCTTGGCCTAGGCCAAGAGTAAAGAAAACTACTCAAAAACTAGTGTAAACATTTTATCAAATACCTAGTATGCAAGAAAAATAAACATCACAAAATGAAAGAATTAAAGAAACCCATAACTAACACAAGCAAGAAATCAACAATAACAATCAAGATCAACATAAAAGAGACATGGAAACATAAATTTGCATTAGAAGAAATCAAGATCCAACAATTGTTCATCAACATAAAAGAGAGCAAAATAAGAAACTAAGAAGATTAAGACAATAGAACACTAAAATATAAAGAGAATTGAAATCAAAAGAAGAATTGAAAGATGAATTTGAGAAAATTAAACCTAAACTACCCTAAATTCTATAGAGAAGGGAGAGCTTCTCTCTCTAGAATTCTAACCTGAAACATGATGAAAACTAAACTATGGCTACTTGCTCATTCCCCCTTTAATCGTTGGGTTCAATAGCATCAGAAATGAGTTGGATTGGGCCCAAAATGAGCTAGAAATTGCTGGCCACGAGTTGCTCTTTAATGAAGCACGTGCAACATTGATACGTACACGTCCAGTGGGCGTATGCATCCCTAAACGCAAAGAAACTACCACAAATTTTATATTATTTTGAAGCCCCAGATGTTAGCTTTCCAATACAACTAAAACGCCTCATTTGGACCTTTGTAGCTCAAGTTATGGTCGATTGAGTGCGAAGAGGTCAGGCTTGACAGCTTTGCGGTTTCTTCATTTCTTCATGAGTTCTCCCACTTTGCATGCTTTTCTCCTCACTTCTTCAATCCAATCTGTGCCTTCTAAACCTGAAATCACTTAACAAACACATCAAGGCATCGAATGGAATTAAAGTGAATTAAAATTGGCAAATTTAAGGCCTAAAAAGCATGTTTTCACACTTAAGCACAAATTCAGGGAGAATTACAAAACCATGATATTTCATTGAATAAATGTGAGAAAAGTTGATAAAATCCCCAAATTAAGCACAAGATAAACCACAAAATTGGGGTTTATCACCTACCCGCTCCCGACATTACCCGGGCATAAGTCCCAGATATGGTTTTCCAGATGCATGCAGTGTGCTTATAAGTCTTATGGCTTGGCCGCATATAGTGTGACTTTCAAATGTTTTTCAATGTGCTTACATCTGGAAAACAGTTCTCAGTGTGTGGGCATCACCACTATACATTTGGCACTAAGACCCAAACAAATTCGCATCTGCTCTCTTGTGGCAAACAATCTCTTAAAGCTTTATCTTTGCCCTCTGCTCTTCTGTGGCAAGGCAGAGATCTGCTCTCCTGTGGCAGATATCGCTTTAGTTAATACATTCTTTTCTCTTTTGTACTCTGCTATCCTGTGGCATAGATTCGTTAGGTTCTTTTAATCTTTGTTCTTTGCTCTTCTGTGGTAGAGATTCCTTTTACTTAATATATCCCTCTCTTTCTGTTCTTTTTCTTTTAAAACCAAAACCACCTCTTTATGACATTCTTCAAAACCTTTAAAACAATTCTACTTAAACCAATTTTTCTTTCAAAAGACAAGGAGAAATTATTTACTAGTTAAACCCCTCAGCAAAGGCTCCAGACTTTAGGGGAGCGACAACCAATCTCATTTTCTTAAGTTCATTGGAAATCCTTAACAATTATTGTTTTCTTAAATTAAATTAATCAAATAAAGTTTCTAAATCAAATCAAAACTAAACCATACAAATCAGAGGTTCCAAACCAATGTCAAAGCCAACACCAATCCCAGTTCCATCCTTAAAATTAATTCTTTAACTTTTTCCAAGACGTCAAAAAACGAAATTATTCAGTCAAAATTCAATTACGTTTAAAGTTCACTAAAACTCCTCCGAATGAAATTTTTTATTCAAATTCAAAACATAAGCCCTTTTCATATTTAAATCAACCTTAAAACATAATACTTCTCTTAAATAATTTAAAATCGTAAAATAATTCTTTTCTAAATAAATTAAACTCAAAACATATACTTTTATTAAATGAATTAAACTCGAAACATAACTATTTTCTTAATAAATAAAAAATCAAATAATTCAACTTCTCAAATCCAATCTTTTTCTAAATAACATTTAAAACAAAGTCTTAAATTTTATAACAAAATTTTGACAGCATCTACCTAAAACTCGGACTTTGCCACCCTTTTCCCCATCCAAACCATTTCTCAAATTCTTTCAAATTGTTTCCAATAAATCAAAACCATTTCTAATATAAAAGAAATTATAAAATTAAATCAATTAAAAATCCAACCGCTTCAAAAATCAAACCATTTCCATATCTCAAAGCATGTCATCAATTTATTTCTTATTAAATCTCAATGTCATTATCAAATCTCACCAATTTTACTTGATTACCAACAATTTTCCAGCCCCAAATTCATCAAAATAATTTGGTTCTTGGCTGCACTTAAACTGACCAAACCCCAAACTAATCACAAATATCAATATCACAAAAATTCAACATAAATTCAGTCAAATTCAATCAATAATCAATGAAACAAAAATTCACTTATCAAATTCATATTTAATTATTATAAAGTTATGAAAACTCTACCTCCGTACGAAATCAAAATAACAGAAACTCCGGAGAAGCTTTTTTATCGAGCTGCTGAAGAAGAGAACGTCAGAAATCGTCTGTGCCTCCTAGAAAAATGTCAACTTCCACCGAACAAAAATGTCACCAACACGTAGAGGAGAAAGATACGGACGCTTTTACCGGATTAGATTTTTTATTGGAGTTACGGATAACAAGAAATCGAAGTTGGAAGTTCATGGCATCCATGGAATCACGTTCTTTTCTCTCTCTCTGGTTCTCTTTCTTTTCCTTCAATAACAAACGCTGATGATGATGATTATCAATGGGAATTTGGCTTGCTTAATGTTTGGATCACATGGGGAGGGAGTACGTGTCACTCATTTATACTGCTGAGTCACCGATTCAAGTTATAAATATATTAAACGGATAATTATGAAAGCTAGATATATTAAAACACAAGTAATGATATATATGAGTTACTAATATAAATGACATTAGCAACATAACGATAAATGATATACGGTAAAGCATTAGCAAAGCTAAGTTCACTGAAGAGTACCGATATTTATTCATATCGGTGGATATTGAGCTCAATAATAATATTATTAACTAAACTCTATTTTTAAATTAAAAATATCAATTACTCAAATTAAAATATATATATATATATATATATATATATATATAACTCCAATTTATAAAATAATTTATAACTTATTTATATTTATATTCTCTAAAATGTGGGTCATTACAAGACACAAAGCAAGGTTAATTGCTAGAGGTTTTATTTAATATGCTAGTATTGATTTTGATCAATTTCTTTTACTAGTTATAAAACTAGTTATAATTAGATTGATTCTCACTCTAGCATTGTCAAAAGAATGGAAAGTAAAGCAATATAATTTTCATAATGCTTTCTTGAAAGGACAATTACATGAAACTGTTTACATGTCCCAACCATCAGGTTTTGTACATTCATATCCCAATTTAGTTTGTAAATTAAACTAGGCAATATATGGTTTGAAACAAGTTCCAAAAGCTTGGTATCTCACGATTACTGCTACTTTAAATTTTTTTGGATTTAAAAGAACAAAATTTGACCCTTCTTTATTCACTTGTTTCACTATAAAATCTATTATTTATATACTCATATATGTTGATGATATCCTTGTGATCGGGAACAAGAAGAAGAGATCAAATCTGTCCTTAATAAGTTGTATTCGATTTTTTTGCTTAAATTTCTTGGAAACTTGAATTTCTTCTTAGGAATCAAATAAATTAATTTCCTTAAATCAAACTAAATATATTAATGTGTTACTTGTGAGAGCAGGGATACAAGAATCCAAACCAATCCAAACACCAATGATGAGCTCACTTTGACTTACATCCCAATCAAGTGAACCATTTGACAACTCCACATTGTATCGTTCCATAGTGGGTGATTTACAATGTGCTACAGTCACAAGACCTGATATTACCTTCTTAGTTAATAAAGTGAGTCAGTTTATGTCAAATTCATAGAAAGATTATTAGATTATTTCTAAGAGAGTGCTGAGATATTTAACGGGTACAACACATCTCAAACTTGAATTTTATAAAAAAATTGACGTAAGACTTATTGCCTTTTCAGATTCATAATGGGCAAGTGATTTAGATGATTGAAAATCAAGTACAGACTACTACATGTATTACGGTTCGAATTTGATCTCTTGGAAATGCTCAAACAAATCATAGTGAGTCATAACTCAACAGAAGCTGAGTTTAGAGCCTTAGCAGTAGTCTTTTCTGAACTAATTTGGATACAAAACTTTCTTATTTAATTACAGCAACCTTGCACAACTCCTCCAATAGTGTTTTGTGATAATATGTAATCTATTCTCCTTACTTACAATCTAATCTTATACAATCGAACAAAACACTTCGAACTCAATCTATATTCCATCCTCTGAACAAGTAGCTGATATCTTAATAAAACCAGTAACTTCAGCTACTTTTGAGAACTTGAAAGGTAATCTCAAGTTGACTTTACATCCAACATGAGTTTGTGGGGACATGTTAGCATATAGAATAAAAAATCTATCAAAAGTAGAGTTTTTGTAGTTGATTAACTAATACAGCTTGTAACAACCTATATAGTTGTTAGGTTCTTTACTCTCTTTTTCTCCAAAGATAAATGTTATTTTCTTATTATGAGAATAACAATGGTTCCATAAAGGAAGAACAAAAAAAAACAGAAAAATTTCTCAGCTTATCACTAAAGCGTGACTAGAAGACAAACATACTTAAGAAAGAGTAAAGTAAGAAGAAAGGGAAAAGGCAACTTTCATCAAACATAGCTATGGATGTCACCCACTAATTTGGTACCTTCTAGCACAATTTTTGGCGCTGGACTCACTAGCTTCCCAAAGACACATTAGTTCCTTAACTTCCAACTTCTCCAAAATAGTGACGCTATGAAGATGAGCTTTCATCAACCGTCGTTTCGAGTCACTGACTAAGATAAAGCTCGTTGCCACCAATTGAAGAAGGGATCCCTTCTCTCTACCATAGGTCATGGATTATTGAGCTTAGCCCCCAAATTATTGAAGATAGTGGACATTGGAACAAGGCATGAGAAATTGATTCGTTTTTTATCATGCATCTTGGGCATATGGCTGGGGTGGAGGCAAATTGGCTATGGATCTATTGTAGCACTGGGATCTTTTCTTGAAGGCTTTTCCATAAAACTATCTTGATTTTATGAGGTAATTTCAATTCCCAAAAGCTATTCTACACTTTGTGATTCTGTATGTTTTGAGGTCTAGCTCAGCGAAATAGGAGAGTGATAGAACCCATAGGCAATCTTATATCTTGATCCAACTTCGTATATACTTGATTTTGTCCAGCACTAATTAATTTTATCTTCCGCCTCTGTTGGTTTGATTGAAAGAATTTTAGTGCTGATATCAACTGAAAAAATTGACTCAATCAGGGTCCTGTTCCAGCTTCGGTCTGAATTTAATAATGCACTTACATAATCAATTGTTGGTTCGGCAGGATTGTAGCTACAGATTGACGGATATGGAAAGGTAGTGAGAATGGAAGCCAATCGTCTTGGAAGATGCAGACATTAGCACCAAAACAATTTTTCATAATAAGCCTTTTTCAATCATCTTGCACCCATCGAGAACATTTCTCTAGCCCCACAATGGTATGTTACCTATCTCTGTATTTAAGAAGCCTACATATTTGAAATTTTTAGCTTTGAGCATTCTTGATAGTGTAGAATTAGGAAATTTCATTACTCGCCAATATTACTTGCCTAATAGAGCTAAATTTTGTGCCCTTAGGTCTTTGATCCCGAGTTCACCTTCTTTTTTTGGTCTTGTCATTGTGTCCCAGTTAACCCATACCTGCGCACCTCTTTGCCGCCACCAAAATTGCAAGGGCATGCTGTGAATCTCATTCAGCAATGTATCTAGAAGCTTGAACCAAGATAGTGTATCAAGAGCATGTGTCTGCCTCTTGAAGATAACAAGATTCTCTTCCAACCCAGAATCTTTTTCTAAACTTTATCCTTGATGGCTCCAAAAGTTGCTTTCTTTGACTTTTGAACTATGGAGGGCAACCCCAAGTATTTGTCTTAGGCTCCAATATGTTCAATGTTTACCATCTACGCAATAGTTAACCTTGTGTCTTGAGGCATGTTATGACTAAAAAAATTGCCAACTTGCTCAAGTTTACTTTTTGCCCACTAAATTCCTCATAGATTTCTAACATCTTCAAAATGCTTTGACTTATGTTCCCTGAGCTCTTACAAAAAAGGATTGAATCATTAGCGAATAGGAGATGATTCACTGTTGATGAGCTAAAGTTAATACGCTCATACTATTGGCAAGTACACTAAATCATATCAAGTAATACTACGGTAAGTAGATATCGTTTTCACGAAGATTAACGGATTGAGTCAAGCAACATCTAATTATATCTCTAATTAGATCTATCACAACTTGGTAAGAGGAATTGGGTGAGGGAATGCTTAAAGAATTAGAAAGAAATCAAGATAGGGTATGTTAAAGGTTTCGGTGATGTTAAATCCTTTAGGAAGAGAAACATTTGTGTTTTCAAAATTTTGATTCATGCATAAATATTTTCATAGCAAATCATTTATAATTAAATTCCAATGTCTTAGAAATATAATTTCTCTTAACTTAATTAATCGTCAATGTTTTGGTCATTTAATCAAGAGAAGAGGTTAAGAATGGTTTCGATTTTAAGTCATGCAATATTCAAAGACTATTATTAGATAAATTAAATGTCACATACTTAAGAACTTGTTCTAAAATCAGTGAAGATTATGGGATGAGTTTCAAGCTAATTCTGATATTAAGTCTCTCGAAGTAATACCGGAATCTGAAATAGAAATAGAATATCTCTCAATACTTCTAATCATTATTAATGAAGAACAAAACTCAATCTTGAAAGAGGAAAGAAGCATGAATCAAATTAAAGAAAATATTTGCATTATTAATCCATAAAAATAAAACAGAGCCCTTAACTTTTAACAAGAGAGGTTTAGTTGCTCATGGTCGAGAAGAACACAATTAAACTAGAGAGAGTGTGGCGGATAGTGTATGATCTGTGTGTCATCTATTTGTGAACCTAGTTCATTGAATTATATCTAACTTTCTAACTAATTAAAATTCAAAAACCAATCTAATGTTATCTTTTGAAGAGAAAGATAACTTATTCAAATTCAAATCTAATCTAATCTAATCCTAACAACCAAATATTATCTTTCTAGAAGAGGTTGTTATTAACTAATCTTTTAAATTTTGAATCTTGAATTGATTTTAAGCTTCTTGGAAGTTGGTTATGCATTAGAGCTGGGATCTCATGATCTGCCCTACTTCTCTTATTTTTCAAGTAGTACATACATTTGGTGTAATTAGAATATTATCTGAAATGAGTCTATCCTTGAAGAAAGCACTCTAATTTAGGCTCATTTTTTTATTCATAATACCTTGTAGTTTGTGCACCATGACTTAAAAAATAATCTTGTACATAACTGATGACAAACTAATAGGTCTTATCTGAGTCATGTCACTAGCATCTGGCACCTTTGGAATCAAGCATATTTTGGTGTGATTGAAAATTTTTAGAATTCTACCTCTATGAAAGAAACTCATCACTGAATTAAAAATATCACCTCCAACTATATCCCAAAAAGTGGAAAATCTTAGCTGTAAACCCATTATCACCAAAAGCACCCTGAGCATAGACACTAAACATAGCTCGTTTGACCTCATCCATGGATAGTGGTCTTTGGAGCCTATAGTTCATAGAAGATGTAACCTTAGGCTCTGAATCCTCTAGATATGAATTTAGATCAACTGAACAAGAAGTAAAAATATCACAAAAATAGTCCTCAGCTACCTTTACAATATCCTTAGGTTTCGTAGCATTTGCATTGTCCCTCCCGACTAATCTCCAAATTTTGTTTTTTTGCACTCTTCATTGAAATTTCTGGTGAAAGAATCTAGTATTCTGATCCCCTTTTTTTAGCCACTTGACTTTAGATTTTTGTCGCCAATAGCTCTCTTCTTTCATATATGACAGTTCTAACTTCTCTTCCGTTCTAGCAATCTCCTCTACTCCATTGATCCCACCCACCAGAAATTCCTCTAGTTTAGCTTGCAATTCCTTAATTTCTTTCCCGGAATTAGTCTTGCGATTAATT
>NC_029790.2:105370242-105391886 GCF_000816755.2 Arachis ipaensis | reverse complement strand
TAGCCAAGCTTGTTACTTCCATTCTCCACACTTCACTGACAATTATCCTAACAACTGCTTCTCTAAACCAGTGTTCTTGGTATTTTCATTGCCTTTACTATGCCAGTTTTGAGATTTGCTTTCCATTAGGATAGGAGCATGATCCAAACCTGATTCAGAGAGCCTATTTACCGCTGCATTCGAATATTTCACATTCCATCCTATCCCAACTAAATATCAATCGAGTCTCTCCTTCACCAACTCCTCTCCTTGTCTTCAATTTGTCCAAGTGAATGGCTGCCCCACCATTCCAATATCTACTAACTCGTTGCTATCAATGAAGTTAATGAATGTTGAAATGGTGGTTCCAGATTTTTTGCGTGCACCTCCTTTTTTGCTTGGCTTGTTATAGTATTAAAATCTCCTGCTATTAACACTTTTCCTTCCAGTTGTTGAATCATTGTTGTAATCTTCACAAACTGTGAGGATCAAATTTAACCCGAGCAACTCAAATAGACACCAATGAACCCCCATACCTCGTTACTTTCTACATCTTTGACCTCGGCCACCACAAAGAATTCTCCACTATTTAGAACTCGAACAGTGATGTTGTCTTTCTAGGCTACTGCAAGCCCTCCAGCCACTCTCAAAGGATTAATAATTTGCCAATTTCCATAGCAGCATGTCCGAAGTTTTGCTTTCACCTCTCGAGAATGGTTCTTTATTTCACAAATGTACACAATCTTGGGAGAGTGAGATTTACGTATCTCTTTTAGACTTTGAATTGTCAGGAGTCTCCCCAAAACTAGACAATTCCATGCAAGAGTTCTCATGAGGATCCTTTGACTATGCCACTCTTCAATCTTCTTTTAACCCCAGTTGTAGTCTCCAACACTCCAACACCTAATCTTTCTAATTTCTTCCACTTTCAGCCTTTCTCTATTGTAAGCCACTGCTCGATTGTAAATTGCATAAACTACCCTTCATCCTTTTTGAAATTAGATTGTTCGGCTATGATAATCTTCATGCATTCCATTCTTGAATTGGTTAATTGTGGTAAGAAAGGTGTTGCCATGTTACTAGCATTTTTTGGTGTCATGCTCTTTGTTCCTTCTTGCATAGACATCATTGCAAAATCCTCCAATAACCAGTTTAAGATCGACACTAAGTAGTCTTGTTCTGGTTCTGAGTTGAATTGCTGAATGTTCGTTCTTTTTCAAAATTAATTCGAACCCTCACTTGATTAGCTTTAACCCAATCTTCAATTTCATCTTATTTTACCCTATCACTCTCTGTATCCTTCAGCAAATCATGACAGTTTTTCACATCATGTCCTAGTTTTATGCAATAGGTACAGAAATTTCCAAGCCTCTTATAGCTCAATGCCACCTCTATCTCCTTTTGATTAGATCCTACATCTGTTAACCGATCCATCACTCGCTTAGTAGCATCAATATTAATCTTGGCCTTTACAATCCTAGTTTTTCTCCCCCACCATGCCTACCTCCAACACCATGCTTTGCCTTTCTCCCAATTTACGCCCAACTTCAATGGTTTTAAACAACTCTGGCAAACCCCAAAGTTGAACCCAAACTAAAAAATTGGCAACGATCTCCTTATCCCAGTTCTGATCTTTTTTCCATCATTTAACATGGAGCACATAATTCTTGAGTATCTATGGAGAACCATGTCTCCTTTATCACTCACTCTAAATCCTTCCAAATTGTCCCATATAGCCTTTAAAGTATTCTCCATAGTTCCTATTGAATAATTTTTGGAAGCAAAGAGTCTGCCATAGAGGCTATTTTAGCAAGCGTTAATACCTTCTACAATGTTTGCTTCTTCCAACAGAATCACGTTCCTTCCTTCTTCCTCTCTGCCTTCATCAGCTCGATCGTCACTCTTCCCTGACTCCACCATGCAGATTACATAATTTATCTCTATGTCAATCTAGCAGTTAAAGTCTTACGTTGAGGTTTGATTTACGTTGACAATGTAGGTTTGATGGTAATAAAAACTCCGTTAGAAAAATCATAGAAGAGTACTAAAAAAACCCTTAAGTCAGATATATAATACAAGATTCTTGTTAGGTTCTTTACTCTTACTACGTATACAAATGAAAATTATATATATATATAAACTCTACAAAATATTAAAATACAAATTCAACTATCATTGAATTTTATTACTTTTCAATTTTTTCTCTCTAATAACACTTACATTCGAGTGTTCTGCATATTTGAAACTGTTGTGCTTTTTTGTTAAATGTTGCAAGTTAAATAACTGTAAATAAATAAGGTTATTTTGGGAAATAAATACTTTAATCAAATGACTATTCTCGCTGTCAAAAAAAAAATGACCATTCTCTCTCTTTCCTTAACTTAATAGTAATAAAGATGTTCAACAAATGAAATATACAAATTTTGAAGGATGATGCTATATGTTCAAAAAATTTTGATATAATGTAACACATTATTACTCTATCAGTATGACATGGATTTTACAACCACAGACTATCGGCAAGTGCACCGGGTCGTACTAAGTAATAAACTCACGGTGAGTGAGTGTCGATCCCATGAGGATTAATAGATTAAGCAAGCAATGGTCAACCGATTAATCTAGTCAGACAATCAAAGTTAGATTTTTGAAAAGCTTGAACATAAATAGCAATGTAACAAAAGCAAACAGTGAGTATTGAAAAGTAATATGATATAAAAGAGTTAAGATTTTAAAGATGTTGAGACGTCCAGATCAATAATTTTCACTTTCCACCTTGAGTATGCAAAGATATTTTCATGGAAAATCATTAGTAATTAAATTCCAATCCCTTATTAATTTAATTTCTCTTTAACCTAATTAATCACTAATTCCTTAGTCAATTACTTAAGAAAAGAGTTAAGCACGTTTACTGGTTCATAAGCCACACAATTCATAAGAATCTCTCCTAGTTGATTTGATGTCACTTATCAAGTCTAGTTCAAAACTTAAGAGTTGTGAGAATTGGTTTTCAAACTTAATTCATTTAATCAACTTTTTCAAGAAGTTAAAAGAATTCAAGTCAGAGAAGAATTATTTTCCAATACATTTAAGTCACTTTTTGATGAAGAACGAAAACCTTTTTATAAGAAGATATCAATGCATAAATCAAAGGTAGAAAAAGCTAGAATATTAATATATGGACTCAATAGATCTCCTTACCTTAACCTAGGAAAATTAGTTGCTTTTGTTCTTCAGAGAAATCCTAGAATTTTGAAGAGTAAAAAGTGCCGAAGAAGAAGGAGCTGGCAGTGACTTCTCCCCTTATATACTAACCCTAAAAACAAGTTTCGAATTCAAACCTAAAATAGAATCAAAACTAAAATAGAATCAAATCTTTCTTTCTAAATATTTTTTTCTCCGCAAAGATCTCCCCTCTTTCTGTTTGCCAATCCTCAATTAATGCTATCATTGGTGGGCTTTTGATTAACCACTCAAGTGCTGAAGAATTGGACATAGAGTGGCTTTATTTGAGGCCCCTGGAGAGTGTCCATAATCTCACTTCCCACGTAAAGGATCAACATGCAACGTGATGCCCATTCTTCATTCACTTTGCTCTCTCTCATCTACATTGCATGTGAAGAGTCCCATGTGGTACGCGGTCTTAATTCCCTTCAATTGCACGTAGAAAAATTCACGTCCCACGTGAACAAAAAATTGTGCGTACGCATGCTTGATGTGTACACATGACAGCCCAAAATCCTCTTATTGTGCGAATGCATGCACCATGCGTACGCATGATAGCTCACATACCACATGAGCTTTCACGTCCCATGTTGCCTGATGACAGGTCATCTTATGCTAGTTTTACTAGCAATTTTCATTTGTTTCATTAGATTTCATGCACTTTCTTGCACAGTAAATAAGTGATTGGAGTGAAATTTCATGTTTATCTTGATTCAATCAAACATCATTAATTTTATACAAAATCATGAGATTTATGCAAAAATTAGATGATTATTATGAATGATACAAAACCTTATGATTTTGGTGAGACTTTGATTGCATGTTTGGTTGATTTTAGGTGGAAAAATGAAGAGAAAAAGAGGAAGTGCAGAGTAACACTGTGCTCAAATAGAGAATGCCACGCTCTCTATCGACGCGTACGCGTGCATGATGCGTACGCGTGGATGTGATTGGCGCTCATTTGCAAAGGGAGTGCTACGTTATTTGAGTGAGCGTTTTCGAGATGGAATTGAAAGTTTCGCAACCGACGCACACGCGTATATGACGCACACGCGTATATGACGCACACGCATCGATGGAGCATCTGGGATGAAGCACGCTTACGCGTGGGTGGTGCAGAAGCTTGGAATCAACATTTTGCTATCCACGCGCACGCGCAGAAGACGCGCATGCGTGGGAAAGCGCTCATGGCATGAACGTAGAGCTCACTAAACGAACGCTATCAAGGACACACACGCGTGAATGGTGCGCGCAAGCATGATGGAGGCTGAAGATGGCAGTGATGCATACGTGTTGATATGCAAAAATGCGAAAGGCATGGGTGCGAAGCACGCGTACGCATGATGAGCTTTCAGCGAGCAATGACGCGCACGCGCAGTAGACGCGTGATAACCCCCATTTGTAGGGTTTGTCTTGTGTTGAATTTAGAGGATTTTATCATCTTTTCCCACATTTATTCAATGAAATAGCATGGTTTCCTTATTGTCTCCTAATTTGTGCTTAAGAGTGAAAACGTGCTTTTTAGGACTTAAAATAGCCAAATTTAATTCACCTTGATTCCATTAGATGCCTTGATATGTTTGTTAAGTGATTTCAGATTTAGGAGGCAAGGATTGGATCAAGGGAATGAAGAAAAAACATGTAGAAATGGAGAACTCATGAAGAAATGAAGGAATTGCAAAAGTTGTCAAGCCGACCTCTACGCACTTAATCGACCATAACTTAAGCTACAGAGATCCAAATGATGCAGTTCTAGTTGCGTTGGAAAGCTAACATCCGGGGCTTCGAAATGATATAAGATTTGCCATAGTTGCACTGCGCATAGGGGCACGCAGGCGCACGGTACATGTACGCGCCGATGGGTGCACGTGATTTATTTAATGCAACTCGTGGCCAGCGATTTCTGGTGCATTTTAGGCCCAATCCAACTCATTTCTGATGCTATTTAACCCAAGGATTGAAGAGGGATGGGACATCTAGTTAGTCAGTAATTTTTATTTTAGTTTTATCATGCTTTAGTTAGTTTCTAAAGAGAGAAGCTCTCTATTCTCTCTAGAATTAGGAGTAGGTTAGATCTAGATTAGGAATTCTTAAATCTAGGTTAATTTCATGCTTAGATTTACTCTTCCTTTATCAATTCTTCTTCTTCTACATCTCTTCTCTCTAGTTTAGCATTTAATTCTTGTAATTTTCTACTTTTATGTTGATGCACTTTGTTTCTTCCATTTCTCTTTAATGCAATTTATGTTTTCATGTTCCTTTATTGTTCATTTGATTTGTTGTTGTTTAATTCCTTGCAATTGAGTAGTGTAGATTTACTTTTCTTGCAATTTTACTATGCTTTTCTTTTATGCCTTCCAAGTGTTTGATAAAATTCTTGGTTAGATTTCATAGTAGAATTTTATGCTCTTGGCTTGGGAAGGTAACTTAGGAACTCTTGAGTTACTAATGTCCAAGTGATTGATGATTGGGAGCCATTAACGCTAGATCTCACTAATTGATTTGGTGGAGAACTAGAACTTATGGACTTGGATTTATATAGCTCACTTGACTATCCTCTACTATTAGTTAGGGGATGATTTAGTGGGATTGATCCTTGCCAATTCTCATGTTGTGGTTAGTGATAAGGATAGAGATCCTTGACCACCAACCTTTGCCAAAACCTTTTTAATTGTTAGTTTAATCTTATTTCCATTTACATTTCATGTCTCTTATCCCAAAAATCCTAAAACATACTCCATAACCAATAACAAGATACTTTATTGAAATTCCTAGGGAGAACGACTCGAGGTTCCAATACTTTGGTTTATAAATTTAGGGGTTTGTTTTAGTGACAAACAATCTTTTGTATGAAAGGATTATTGTTTGGTTTAGAAACTATACTTGCAACGAGAATTCATTTGTGAATTCTAAACCATCAAAAATCCCAATCATCAACGTGTACGCGTGAGTGAATGAACGCTGCGCTCTCTTTCAGAACGCTACGTTCCCCTGGAAGCTGCAACCAAGTACCCATCTCTGATCCACTTCATCAACGGCCAAAAAGCCCACTCCAAGTACTTGATGACTGAATTAGAAAGTGTATAAATAGGAGAAAATTTTATTTCAATGGGATCGATCTTCTTTTGGACTTTTCTCTTTTTACCTTCTTCTTATTTTTCCTTTTTGTTCTGTTTTAGGAATTCTGTAGAATTGGGAGATCTGAGTTTATTTTGCTTTCTGTTTTACTTCTGTTCTTCTTCTTCTACAATTTTCTTTTTTGTTTTGGTTTTTACTTGAGCTATGATAAACTAAACCCCAAATTCATTAGGGGAGGAGCTCTATTGTAACTCCAATGAATCAATGAAATTCTTCTTCTTCTCAATTCAATTTAGTAGCTATTGGATATCTTCTGTTTTAATTTAGAATTCTTCACTCTAGAAGGGGGTTGAATTCAATTGAATGCTTGTGTGAGCCTCGGAAGGGAGATCACTTGCATTAGCCTCTTACAGACATAAGTGCAACCATGATACGGGAGTTCTATGCAAATGCAGTAAGGCCAAGCAAAACCAGCCCTCCCTACAAGAGCTATGTTAGGGGGTTGATGTGGACTTCAGCCCATCAGCAATCATGAGGGTCTTGCAAATAAGAGTAATACCCTTTGGAGAACCCAGCTTTGATGAGAGAATGAAGGGTGAGAATGATCCTGATGAGCTAGTAAATAGTTTATGTTTAGAAGGCAGAGACTGGGAAAGAGATTTAGATGGGGATCCAAGCTACTTGAAGAGGATTGATCTCATACCTGAGGCCAAAGGTTGGTATGAGATAGTAAGAAGATCCATACTCCCTATTGGAAATACCTCAGAGGTTACAATAAAGAGAACGATTCTGACATACTGCATACTCAAAGGAGGAGAAATCAATGTCCCACAACTTATAGCAGATAGCATCCAAGAGATGGCTGAGGATAACAGCAAATCAAGCAGACTTGGTCACCCAAGTACCATTTTGAGGTTGTGCAATAGAGCAGGGGTACTCTTTGAGGATGCAGATACAGATCGGGTAAAGGGAGGCAGAGGAATCACCAAACAAAGGATGGAAGGCGCTACTGACACTGACACTCAGCAGGAGAGAAGACCCCAAGGAAGAAGAAGGAAACCACAAATGGAAGAGGGACAAGCTTCTGGCACAATGTACTTAAGCCAAATGCAAAGTGCCATTGAAGAAATTTCTCAGCAATATATGAGAGATAGAGAACAACAACAAGAGCAATACATGAGGGCTCAGGAGCAGCAAGAGAACTGGCAGCTGAAGATGATGGAGCAACAAGAAAACTTCCAACTGAGGATGATGGACCAGCAGAGAGAATTCCAAGCAAGATTTTTGGAACAGCAAAGGGAACAATCTGGTCAATCTCAAGAATTATTCGACAAATTGTTCCAACAACAAGCTGAACAAGAGAAGTACCTCCAAAATCTTTATCAATGGAAGAACATATACCACATAGCTGGAGAGCAAAGATATTTAGACAGGATAGACTATGATATAAAGACCCAATCAAAGCTGAACTACATAGTCTGTGGCATGCCAGTGGTGAACTGAGAGATCAAACCGTCTATCCAGTGTCAGGAATTAGTAAACAAGCAAAGAGCAAGAGCCCAGGAAAATATAGAAAGAATGGAGCAAAAGTTAAAAGAGGTTGGACTCTGGGATCAGGTAGACCATTCTTGGGATCAAAGATGCCTTGCTGAAGGACAACAGCAACGAGAAATGAAAAAGAAGAGGAAGCAGGAGCCAACGAAGAAAGGAGAGTCCAGCAAAGGAACGGAGCACAAAAATTAGAGGTGGTGGAGTTCCATTCATAATCTTAGTAAATAAGGAAGATGCACATCTAAAAAATGATATGCCTTCCAAATTTTCATGTTCTGCACATTCATATTTTTGAGCTTATATATTCTGCATCTTTATGTTTTTGAAAAAGTTTTCATGTTCTGCAGTGTTATAATAGTTTCCATATGCATCACTCACTTTACTTGAATGTATGTCTTGTTCCCTTCTGCATAAATAAGAGAAAATGATTGAACCAGAAAGTAATTATTCAATGTGATAGGGATGATAATAAAGTTCAGTGGTGGTAATTGTAATACCCGTTTTATGAAAATTAATTAAATAGTAAATTAAATAGGAGCGAATATGGTTGGAAGATTTGGCAATTGGAATTTGATCATTTAAATATGATATTTGGATTCAGTGAATTTTTTCGAGTCGGAAAACATAGTTTTCTGCGTAAAAACGCGCAGTGAAATTTTGACCGGCAGTACCGGCTGAGATCTGTCTGGTACTGCAGTTGAGAAAATTTATTATAAGTAAATAAGGTTAAGAAAGGAGGAATTTTAATTAGGGAAGGTAGAAATATTTAAAATGCGATTTGGAGCGCTAATCTTAAAGGTTTTGGCCCAAAATTGGGCTAACGGACGAAAATAAGTAAACCGGGCCTAAGTGGGCCCAAGACCCAATATACATACACATTAGTTATGAGTATTTCAGCTCATTCTACCCTAAAAGGAAGGGTTGGGGCGCTGAATTGAGAAGAGAGGAGGGAAGAGAGAAAACCTAACTCTCTTTGATCTTCAAACCACCATAACTTGAGCTACGGAGCTCCGATTGATGAGCCGTTTGCGGCCACGCGTCGCTCTTTTTATCCTCTACAATTCTATCTAAGTTTTGTGGTGAGTAATCTACTGTCCTCTGCCCAGTTTTCATTTTCCTCTTCAAATTTGAATTTGGTTTGGGTTTTGAGGAAACCTTATGATTTTGGTTGTTTAGGAGTGCTCTAGTATGAGCCATGGGTGATATTCATCATAAACTTCAGTGGGTTAAGGTAAGAAACCCTCCAACCCTTGTGATTTATCATATTTATGAGCCCTAGGTTGATGTATGTATGTGATATTAGTTATGTTAGTGTACTTGGTGATTTTGATACACAATTGGGAGGTTGGTGTTGCTTGTGGAGCTTTAGTGAGGTTTGGAGCTAAGGGTTGGTGGAGACTTCCATAGAAGGGGCTCAATTGGTTTGGCTACAAGAGGTACGGTTTAAGTTTCATTTAAGTACCGTGTGGTGTGATGAGAATTCCTAGGCTAGATGCCCCTAGGATTAAGTTTGAATTGTGTAAATGGTTGGTGCTAATATGCATAGTTGGTATGTAATGTGAATTAATGATCGGGTTGAGAATTGTGTGGCCTTGTATGCTTGGTGTATTGAGAATTTTATGTATTGGGTAATGAGTATTGATTTGTGGTTTATGCTTTTAAATTATGAATTGGGCCGGAGGCCGTGAATTTTGGGCCAGAGGCCGGAAAGAGGTAAGGAAGGTAAGTTGATGTGTGCATTGTATGATGACACAAGTGATTGGATGAATTTCAGATAATGAATATATGAATAATTGGGTTGGTTATTGAATAATAAAGTTTGAGGAGTTGAAGTGTGGAATTTGGTAATTTTGGATGAAATTATGTAGATGAGGTATGTTTAGTTTTGGTTGAGATATATTATGTGGTCATATATGTGATTATGATTAATGATGCCTTGATGGTATGATGATGCATGAGAGATATGTATGTTATGATATATGCTTGAGGAATGATTAAGGTTGATTAGTGGGTGAAACCACGTGATAGTGAGTATGATATTGATTATGTATAATGATGAGTGATTGAAAATAGTATTGTTGGAAATTAGGATGAGGAAGGATGTATGACATGTTAATGTGTTTGCAATTTAGCCATTTGTTTGAAATGGGTAAAAACGGCTATATGGCGGTTTTGTGAATTGTGGTAAAGTGTTAATGTATGAGTTGAGGAGACTTGATGTTGGTTTTGGTATATTTTGATTGATTTCAAAAGGGGTTGAAATTGGCATGCTTTGGTTGATTTTGAAAAGGGTTGAAAATGGCACTTTGTGGTCTTGTGTGAAAACATGGTTTTTGGGCATACTTTGATGGGACATAACTTGGACTGCGGATTTTCGTTTTGTGCTAAACTTGTTTAGAAGTGAAATTGGATCCGGGATGTCCATGCCGTTTGAAGAATGGGCAAAAAACGATTTAAAATGAGAAAGTTATGTCCGTCGGAAGATTGGGGGTTGAATCGGTGAGTTCTGCAGCTTTTAACTTAGAAAATTTTTAGCAGAATGACCCTCCAGGCGTAGGCGCACTTGGCGCGTATGCGTCATTCTTCAAGAAGGCACCATCCACGCGTGCGCGTGGTGCGCGCGTACGCATCGATGCGTTGCACCCAATGCCCAGCCATTTTCCCGAGAGTTGTGCCAGAGTTGTGCTAGTTTTGTGCATGGGGCGCAAATGCACCCACGCGTATGCATGGCTGACGCGTACGCGTCGTCTGGCTGTGTTTCAATCCGCGTGTCCACGTGTATGATGCATACGTGTCGATGAGCTTTGAGGCCATCCACGCGTGCGCGTTGAGGACGCGTACGCGTGGCCCTATTTTCATGCCAAAGTTAATTTTTGAGTTTCAAAAGCCAAACCTCATACTTCTAATGCTCCGATCTCACCCCTTATGTATTAAATCATTACGATATGCCTAGCAAAGAGAAAGGAGCTAGAGGATGTGGAACTTGCGAATGAAGCAAGGGGAAAAGTTATGATCAACGATGATCAAAGATGATTATATGAGATATGGAGGATGACGGTGGAAGTACCGTGTATGCCATGAGCCGAAGGGCTATATTTATTGATAATTGGCTAGTTCTGGATTGAACTGTGAGCCGGATGGCTGAGTTATTGCAAGGTTACGGCAAAGCCATTATGGATTATGGCTGAGTATAAATGCATATATTATAAATGAACGAATATGATAAATGAATAATGATGGAAAATGTTGAATGTAAGTATGCTTGTGTTTTCTCTCTGGTTGTAAGGGCGACAGGGCGCAGATACCCTCTAATGGCGACAGGGCGCAGATACCCTCTAATGGTGACAGGGCACATATTCCCTCTAATGATATTATTGCGCAACAGAGAGACTGTGCCCGGGTTAGCTACCGGACACGTCGGGTTGGCTTGATAATCGACAGATGATATCATCAGCCATAGGGCAGGCACTCATCATTTTCATATATTTGAATTGTTTGGGTTTGCCTATTTGTTTTGGATTTCTACATTATATATGCTATGTTACCTGATTATGTGCTACTTGTTCTATTTGTAGCTTAATTGTGTATTACTTGCCTGTATTGCTTGTGTTTGTACAACTGAGAGACCCCTCATGTTGGTGTCGGTAGAGGTTGAGGACTGTTCTTGATGAGATGAATTGATGATGCGATTGCATGATGATGATGACCATTGGATGAGATGATTTGAGCTCCCTGGGTAGACGCAGTGATGTGATTTCACTAGCTCCAGGTGAGGGTATGATGTATTGATATAGAATTGCTGAGACAGGACAACTGATGATGGTTTTGTTTATGATTCTGAATCCGATTCGTGGGAAAGTCAGCGAGTTGGGAATCATATGAGATATGAACTAGATTTAGTATCCCCTTACGACAGTTGCCTATTCATGGATTAGTGATAATCTAGGCTGGATACTTGGTGAAAAGGAGTTTAGGATGCTTAATGAGTTTTTATTGCAGTGCATTGTATTTATTTGGCACTTTTACCGTACTGGGAACCCATGGGCCTGGGGTTCTCATTCCGTATATATCTCTTGTTTTTCAGATACAGGTCCAGGTGTTCAGAAGTGAGTTGTGGGTCGTCTGAGAGACGGCGAAGATCTTTATGGATTTTGTTAAATTGTTATTTCAAACTCATTTGATTTCTAGAAATGAAAGGGGTTTTTGATTGACAAGTCAGAGACTTCATAACAGCAAGTCATGTAGAACTTCAAGGGTTTGAGAATAAGAAAGTAAGTTTGGAGGTTATGCTTGGAGTTGAACTGTGATTAGAGGAATTGGCTTGGTAGAGAGAGAGGATAGTGATGGAGTATGATTAAGGTGTGGTGATGATCTTTGATTGATTATAGTGATGTGGGATGATGGCTATGATTAACGATGATGGCAATCTTATTGATGACATGATTTGAGATTTAATAGGGTGTGAGTTGATGAGACGATAAAAGTAAGGAACGAGACTGTTGGTTGGCGTTGAACGAATGAACGAGACCCTCGGAGATAGAGAAATCAGAGCGCGGCAACGGAAGCGCGCAGAGTAAAAGGACCTTGGAACTGTTATGCGTTGGATATAAAGGCAGACTATACTCATGTACTCGCAGTGATGGATGGAATTTTTGAGGGCGAAAATTTCTGTTAGGGGGGTAGAATGTAATACCCGGTCTAACGGAAATTAATTAAATAGTAAATTAAATAGGAGCGAATATGGTTGGAAGATTTGGCAATTGGAATTTGATCATTTAAATATGATATTTGGATTCAGTGAATTTTTCCGAGTCGGAAAACATAGTTTTCTGCGTTAAAACGCGCAGTGAAATTTTGACCGGCAGTACTGGCAGAGATCTGTCTGGTACTGCAGTTGAGAAAATTGATTATAAGTAAATAAGGTTAAGAAAGGAGGAATTTTAATTAGGGAAGGTAGAAATATTTAAAATGCGATTCGGAGCGCTAATCTTAGAGGTTTTGGCCCAAAATTGGGCTAACGGACAAAAATAAGTAAACCGGGCCTAAGTGGGCCCAAGACCCAATATATATAAATATTAGTTATGAGCATTTCAGCTCATTCTACCCTAAAAGGAAGGGTTGGGGCGCTGAATTGAGAAGAGAGGAGGGAAGAGAGAAAACCTAACTCTCTTTGATCTTCAAACCACCATAACTTGAGCTACGGAGCTCCGATTGACGAGCCGTTTATGGCCACGCGTCGCTCTTTTCATCCTCTACAATTCTATCTAAGTTTTGTGGTGAGAAATCCACTGTCTTCCGCCCAGTTTTCATTTTCCTCTTCAAATTCGAATTTGGTTTGGGTTTTGAGGAAGCCTTATGATTTTGGTTGTTTAGGAGTGCTCTAGTATGAGCCATGGGTGATATTCATCACAAACTTCAGTGGGTTAAGGTAAGAAACCCTCCAACCCTTATGATTTATCATATTTATGAGCCCTAGGTTGATGTATGTATGTGATATTGGTTATGTTAGTGTACTTGGTGATTTTGATACACAATTGGGAGGTTGGTGTTGCTTGTGGAGCTTTAGTGAGGCTTGGAGCTAAGGGTTGGTGGAGACTTCCAAAGAAGGGGCTCAATTGGTTTGGCTACAAGAGGTACATTTTAAGTTTCATTTAAATACCGTGTGGTGTGATGAGAATTCCTAGGCTAGATGCCCCTAGGATTAAGTTTGGATTGTGTAAATGGTTGGTGCTAATATGCATAGTTAGTATGTAATGTGAATTAATGATCGGGTTGAGAATTGTGTGGCCTTGTATGCTTGGTGTATTGAGAATTGTATGTATTGGGTAATGAGTATTGATTTGTGGTTTATGCTTTTAAATTATGAATTGGGCCAGAGGCCGTGAATTTTGGGCCGGAGGCCGTGAATTTTGGGCCGGAGGCCGGAAAGAGGTAAGGAAGGTAAGTTGATGTGTGCATTGTATGATGACACAAGTGATTGGATGAATTTTAGATAATGAATATATGAATAATTGGGTTGTGATAAACCCATATTTCATGAGTTATTTTGTGCTTAGTTTGAGTGATTTATTCAATCCTTCACCCACTTATTCATATTAATTGCATGGTTTTACTTTCCCTTCCTTATTACGTGATGTATGTGAAAAACATGTTTCCTAAGCTTTAAAATCAATTATTTTAATTACCTTTACTTCCATTCGATGCCGTGATTAGTGTGTTGAGTAGTTTCAGATTTTCTAAGGCAGAATGGCTTAAAGGATGGAAAAGGAAACGTACAAAAATGGAAGGAAAAGTGCGAAATGGAGTTTTGAAGAAACTGGTATCCACGCGATCGCATGGACGACGCGATCGCGTGCCAGAAGCGAAGAAGCAGCGACGCGGCCGCATGACTGACGCGACCGTGCGCCTTAAGTAGAACGCATACGACGCGAACGCGTGACTGACGCGACCGCGTGGTAAGGAAATGCTCCGAATGACGCGACCGCGTGACCCATGCGGACGCGTGACAGAGGCCACGTATCAGAATTTACAGAATATGCCCCCAGGGATTTTTGAAGCCTTTTTGGCCCAGATCCAAGTGCAGAACACACAGACTAGAGGCTATAAAGTGGGGGAATGCATCCATTCAAGGAGAGCTCGCATTTTTACTACTTTCCATGATTTAGATTTAGTTTGAGAGAGGTTCTCTCCTCTCTCTCTTAGGATTAGGATTAGGATTTAGGACTTCTCTTAGTTTTTAAGAGTGACTCTCGATCCAGGTTTAGCATTTACTTTAATTTATGTTTCTATGCTACTTTTACTTTAATGCTTTTATTCGTATCTATAAATGTTGCCAACTTGACTTATGAACCCTTTCCATGTTATGATTTGAATTAATGATTATTTGAGGTATTTCAGTTATTGATTGCTTTCTCTTTAATTTGTGTTACCATTGCTTTCCATCTAAGGACATTTTTATTCCAGCAATTTTACTTTTTCCCCTTTTGGTCTTGGTTAAGAAATCAGTAACTCAACATTACCAAACTCAACATAACTGATAATCGCTATCTTGCTAATTGAACTGAACTTCAATAATTCCAACTTTTTCTTAGGAATTAAATAGGATTCGAAGGTCAAACTAATTAGTCCCTTGACTTTCCTTTGCTCTAGTAAAGGTTAACTAAGTGGAATTTAGATTCAATTTTCATTATTGTTGAGAGAGATAACTAAGTTGGAATTTCAATTTCTCTTACCTTGCCAAAAGTTTGCTTTACAGTATTCATTTATTTTAATTGCCATTTACTTTACTTGTCATTCAATTCACTTACTTCTCACCTTCTAAACCCCGATTACAACCCTTATAGCCAATAATAAGAACATACTTCCTTGCAGTTCCTTGAGAAGACGACCCGAGGTTTGAATACTCGGTTAACAATTTTTAAAGGGGTTTGTTACTTGTGACAACCAAAACGTTTGTACGAAGGGATTTCTGTCGGTTTAGAGACTATATCTACAACGCGACTGTTTTTATGAACTTCTTTACTGGCAAAAATCCTAACGTCAGGTTGGTTATTGAATAATAAGGTTTGAGGAGTTGAAGTGTGGAATTTGGTAATTTTGGATGAAATTATGTAGATGAGGTATGTTTAGTTTTGGTTGAGATATATTATGTGGTCATATATGTGATTATGATTAATGATGCCTTGATGGTATGATGATGCATGAGAGATATGTATGTTGTGATATATGCTTGAGGAATGATTAAGGTTGATTAGTAGGTGAAACCACGTGATAGTGAGTATGATATTGATTAAGTATAATGATGAGTGATTGAAAATAGTATTGTTGGAAATTAGGATGAGGAAGGATGTATGACATGTTAATGTGTTTGTAATTTAGCCATTTGTTTGAAATGGGTAAAAACGGCTATATGGCGGTTTTGTGAATTGTGGTAAAGTGTTAATGTATGAGTTGAGGGGGCTTGATGTTGGTTTTGGTATATTTTGATTGATTTCAAAAGGGTTTGAAATTGGCATGCTTTGGTTGATTTTAAAAAGTGTTGAAAATGGCACTTTGTAGTCTTGTGTGAAAACATAATTTTTGGGCATACTTTCACGGGACATAACTTGGACTGCGGATTTTCGTTTTGTGCTAAACTTGTTTAGAAGTGAAATTGGATCCGGGATGTCCATGCTGTTCGAAGAACGGGCGAAAAACGATTTTAAACGATTCAAGAAGGCACCATCCACGCGTGCGCGTCGATACGTTGCACCCAATGCCCAGCCATTTTCCCGAGAGTTGTGTTATAGCTGTGCCAGTTTTGTGCCTGGGGCGCAAATGCACCCACGCGTACGCGTGGCTGACGCGTACGCGTCGTCTGGCTGTGTTTCAATCCGCGCGTCGGCGTGTATGACGCATACGCGTCAATGAGCTTTGTGGCCATCCACGCGTGTGCGTGGAGGACGCGTACGCGTGGCCCTATTTTCATGCCAAAGTTAATTTTTGAGTTTTAAAAGCCAAACCTCATACTTCTAAGCCTCCGATCTCACCCCTTATGTATTAAATCATTACGATATGCCTAGCAAAGAGAAAGGAGCTAGGGGATGTGGTAACTTGCGAATGAAGCAAGGGGAAAAGTTATGATCAACGATGATCAAAGATGATTATATGAGATATGGAGGATGACGGTGGAAGTACCGTGTATGCCATGAGCTGAAGGGCTATATTTATTGATAATTGGCTAGTTTTGGATTGAACTATTGAGTTATTGTCGGGTTATGGCAAAGCCATTATGGATTATGGCTGAGTATAAATGCATATATTATAAATGAACGAATATGATAAATGAATAATGATGGAAAATGTTGAATGTAAGTATGCTTGTGTTTTCTCTCTGGTTGTAAGGGCGACAGGACGCAGATACCCTCTAATGGCGACAGGGCGCAGATACCCTCTAATGCTGACAGGGCACATATTCCCTCTAATGATATTATTGCGCAACAGAGAGACTGTGCCCGGGTTAGCTACCGGACACGTCAGGTTAGCTTGATAACCGACAGATGATATCATCAGCCATAGGGCAGGCACTCATCATTTGCATATGTTTGAATTGTTTGGGTTTGCCTATTTGTTTTGGATTTCTACATTATATATGCTATGTTACCTGATTATGTGCTACTTGTTCTATTTGTACCTTAATTGTGTATTACTTGCCTGTATTGCTTGTGTTTGTACAACTGAGAGACCCCTCATGTTGGTGTCGGTAGAGGTTGAGGACTGTTCTTGATGAGATGAATTGATGATG
Source organism: Arachis ipaensis (assembly GCF_000816755.2). Taxonomy (NCBI): domain Eukaryota; kingdom Viridiplantae; phylum Streptophyta; class Magnoliopsida; order Fabales; family Fabaceae; genus Arachis; species Arachis ipaensis. Next base: position 105,374,773 of record NC_029790.2, on the reverse strand, counting down.
CGATTGCATGATGATGATGACCATTGGATGAGATGATTTGAGCTCCCTGGGTAGACGCAGTGATGTAATTTCACTAGCTCCAGGTGAGGGTATGATGTATTGATATAGAATTGCTGAGACAGGACGACTGATGATGGTTTTGTTTATGATTCTGAATCCGATTCGTGGGAGAGTCAGCGAGTTGGGAATCATATGAGATATGAACTAGATTTAGTATCCCCTTACGACAGTTGCCTATTCATGGATTAGTGATAATCTAGGCTGGATACCTGGTGAAGAGGAGTTTAGGATGCTTAATGAGTTTTTATTGCAGTACATTGTATTTATTTGGCACTTTTACCATACTGGGAACCCAGGGGCTCGGGGTTCTCATTCCGTATATATCTCTTGTTTTTCAGATACAGGTCCAGGTGCTCAGAAGTGAGTTGTGGGTCGTCTGAGAGACAGCGAAGATCTTTATTTTCTCTACTTTGTGTTTTGCTTAGAATCTCTCCACCTTTGTTTCGAAAAGATTATATTATGTATTGAAATCTTTTAAACTAGCCTATAGAGGCTCTCGTGTTTTCTTTGGGAGAGATTAGGATATACTGTTGTCAACTACTTTCATAGTGTACCCTAGCCGGCCTAAACTTCACGGGTCGCGACTAGTGGCTATTTACTTATGTTATATATATATATATAACATAAGTAAATATATATATATAAGTAAATATATATATATAACATAAGTAAATATATATACATATATATATATATATATATATATATATATATATATATCTGTTATCTATCTCTTAATCTCCTTTATGCCTTGTTCGTATATCGCTTTCGGCTTCACTGTTTATCTTTTTGTTGTCGAAACGTGAGTGGTACGTCTTCGCGATTTTATTTCTACTCTTTTCAGACTTCTCGATTAATATTCTTTTCGAAATTACCTATATCTATATATTAAAAATTCACCTGAGTGTCGTACCACCGTAGTATCATTGACTTATGACTCGAGCATAAGGATTTGCATATTAGGGTGTTACAGTAATTGCTTGATTAGGTGGTAAGCTCAACAATAAAAGCTACAAGGTAGAATATCTCTTTTAAGTATAGACTTAGTTGCTGCTATAGACCTTCAGTTAATAAATATCCTTAGAAAGAAAAAAAAGAGCAAAAAGGAAAGGAAGAAAAGCCAAGAATTGGCAACAAAAATGAAAGAAACAAATAATAAAGCTAGACACCAATAGCTCAGATCTTAAGACACATGCCTGTGGTGCTATTGTATTAGGATCTACTTGGACTATTCGGTTCTGAGGAGTATTTTAAAACTTGGTAACTTGGATTAACCCATCTGGGATTATCAACCGAAAATCCACAATCAAGAGCAACCTAATTACAAAGCATTTAGTAACCCAAATAGGTGCTGGGCATCAATGTTCTTAAGAAGGACAATGAGCCAAGTGTCTGTAGTGAAGAGGTGTTGATCAAAAATTGAGCCAAAGAGCTGCTGCAACACTTGACACTGAGCTATAATTGATCTGAAGCAAAAGAAGGAAAGAAAAGTCTAACAAGGATCAATAAAGGATAAGGTCTTATAGCAGCAACTCTAGTTAATACTGAAAGAGACATTTCACATTTGGAGGTTGATAATAATTGAGCTGCATTCTGTCTATATAAAACCCCTTGAACCAAATTCAATCAACTACTAATAAGGACATATATGCTTATCTATCTTCATTCCTTTTTCTCATGTTTTAGTGCTTGCTTGGGGACAAGCAAGATTTAAGTTTGGTGTTGTCATGACAGGTCATCTTATGCTAGTTTTACTAGCAATTTTCATTTGTTTCATTAGATTTCATGCACTTTCTTGCACAATAAGTAAGTGATTGGAGTGGAATTTCATGTTTATCTTGATTCAATCAAACATCATTAATTTTATACAAAATCATGAGATTTATGCAAGAATTAGATGATTATTATGAATGATGCAAAACCTTATGATTTTGGTGAGACTTTGATTGCATGTTTGGTTGATTTCATGTAAAAAAATAAAGAGAAAAAAAGGAAGTGCAGAGTAACGCTGCACTCAAATAGAGAACGTCACGCTCTCTATCGACGCACATGCGTATAGGACGCTTACGCGTCGGGCAACGAATCTTGAAGACGCACGCGTACGTGTGCATGACGCGTACGCGTGGGTGTGATTGGCGCTCATTTGCGAAGGGAGTGCTACGTTATTTGAGTGAGCATTTTCGAGCAGATTTGAATTTGGAAATGAAAGTTTCGCAACCGACGCGCACGCGTATATGACGCGCATGCGTCGATCAAGCATCTGGGATGAAGCACGCTTACGCGTGGGTGGCGCAGAAACTTGAAATCAACATTTTGCTATCCACGCGCACACGCACGCATGGGGAAGCGTTCATGGCGCGAATGTAGCGCTCACTAAACGAACACTATCAAGGACGCGCACGCGTGAATGGTGCGCGCAAGCATGTTGGAGGCTGAAGATGGCAGTTACGCGTACGCGTATGTGACACGTACACGTCGATATGCAAAAATCCGAAGGGACGCATGGGCACGAAGCACGCGTACGCGTGATGAGCTTTCAGCGAGCAATGACTGCAGACCCAATAGACGCGTACGCGTGGGTGAATGAATGATTCGCTCTCTTTCAGAACACTACATTCCCCTGGAAGCTGCAACCAAGTACCCATCTCTGATCCACTTCATCAAAGGCCAAAAAGCCCACTCCAAGTACTTGATGACTGAATTAGAAAGTGTATAAATAGGAGAAAATTTGATTTCAATGGGATCGATCTTCTTTTGGACTTTTCTCTTTTTGCCTTCTTCTTATTTTTCCTTTTTGTTCTGTTTTTGGAATTCTGTAGAATTGGGAGATTTGAGTTTATTTTGCTTTCTGTTTTACTTCTGTTCTTCCTCTTCTACAATTTTCTTTTCTGTTTTGGTTTTTACTTGAGCTATGATGAACTAAATCCCAAATTCATTAGGGGGAGGAGCTCTATTGTAACTCCAATGAATCAATGAAATACTTCTTCTTCTCAATTCAATTTAGTAGCTATTGGATATCTTCTGTTTTGATTTAGAATTCTTCACTCCGGAAGGGGGTTGAATTCAATTGAATGCTTGTGTGAGCCTCGGAAGGGGGATCACTTGCATTAGAATTGGAGCTCTATTTTTCACTACTCTCTTGATCAACACTATTCGGAAGGAATTAAGATCTTGAGAGTTAGTGTGGCTTATGGATGAGAGATACGCACTTCATCTCTTCTCATGACAATTAGATCAAGGAATTGGCAAGATTGATTGTGATTAGAGATATTTGGATTGCCAAGGAATTGGGATCCAATCAATGTCAATCCGCCATAGATCTACCAAATGATTGACAAAGGCGTTGAATCTAATTTGATTCAGGAAGGATTACAGTACCTCCAAACCCTGATGAATCACATTCTTTGAATTTTTCTCCTTAGAGTTCTCTGATTTTTACTGCAATTTACATTTTGTTTGATTTTCCAGCACCCAATTCCCTTTCTGATCCTTGCAATTTAAGTTACGTTGCACTTTAGATTCTTGCAATTTAAATTTCTTGCACTTTAAGATTTAGTTATTTACCTTTCTTTCAATTTAAGTTTCAGCTCTTTTAATTCCTTGTTCTCTAAGTTTCTGCAATTTACTTCTCCTACAATTTAAGATTCTGCCAATTTTACTTTCTGCACTTTAATTTCTTGCAATTTATATTCTGTTAATCAACTTTCACTCAAATCATCAACTATTTGCTTAACTAAATTCATTACCCAACTAAAATTGCTCAATCCATCAATCCCTGTGGGATTGACCTCACTTTTGTGAGTTTTACTACTTGATGCGACCTAGTACACTTGCCGGTTAGTTTGTATGGAATCGATTTTCCCTTATCATTGCCTTTGGTGTCTCAATATTTTTCTCACTGTTTGGTTCTGGCGTGCCACAGCTATAATTCTACATCCCACCTAAAGGTGAAGTCATGCGTATGCATGACAGATGCATATACATGATACGGAAATTATCGATATTTATGCGAATACATGTTACATGCGTACGCATGGATCGCTTTTATTCCCCAATGTGGTTGACGTTAGGATTTTTCCAGTAAAGAATGTCATAAAAATAGTCGCGTTGTAGATATAGTCTCTAAACCGACAAAAATCCCTTCGTACAAACGTTTTGGTTGTCACAAGTAACAAACCCCTTTGAAATTGATAACCGAGTATTCAAACCTCGGGTCGTCTTCTCAAGGAATTGCAGGGAAGTATGTTCTTATTATTGGTTATGAAGATTGTAAATTGGGGGTTTTGGAAGTTTGGGCAATGCGCACAGGTATATTTAAATGACAAGTAAAATAAATAAATAACTGTAAAATAAGCTTTTGGCAAGGTATGAAGACTGGAGGTCCTATCCCAGTTATCCTTATCAATTGTAATGAGAATTGGATTTTTCTCCCACTTTATTAACCTCTAACTATGAAGGTAAGTTAAGTGGA
>NC_029790.2:105364870-105370178 GCF_000816755.2 Arachis ipaensis | reverse complement strand
AAGAGAGAGGAGAGAACCTCTCTCTCTAAAAACTACATCTACTCCTAAAATTGTAAATATGAGAGCCTTCTCATGAATGAATGCAGTCCCCTACTTTATAGCCTCTAATCTGTGTTTTCTGGGCTGCAAACTGGGTCAGAAACAGTCCAGAATTCGCTGGTTTCGAATTTTGCCACGCTGGATTTCCGTCACTGCGACGCGGCCACATGGATCACGCGATCGCGTCACCTAGCGTCAGGGGAACTATAGCATATTATATATCAAAACGAAGCCCCGGACGTTATCTTTCCAACGCAACAGGAACCGCGTCGTTTAGACCTCTGTAGCTAAAGTTATAGCCGTTTGAGTGCGAAGAGGTCAGGCTGGACAGCTTAGCAATTTCTCCAACTTCTTGCATTCCTTCCACTTTTGCATGCTTTCTTCCCATCCTCTAAGCCATCCCTGCCTTATAATATCTGAAAAAACTTAACACACATATCAAGGCATCTAATGGTAATAAGAGAGGATTAATAATAAGCAAATATAAGATCAAAGAAGCATGTTTTCAATCAAAGCACATAATTAGGAAGGCAAATGTAAAATCATGCAAATAGTATGAATAAGTGGGTCGAGTTGATAAAAACCACTCAATTGAGCACAAGATAAACCATAAAATAGTGGTTTATCAACCTCCCCACACTTAAACAATAGCATGTCCTCATGCTAAGCTCAAGAGAAGCTATAAAGATGAAGAGGAATGATATGAAATGCAACCTATAAATGCAACTACATGCTAAATGCTTTTACTTACTTGGTTAAAAGTAAACAAATCTTTCAAGAGGAAATATGAACTGGATTTCACTAATTTAAATCATGAAAATGAAGTACAAATAGACTTGCAAGAAGAAAATAGCTCATGAAAGCAGGGAACAAGGAATTGAGCATCGAACCCTCACTGGTAGTGTATACACTCTAATTACTCAAGTGTTTAAGGTTCGATTCTCTCAATTCTCTACTAACCTTGCTTTCTAAGGCTTGCTCTTCATCTAACAATCAACAAAAATTTAATGCACATATACACATATCAAGAGGTCTTTTAAGGGTTGTAATGGGGTTAGGGTCAAGGTAGGATTGTATTTGGTCAAGTGGACTAAAATCTGAATCCTTAATTAACTTAAATCTTTTCCCACCTAACTTAAACAATCCATGTAATCATAATACAATATCTAACCATCCATTAACCATGTTTTCCACATATTCATGCATTCTAATTTCAAGTACAGCTCATATGCATTGCTTTCACTACTTACTTTGGGGCATTTTGTCCCCTTTTATTATTTGCTTTTTTTTTCCTTTATTTTATTTTATTATTATTATTATTTTTTATATTATTTTTTTCTTTTCTTTTCTTTTGTTTTTCTTAATGCATATGATTAATTTATTGAATGCATGAACATATTCTCAACATTCTTTCACATTTTCAGAAAATTCTAACATACTCAATTCTCAAACCAAATATTTCCAAACCCACTTTTCTCCACACTTAATTCATGAGCACTCTCACTAGTCTAAGCTAACCAAGGATTCAAATTTAAGGACATTATTGTTTTCTGCTTAGAGTTAATGATGTGCTAAAGTAAAGAACAAAGGGGTATAATAGGCTCAAATTGGTTTGCAAGGGATAATGAAGGGTTAAGGCCATATGGGTATGTAAGCTTAGTGAAACAAAGGCCTCAATCATATAAGTGTATGCATACATCAAACCATGGAAATATAGAATCAAGCAAGACAAAGATCACAATTTTAGAGAGAAAAACACACTAAAATAAAATATTGGTTGGTAAAATGCAACCAATTCAAATAGGCTCAAAGATCTCACAGGTTTTGTGTGTTCAAGCTCTAAACCATGTTCCAATATAATATTTCTTCAAACAAGTGTAACAAAAATTTTATTCAAATTAGTGAAATACTTTAAAAGATTTCTTGAAAAAGAAAATATTACTTTAACCAAGTGGTAAAATATGCAAAAATCAAACAAATATGCAATTAATCATGCAAATACAATAATGAACAAACAAATAAAATAAAAATTTTGGTGTTGAGTCAGGAAATAACTAACCCATGGAGATCGACATTAACCTCCGCACACTTAAAGATTGCACCGTCCTCGGTGCATGCTGAGATGTGCAAGTGGACGGGTTGCTTCAACTGATGCTTTTCTCATCAAGGAATGTGCGTAGGAACTTATTTGTCTCTCCCATTAAGAAGCTTTTCCTCTCCCTTTGTGGTGGCCATCCTGAAAGAAGAGGGAAAGGAAAAAGTAACCCAAAAAAAAGATAGAAAATAAATAAATAAAATGTGGGTGTTAGTGCCAGATAATAAGGGTCTCAATTACATGGTAGCTACAACATGCAAGTGAGAAAACAATAGAAGTACATGGCAGATCAAGAGTGCAAAAATTTGCAACAATGGGAAGAGAGAGTGAGTAATGAAAGACAATGTAAGTTCGTGACAATGCAAATGAAGTGCAAGTATTATAAAAGATTGGCATTGGCAGATAATTAATATCATCCCACAGTGTAAAACAAGTTATTAAGCACCAAAGTAATTCAAGAAAAGATGTAACAGTTGAATAAGAACTTTTGAACACCAAAATTAATAAATTTAAAAAAAATAAAAATATGCAATGAATGAAAGTATGCAAATAAATAAAATAGAATGGGAGTGAGAGAAAATAAGAGAGGAAGAAGAAAGAAATAAGAAAAGATAAGAGAATAAGGATTCGGAGAAGAAAAGATAAGAAAATTGGCACTAATCTGGATAGGTTGTGCGACGCTGGCGACGCGGTCGCGTGGGTGACGCGGTCGCGTGGTGCGCAATAAGGTTAGGCGACGCGGACGCGTGGGGCACGCGATCGCGTGACTTGATTTGTGCTAGTGGCACGAGTGTAGCCTCGCGGTCGCACAACTCTCTGTTCAAAACTTAGTATTGCCAAAATCCTGGGTGACGCGATCGCGTGGGGGACGCGATTGCGTGAGTGGCCATCATGGGGATATGACGCGGACGCGTGGGGCACGCGTTCGCGTGGTGAGGCTTGGGCTTTCAGCACAATTCCAGCCCAACTCCAGCTCAACTTTCGGCCATGCACCTTTTGACGTCGAAATCCAGGTCACGTGGCCGCGTGGGGCACGCGATCGCGTGGAAGGCTAGTATTCCCCTGCGACGCGGATGCGTCAGCGATGCGGTCGCGTGGGACAAATTGTGCCACTGGCATGCCTCCAGCCTTGCTCCAGCGTGACTCTCTGTTTGTTTTTATTTTCTCTTCTCTCCTTGCGACGCGGACGCGTCGCTGATGCGATCGCGTCGCGTGCTCGCTTTTTTTTTTTATAATCTAAAAAATGCAGAATGCAGTGTTAATATGAATGTGATACAAAACTCCAGGTTCAATATAACAAAATAAAATTCAAAAATAGATAAAACTAAGTAATGAAAAGGGAACGATCATACCATGGTGGGTTGTCTCCCACCTAGCACTTTTAGTTATAGTCCTTAAGTTGGACATTTGATGAGATTCCTGCTATGGTGGCTTGTGCTTGTACTGATCCAGGAATCCCCACCAATGTTTGTATTTCCAGTAACCTCTGGGGTCCCAAACTAGGCGCAGAAAGCCTTCAAGTAAGTTAAAGCAAGTGACAAGGCCCCAAGAGTGGTGATTTCTAGATTGGATTCCGGGGTCCCAGACCTTGCCTTTGCACCCATCTTCTTGTTGATCATCATCATTTTTACACTTGGGTGGTGAACAGTCAGAATTCTCACTGAGACATCCAAACAGCTTCTTAGACCCATTCAGTTGAGCTTTATACTAACCTTTGCGTTTAAACTTAAAGCTTCCAACCATAATGAACCTTGCAGGACAATTCTTACCACTGGCCATCTTCCTTTTACTCTTAATGCCATAAAGAGCTCTAAGTTGACCATCCGTCTCCAGTAGCCCATATTCAAGTGGGATTAGAAAGCTATGGGATATGAATTTTACCCACTTGAATGTTGTGAAGGATGATGGCAACGTAGGGGGAGGTATTTTTAATGAAATTGCAAGCTCCACTCCCTTGTGCTCTTTTCTGATAACTACAACTTCTTTGCAAGCTTCTTCAATTTCAACCTCTTCCTCTTGGTAGCTCTCTTTCAATTCAATCTCCTCTTCATTGCTTTCCAAGGGCATGGGAGGTTGTGCTTCTTCTTCTTGAATCTCCATCTCTTGATCAACCTCTTCCAAGTCTTCAACTATGATATGCTTTGGAGGTTGTACACCCTCCATTTCCTTGAAACGATCCTTTGTCTCTTGATGCACTCGGTTATCATAGGTAGGATCATAGTGCTCTTGGATTGATGGATATGGAGATAGCAGATATTGAGGTGGTGGTGGGATGGGGAGATCATTCTGTGATTGAAAAGGAAGTGCACTAGAGCTTGAGGGTTGATTGTTAAAGGTATTTGGTGGTCTGATTTGGGCGGCGAGAGCTCGTATAGTAGAGTTTAGATCGGTAAGTGCTCTCTCCATGGAGATTTGGGGTGGATCTATGTAAGGTTCATTTGGTTCATAAGGTGGTTGGTATGGTGGATGTGGGTTAGGGTCATATGGAGGTGGATGGCGAAAAGGGGCTTGTGAGTTTGGTGGTCCAAAGTCATGTTGAGGAAAGGGTTCATAGGCATATGGTGGTGGTTGTTGATAGTCCACTGGAGGTGGTTATTGCCATGAGGGTTGATCAAATTCTTGTGGCTCCTCCCATCTTTGATTGTTCCAACCTTGATGCCTGTTCTCATTGTAATTTCTTCTTCCTGCAACATAATTGTAACCAGACTCATAGCCAAAGGGGTGAGAGTTCATAGTAGAAAATAAAAATTAAAAAAATAAAAACAAATTGAAATTAAAAGGTTATTTAAATTTTGAATTTGAAAATTAAATTTTGAAATTTGAATTTTAAATTTTTGAAATTTGAAATTTGAAAATTTTTTTAAATTTGAAATTTTTTTTTTAAATTTTAAATTTGAATTTTGAAATTTGACTTTTGAAATAAGATAAGATAAGAAAAAAAAATTTAAATTAAAAATCAATAACCTCTTAATTTACGAAAAAGCAACAAATAAAAACAAATAAACAAACAAAAAGCAAAAAAAATATTTACAATAACCAATAATAAGGCACACGTTTGCAATTCCCCAGCAACGGTGCCATTTTGACGTTAGGATTTTTGCCAGTAAAGAATGTCATAAAAACAGTCGCGTTGTAGATATAGTCTCTAAACCGACAAAAATCCCTTCGTACAAA
>NC_029790.2:105316649-105363761 GCF_000816755.2 Arachis ipaensis | reverse complement strand
ACTCCTAAAACTAAGAGAAATCCTAAATCCTAATCCTAAGAGAGAGGAGAGAACCTCTCTCTCTAAAAACTACATCTACTCCTAAAATTGTAAATATGAGAGCCTCCTCATGAATGGATGCAGTCCCCTACTTTATAGCCTCTAATCTATGTTTTCTGGGCAGCAAACTGGGTCAGAAACAGTCCAGAATTCGCTGGTTTCGAATTTTGCCACGCTGGATTTCCGTCACTGCGACGCGGCCGCATGAATCACGTGGTCGCGTCACCTAGCATCAGAGGAACTATAGCATATTATATATCAAATCGAAGCCCCGGACGTTATCTTTCCAACGCAACTGAAACCGCGTCGTTTGGACCTCTGTAGCTAAAGTTATAGCCGTTTGAGTGCAAAGAGGTCAGGCTGGACAGCTTAGCAATTTCTCCAACTTCTTGCATTCCTTCCACTTTTGCATGCTTTCTTCCCATCCTCCAAGCCATCCCTGCCTTATAATATCTGAAAATACTTAACACACATATCAAGGCATCTAATGGTAATAAGAGAGGATTAATAATAAGCAAATATAAGATCAAAGAAGCATGTTTTCAATCAAAGCACATAATTAGGAAGGCAAATGTAAAATCATGCAAATAGTATGAATAAGTGGGTAAAGAGTTAATAAAAACCACTCAATTGAGCATAAGATAAACCATAAAATAGTGGTTTATCAGTGGTATGCCTTGTTTCCCACATTACACACCCATTGTCTTTCTGTTCAATCCAGAGAGCATTCTGTTTAGTGCAGAGAGCTTTCTGTTTCGTACAGAGAGCTTCCTACTTGGGGATTTCTATCCTCTTTTCTTTTCTGTTTCTTGCTATTTTTCTTCTAAAGTTTTCTGTAATCAATGAATTCAACTAAATCAAAGTAACATTCATCTTAACTATGAAATCATTGCTTATTCAACAAGAATTCTTAGTGAATCAAATGAAATGATGAAGGAAAAACACTAAAGATGCAGATGTATCACAACACCAAACTTAATACCTTGCTTGTCCTCAAGCAAAAAGAGAACAGAAAAGCGAAGAATTGCATTAGATGGAGTAAGGTTAAACCCCTCTTGAAGTTCTTGCCTTTCTAGGGAGTTGGGTTTCGCAACCCATGCGATTGTCTTGAATTCTCTTTATCCTTACTTAGTCTTGCACTCCTAGAAATGGAGGATCCTTGAGAGTTAAGGCTCGGATAATATTATGAGATCCTTCTTTTAAGCATTTTGTTGATCCTTGAATCCTTGTTTTGTACCAGAGAGCTTTTTGGGTTGGCAACTCTAGATACTCCATTCTCTAGGCAACTCTTGATTCTGGGCATTCGATCGGTAATCTTGAGCCAGTTGGCTCAAGTTACCGGATGATAAGGCACCCCTCGGATCTAATTACTCGAGCCACACCTTGTTATGTTCGCACCAAAAGCATATAGTTAAAGATTTTAAGTTCCCTGCTATCGATGTCTAGAGCCTCTTTGGGCTTCTAAATGCTTTGTCTAAAGGAAATTCTTAATGGTGGATTTTCAATCGGTAATTCCGAACTAGTTAGTTCAAGTTATTGGGTGATGAAACACCCCTCAGATCTAATCGCCCGAGCCCTATCCTTGAACAATCACACCACGAAAACATAGTTGGGCTCTTTAACCATTAATGTTCAGAGTTTTGCAACCTTTGATCTTTATCTTGATTTGCTTTCTTTGTTCTGTTTCTTTCTTTGCTATTTCTTTTCTCTCTTTCTTTTTCATTTTTAGTTCAAATTCAAAGATCCTTTCTTTTAGTTAGAGATCTCATAATACTTCCCTAAGCCTCATGCTCATAAGGAATTGTCCTTCCTTTTCATACAATATCATCATTTTTTTGCTTAATCCATGGTAACCACAAGTGTACACTACCACTTTTCATGAAAGAACTTTATTTATAACATTTGACTTTCTTCCATCTAAGCAACTTTCTCATGTAATTAGAGTATTTAGGAGGACATCACAAGTATTAACTTAAGTTGATAAAGTAGAGGATGACAAAACATAAAAAAAATGCAAAACAAAAAAGCAAATCAAACAGATTATAAAGACATAAAAAAGATGGAGAATGAGAGTAGTAAAAGGAAACTTGACAACTTCTTTCATTATTGTTGCCTCCATCATCATTTTTCTCATCATCATTATCCTCTTGTGCCTTTCTTGGTTTCCAAATTTTCAGTACAGAGTGCTCAACTTTGTGTTTTGGGTTCCAAAGGTCACGGTAACATAGTTTTCTGTCCCTCCAATACTTGTGTTCTTTGTTTACTTTTTTGAGCTCTTGTTGCACCACTATTTTATGGTGTATTTTATGCTGAATTGAGTGAATTTTATCCATTATTCTCACATTTATTCAATGAAATGTCATGGTTTCATGATTTTCTCCTAATTTGTGCTTAAGAGTGAAAACATACTTTTTAGGCCTTTAATTTGCTAATTTTAATTTACCTTTGATTTCACTAGATGCCTTGATGTGTTTGTTAGTGAATTCAGGTTGAAAATGCCAGGAATAGATCAAAGGAGTGAAGAGAAAAGCATGCAAAGTGGAGAATTCATGGAAAATCAAAGATTGGGAGTGCATGCATTAACGCGCACGCGTAACAGACGCGCACGCGTGGATATGAAGTCGCATGGCGATGCGTACGCATGACATGACGCGTACGCATGGGAAGTAAAAATGCCAAGTGACGCGTACGCGTGACCCATGCATACGCGTCGCAGCTCGCACGTGACCTAATTAAAGTAAAAACACTGGGGGCGATTTTTGAGCTTCCCAGGACCAAATCCAACTGATTCCAGAGACTATTTCATGCAGAATTGAGGATTGGACAAGGGGGGAGAGCACAGAGTTTAGTTTTCATCATGCTTTAGTTAGTTTCTAGAGAGAGAAGCTCTCTCTTCTCTCTAGAATTAGGTTAGATGTAGATTAGGATTTCTTAGATCTAGGTTTAATTCATGCTTTGATTTACTTTTCCTTTCTAATTTCTTGTTCCTCTACCTTTACTTTCCTAGTTTAGTATTTCATTCCTTGTATTTGTTTACTTTGTTGTTGATGCACTCTTGTTTCCTTTATTCTCCTTTAATGCAATTTATGTTTGATTTCTTTTATTATTGATTTGAGTTGTTGTTGTTAATTTCTTTGCAATTGGTAGTTGTAGATTTACATTTCTTGCAATTTTATCTTACTTTCCTTTTATGCCTTCCAAGTGTTTGACAAAATGCTTGGAAGGATGTTAGAGTAGATTTTTGTGTTCTTGACTTGGGATGGTAACTTAGGTGAACTTGAGTTACTAATGTCTAAGTGCTTGATAATTGGTGTCCATTGACTCTAGGTTCCACTAAGTTAATTAGTGAGGTGGCTAGGACTTATGGATTAGGATTGATGTAGCTCATTTGACTTTCCTTCACTTGTTAGAGGATGACTTAATGGGATTGATCCTTTCAATTATCATGTTGTGGTTAGTAACAAGGATAAAGATCCTTAACCATCAACCCTTGCCAAGATCCTTTTATCATTTGAGTTTCATTTTCTTTCTTGTCATTTATGTTTCTTGTCCTTTATTCAAAACCCCAAAAATACTTGTCCCATAACCAATAACGTGAACACTTCCCTGCAATTCCTTAAGAGACGACCCGAGGTTTGAATACTTCGATTATTTTTATTGGGATTTGTACTTGGGACAAACAAATTTTTTATTGAGGATTGTTTGTTGGTTTAGAAACTATACTTGCAACGAGATTTTCTTTATGAAATTCTTTACCGACAATTTTTCTCTTTCCTATAAACATTGGATACTTTTTCAATACCAGGTAGAGTTGGGTGTGCTTGACTTTGAGCCCAAGTAAATAGTTCATCTTGGCATGCATATTCAATCTCCAAGAATTTTCAGCTTCATACCGAGTCTCAGAAAGTGCTTGGTAATCTTGAAACTCTTTGTGATGTGCCTTATGCAAGGCTTTGAAGTCTTGAAATTCTTTGTAATGAGCTTCTTACATGGCTTTATGCTCCTGGAACTCTCTCATAAAGCGTGCTTGTTGTGCTGAGAGTTCTTGTATTGTGGAATATACTTGTTGCCACTCTACCTCTTGTTGTGGAGGAGTTGAAGAATGTTGATATGGTTCACCTTGATCTTGAGGGATTTGGTATGAAGGTGGAGGAAGTTGTAGCATCTCCTCTTCTTGGGCCTCTTGGTCTTCCTCTTGAACTCCCTGGACTTCGTCTTCTTGGGCTCTTTGAGGGGGTTGTGCCTTTACTTTCTCCATTGATTTCTTAGAGATTGGGTGCCCTAGTGATATCGGAATATCATTCTCTATGAAAGCACCGGCCGCTTCACAGAGGTGATAGATGATACTAGGAATTCCAGTGGAGATCTTAAACTTGGTTTAGAGGTAAAATGATATATCTCATTTGGAATAAGCTTGTTGACTCTCACCTCTTGACCGATCATGATACAGTGAATCATAATAGCTCTAGCAGTGGTAATCTCATATCAGTTGCTTGTAGGTGAGATAGAGCGGTGGATAAACTCCATCCAACCCCTTGCCATGGGCTTGAGCTCACTCCTTCTTTAGTGAAGTGCTTTACCCGATGCTCCCATGATCCATTGTGCACCCGGTAAGGCGATATCTTGGATAACTTCCTTAAACATTGGATCATTCTTTGTCCTCTCTGTGTATGTTACGTCTGAATATGATGAGGTTAAAATTCTCAACCTACGGACCCTCCGGGTGCTTTCCGAACTAAAATCGATTTTCTTGTCTCTAACAAGGCTCTTCTAGTTCAGGGGTCTTGCCTTATGTGTCTGTACATTGGTGGGTCATGCATTTTCATAGAATTCTTGTATTAAAAGTTGTCCCACCTTTGGAATAGGATCGCTGAGGACTTACCATCTTCTCATCCCAATTTAGTCCATAATCTCAGGGTACTCCCCCCTTTTTAAATGAATGGTCTTTCAGAAATGATCTTCTTGCCACACATAGAAGTATAAAATAGATTTTTATGAAAGCTTGAAAGGAACCTTGTTGAATCATATGAAGCTGTCACTGGTTCTTTTCCTTTTCTTTTATTGGAAAAAGAAAATTTGTTGGGGGCCTTTATATTTGATGTAGCTTGCTAGATCAAAACCAACACTAAACTTCAAAGGTTTTCTTATCCCCAAGCAAAGAAAAGAGATAAAAAATGGAAATTAAAAGAAGAAAAGTGGGAATGATATGTAAAAAAAAAATTGCTTCGGTGATAAAGAGATGGAGGTGAGGTTAGGATGAATGAAAGAAGTGGAGGAAGGTGGGTATTTATAGGGAAGGAGAGGTTAAAATGGATGGTAGGGATTAAAATGATACATCCAAGGGATGCATGGAGGTGGGGGTGTGAAGCTTTAAAGAGAAATGAGACAAACTTTGTAAGGATAATGGTGTTGGTTGAATATAAGCCTAGGGAAAAGGAGGGCCAATGCATGTGGAATGTAACAAACCAAGGTAGCTACATTTAAGGCTTTGTCCAAGAGTGTAGAGGCATGCTTGGCATTATTGAAAAGAAGGACTTGAAGGTTGAAGTCTCTAAGATCCAAGCATGCAAAAGGAGAACCAATGCATGTGCCTTGTTCAGAAGAACAGTGATGATGGAGAGCTTGCAGAGATTTAGATTCCCTGAGTAGTAACAGACAATTACATCGAAAAACAAATTCAAATGATAATCAAAGCGGAAAAACAATTTTAAAAAGGAGGTAAGAAATAATGCATGAAGTAGAGTAATAATAAGAGCTAGTTATGGCATAGTCATTGCATGCATGAGTAAAGGCCACCACACCAAACTTAGGTTTGGTTGTGGTGTGTGACATATACAACTAATATGGCATGGCATAAAAAGGGGGCAAGAAAAGTGTGTCCTAGGGGATGTCACAAAGTGGACGTGGGGCGCCACTATTTGTACGTTGCATGCAAGAGAAATAAGTGTCCCTGGGAGAGCATTGGGACTTGGCGTGGTGCGTGAGGAGTTTCACATGGTATACAAGAGAAAGAAGTGCCTCTAGGAGAGCATTCTGATGCATTGCGTGGTACATGAGCAATTTCACGTTGGACGTGAAACTCAAGGCATGCATACGCATGGGTGATGCATACGCATGTTTTCCCATGGTGCTATAATTGTGCGTACACATGATCTATGCGTACGCACATAGCATGCATACACATGACCTCCCCTTATCCGTTGGACGTGGTTTTCCTCACATTATATGCAGGGGCAACAAAGCACTCCTGGGAGTGTGAAATGCATTCACGTTGTCAAAAAGCTTAAAATTAAAATAAAATTACCTAATCTGAGCAACAAGATGAACCATCAGTTGTCCAAACTCGAACAATCACCGGCAACGATGCCAAAAACTTGGTGTGGGAAATCATGATCGTTCATTCCTTGGTAATGGTGCTGAAAACTTTATACGCACGTTCATAATATTAGTTCTTTGTCACAACTTCGCACAACTAACCAGCAAGTGCACTGGGTCGTCCAAGTAATAAACCTTACGTGAGTAAGGGTCGATCCCACGGAGATTGTCGGCTTGAAGCAAGCTATGGTCACTTTGTAAATCTCAGTCAGGCGGATTCAATTGGTTATGGTGAATTGATAATTAAAATATAAAATAGGATAGAGATACTTATGTAATTCATTGGTGAGAATTTCAGATAAGCGTATGGAGTTGCTTTGTTCCTTCTGAATCTCCACTTTCCTACTGTCTTCATCCAATCCTTCATACTCCTTTCCATGGAAAGCTTTATGTAGGGCATCACCATTGTCAATGGCTACTTCCCGTCCTCTCAGTGAAAATGGTCCAAAATGCGCTGTCACCACACGGCTAATCATCTGTCGGTTCTCGATCATATTGGAATAGGATTCAGTAATCCTTTTGCGTCTGTCACTACGCCCAACACTCGCGAGTTTGAAGCTCGTCACAGCCATCCCTTCCCAGATCCTACTCGGAATACCATAGACAAGGTTTAGACTTTTCGGATCTTAAGAATGACCGCCAATAATTCTAGCCTATACCACGAAGACTCTGATCGTAGATCAGGAGGCTAAAAGATACGCATTCAAGCTTGTTTGCATGTAGAACGGAAGTGTTTGTCAGGCACGCGTTCATAAGTGAGAATGAGATCAAGTTTATTTTCATCTCTTCCTCAATCAATGCATTCACTGATCTCCTTGACAATCTTAAGTGATTGAATTCCAATTTCTTGGTAATTCAATCTCTCAAATCTTGATCAATAGCCAATTCCTTGGTCTAATTGCTCATGAGAAAAGATGAAGTATGGTCACTGATTGTACCACATATATTTCCAAATCAAAGTATTGGGAGAATTATATGTCACCATATCCGCCCAACCCCCAATTTGGTCCAACATGAGAAAGCATTTCTAGCTTGATCCCTTCATTCCTCTTCCAAGGTTCCGAAGAGATCCAAGTATGAATAGCTTCTTTTCCAAGATAACTACCCAATTGGATGAAGATTGAAAGCTTTCTAGTAAAATCAAGAGAAAAGAAAGAAGAAGAATAATAAAAACTATTATTAATCCATCAAATTACAACAGAGCTCCCTAACCCAATGAAAAGGGTTTAGTTGTTCATGGCTCTGGGAATGGAAAACAAAGATGGAGAATGCATTCTGAAAGTAAAACTAGAAGTTGCAGAGAAAGTAAAATTATACAGAGTGTAGTCCTCTCAATCCAAAAGCTTCTCTCTAGTTCAAAACTACTCCTATATATACTACTCTTCTGATCTTCCAGTTAGCTCTTCAAGTCTTGGATATGGGCCTTTGGATCTTGAGTTGAAGCAGTTTGGAATCCTCAGTGGGCTCAGCTTTACTTGTAGAGAAAGTGTGAAGTAGGCATAGACTTTGGCTAGGACGTTAGTGGCGTTAACGTTAAGTGAAAATGTGGGTTCGAGAACATTAGTGACGATCACCTTTTGCACTAACGTTCCTAGCCCAAGATGAGTTACGTTAACTTCAACGTTAGTGGCACTAACGTGACCACTAACGTTGCCTCTTGGTCCATCGCGAGCGTTATTGGCGTTTACCTTTGCCAATAACGTTGCCCTTAGCCCCTTTTTTTCACGTTAGAGTCCACGTTAGTATAACTAACGTGGCTCTTAACGTGGGCATGCCTTAGCCTTGAGAGCGTTAGTGATATTTACCTTTGTCACTAACGCTCCAAACGCCCCTTCTCACGTTAGTGCCCCACGTTAATTGTCTTAACGTGGCCACTAATGTGGTGGTGATTGCCATCTCCAACGTTAGTGACAAAGGTGAGTGTCACTAACGTTGGCTCATCAATTCTTTCCTCCACGTTAGCTTCCACGTTAATGCACTTAACGTGGTAACTAATGTGGCTCATAGTGGCTTAGTCCAACATTAGTGACAAAAGTGAGTGTCACTAACGTTGGCAATTCCTTGCTCCTTCCACGTTAGAGTTCACGTTAACCAAGTTAACGTCTTCCTTTGTCCTGAAATCAAGCAAATAAAGTGCATCAAAGCTCTAATCCAAGTTATGAGTCATGCATCATCTAATTTGTCATTAAATTCATGCATAATTCTCATGAAATCATATAAAATTCACAATGTTTGCTTGAATCAAGATGTAAGTGTAATTCTATCCAAAACTTGCTTATTTCCTAAGAAAATGCATAAAACTACCCTAAAACAGTAAAGAAAAGGTCAGTGAGACTGGCCAAAATGCCCTGGCATCACAACACTCTTTTGTAAGCACCACTGTAAGCACTAATGTTTCATTCTCCCTCTAATTTCTTTTCTTGGAAATCAACTCATTCATAAACTTTACATACAAAGGTATTTGTTCAAGAGCTTTAGCAAAACAAATGTTTATTTGTAACTTCTTGAAAACTTCCAGGAACTTAAAACATTGATGATCCTTAACTTTCTTTTCCAATCTTTGAGGGAATGGAATTCTTGACTTATATTCTGGCACTTGGATCTTTTATTTTGGTGCATCCTTTAAGGCTTGAATTGGTTGCTGTGGAGTGGTAGTGGTCACGTGCTCTTCTTGAATATTGTTGTCCTCTGGAGCTTCTTTTCTTTGTTTGGCAGTGTGAGTTTCTTCGTTGTCCTCTTTTTCCTAATACTTTTTTACTTCTCAAACTAATAGCTTTGCACTTCTTCTTTGGAGTTTGGGATTATGTCACTTGGGAATGTTTGAGTGGGTTTGGCTAATTGTTGAGCAATCTGACCCACTTGCACCTCTAAATTTCTAATTGAAGAACATTAATTTGGAAGTTGGCCCTTGTCTCCTCCATAAATGTGACTATGGCATTGGATAGTTTCTCTAAGGCAAGTTAAAACTTGGAAATCTTCTGAGAGTCTTGAGATGGTTGTGTGGGGGGCGGTTGTTGATTATGAAAGTTGTTTTGAGAGTTGAGAGGGTGATTATTGTGTTGATGGGAGTTGAAGGTAGTATGTTGGGGTTGAAAGTGATTTTGTTGATGGTTGTTGTTGAAATTATTGGATCTCTGACCTTGATTTCCCCAAAAAAAAATGGGTGATTTCTCCATCCAAGATTATAGGTCTTAGAGAATGGATCATTTTAAGGTAGCCTTGAAGGATTACCCATGTAATTCACTTGCTCCAGGGAAGATTATCCATACTCCATGCCTTCACTTTAAAGTAGTCCATTACTCATACCATAGGAATTCTCTTGAGAACTCACAGTTGAAACTTGCATTCCTCCTAGGTGTTGAGTAATTGCATTGATTTGTTGGGACATGATTTTATTCTGAGCTAAAATGGTATGCAAAGCATCTAATTCCATGACTCCTTTCTTTATTGATCTTTCAGAGGAATGAAGGTATTGATTGTTGGCTACCATTTCAATCAACTCTAGTACTTCATTAGTAGTCTTCTTCATATGCAGAGATCCTTCAGCTGAATTATCCAATGAAATCCATGAGGTAGGGGTGATCCCATCATAGAATATCTGGAGTTGGACCCAGTCTGCAAACATGTCCAGAGGGCACTTTCTGAGCATCTCTTTGTACGTCTCCCAAGCTTCATAGAGGGATTCTTCTTCGTGCTGTCTGAAGGTTTGAACGTCTGTTTTGAGCTTAGTTAACCTCTGAGGCAGAAAAAACTTGTTTAAGAACTTAGTGACCAAGTCCTCCCATGTAGTTATGCTTTCCTTGCACTGATTATCTAGCCACTAATTAGCTCGATCCTTTACAGCGAAAGGGAAGAGCAACAATCGACAAACCTCAGTCGGGACACCATTTATCTTGATAGTGTCACAGATTTGCAAGAAGTTAGAGATAAACAAATTAGAATCTTCTTGCAGGCTCCCATTAAACTAACAATTTTATTGAACCAATGTAACAAGCCAAGGTTTCAGTTCAAAATTATTGGCATCGACAGTAGGTGTCACAATGCTACTTCTACAACTCCCTGGATTGGGGGTAGTGAAAGATCCAAGGGTCCTCCTAGGTGGAAGAGCATTAGCATTGTTGTTTGCATTTTCTGCCATGTTGTGTTCAGATTCTTCTTCAACTACTTCTTCAATCTCTTCGTCAACTCCTTGATCTCTAGCTTGTTTTCTTTGCCGCCAAAGAATCCTTTCTATCTCAGCATCATAGTGAAGAGGCTCTTTATCCCTGTTATTTTGTATAGACACAAAGTCAACAAGGAAATCAAATTGGAACTCCCTTCACAGTGATGAAGAAAATTCCAATGGGGGAAAATTAAACAAAAGCAGTAAATGAATAAAAGCTAAAAAGGTCTAATCTAGGTAATCAATTGATTGGTAGTTTTTTAACCATGATTAATCTCCGGCTACGGCGCCAAAAACTTGATGCGGATTTTACAACCACAAACTACCGACAAGTGCACCAGGTTGTACCAAGTAATAAACTCACGGTGAGTGAGTGTTGATCCCACGAGAATTAACGGATTAAGCAAGCAATGGCCAATCGATTAATCTAGTCAGACAATCAAAATTAGGTTTTTGAAAAGCTTGAATATAAATAGCAATGTAACAAAAGCAAACAGTGAGTATTAAAAAGTAATATAATTAAAAAAGTTAAGCTTTTAGAGATGTTGAGATGTCCGGATCAATAATTTTCACTTTCCACCTTGAATATGCAAAGATATTTCCTTGAAAAATCATTAGTAATTAAATCTCAAACCTTTAGTAATTGAATTTCTCTTTAACCTAATCAATCGCTAATTCCTTAGTCAATTACTTAAGAAAAAGGTTAAGCACATTTACTGGTTCATAAGCCACACAATTCATAAGAATATCCCCTAGTTGATTTGATGTCACTTATCAAGTCTAGTTTCAAAATTTAAGAGTTGTGAGAATTGGTTTTCAAGCTTAATTCAATTAATCAACTTTGCAAGAAGTTAAAAGAATTCAAGTCAGAGAAGAATTGTTTTCCAACACATTCAAGCCCCTTTTTTATGAAGAACGAAAATATTTTCTTAAGAAGATATCAATGCATAAATCAAAGGTAGAAAAAGCTAGAATATTAATTCATGGACTCAACAGAGCTCCTAACCTTAACCAAGAAAAATTAGTTGCTTATGTTCTTCAGAGAAATCCTAGAATTAGGAAAAGTAAAAAGTTCCAAAGAAGGAGGAGCCGGCAGTGACTTCTCCCCTTATATACTAAACCTAAAAACAAGTTTCAAATTCAAACCTAAAATAGAATCAAAACTAAAATAGAATCAAACCTTTCTTCATAAATATTTTCTTCTCCGCAAAGATCTTCCCTCTTTTTGTTTGTCAATCCTCAATTAATGCTATCATTAGTGGGCCTTTGATTAACCACCCAAGTGCTAAAGAATTGGAGATAGAGTGGCTTTGTTTGAGGTTCCCGGAGGGTGTCCATAATCTCACGTCCCACGTGAAGGATCAACGTGCAACTTGATGCCCATTCTTGATTCACTTTGCTCTCTGTCTCATATACGTTGCATGTGAAAAGTCCTACGTGGTACGTGGTCTTGATTCCCTTCGATTTCTATCTCTGTTTGCTCTATAACATTGCATGTAGAAAAATTCACGTCCCACGTGAACCAGGAATTGTGCGTACGCATGTTAGATGAGTACGCATGACGGCCCAAAATCCTTTTATTGTGTGTACGCATGCACCATGCGTATGCATGATAGCTTACATACCACGTGAAAGCTTTCACGTCTCACATTGCCCTTGGTGTCTCAATATTTTGCTCTCTGTTTGGTTCTGGCGTATAATGAGCGGATAATTTATACGCTTTTTGGCATTGTTTTTAGTATGATTTAGTTGGTTTTTAGTATATTTTTATTAGTTTTTAATTAAAAATCACATTTCTGGACTTTACTATGAGTTTGTGTGTTTTTATGTGATTTCAGAAATTTTCTGGCTGAAATTGAGGGAGCTGAGCAAAAATCTGATTCAGGCTGAAAAAGGACTGCTGATGCTGTTGGATTCTGACCTCCCTGCACTCAAAGTGGATTTTCTGGAGCAACAGAACTCCAAATGGCGCGCTCTCATATGCGTTGGAAAGTAGACATACAGGGCTTTCCAGCAATATATAATAGTCTATACTTTGCTCAAGGATAGATGACGTAAACTGGCGTTCAACGCCAGTTCCATGTTGCAGTCTGGCGTCCAGCGCCAGAAACAAGTTACAAGTTGGAGTTCAACGCCAGAAATAGGTTACAACCTGGCGTTGAACGCCCAAAACAGCCCAGGCACGTGAGAAGCTTAAGTCTCAGCCTCAGCACACACCAAGTGGGCCCCAGAAGTGGATTTCTGCACCATCTATCATAGTTTGTTTATTTTCTGTAAACCTAGGTTACTAGTTTAGTATTTAAACAACTTTTAGAGGTTTATTTCGCACCTCATGACATTTTTATCTGAACTTTGTACTCTTTGACGGCATGAGTCTCTAAACTCCATTGTTGGGGGGTGAGGAGCTCTGCTGTGTTTCGATGAATTAATGCAACTATTTATGTTTTCTATTCAAACACGCTTGTTTTCTATCTAAGATGTCCATTCGCACTTCAATATGATGGATGTGATGATCCGTGACAGTCATCACCATTCTCAACCTATGAACGCGTGCCTGACAACCACCTCCATTCTACTTTCGATTGAATAAATATCTCTTGGATTCCTTAATCAGAATCTTCGTGGTATAAGCTAGAATCCATTGGCAGCATTCTTGAGAATTCGGAAAGTCTAAACCTTGTCTGTGGTATTCCGAGTAGGATTCAGGGATTGAATGACTGTGACGAGCTTCAAATTCGCGAGTGTTGGGCGTAGTGATAGACGCAAAAGGATCAATGGATCCTATTCTGACATGATCGAGAACCGACAGATGATTAGCCGTGCGGTGACAGCGCACTTGGACCTTTTTCACTAAGAGGACGGATGGTAGCCATTGACAACGGTGATCCACCAACACACAGCTTGCCATAGGAGGAACATTGCGTGCGTGAAGAAGAAGACAGGGAGAAAGCAGAGATTCAGAAGACAAAGCATCTCCAAAACTCCAACATATTCTCCATTACTGCATACCAAATATTTATTTTATGTTCCCTTGTTCATTTGCAAGTCAACTGATAATTATAATTGACCTCCTAACTGAGATTTACAAGATAACCAGAGATTGCTTCAAACCAACAATCTCCGTGGGATTCGACCCTTACTCACGTAAGGTATTACTTGGACGACCCAGTGCACTTGCTGGTTAGTGGTACGAATTGTGAAAAGTGTGATTCACAATTTGTGCACCAAGTTTTTGGCGCCGTTGCCGGGGATTGTTCGAGTTTGAACAACTAAAGGTTTATTTTGTTGCTTAGATTAGGAATAAATTATTTTGTTGCTATAGAGTCATCAAATCTGAGTCCTTTAATTTATTTTCAAAAAAAAAATTCTTCAAAAATATTATTTTTCTTTATTAAATTTTAATTTTTTTTGTGAGTTTAGTGTCATGTTTTAAGTTTGGTGTCAACTGCATTCTTATCTTTTTCTCTTAAATTTTCGAATTTGTGTTCTTTATTCTTCCTTGATCTTCAAGTTGTTCTTGTTTATTTTTCTTGTTTGATCTTTGGTTTTTCTTGTTCTGTGTCTTTTCTTGTTTTACTTGTGCTTTCTCAAAACATTAGTTTTCAAAAATTTATTTTTAGTTATTAAAAATACCTCTTTAAAACAAGTGTTACATTTACTGCTTAATTGGCTAGAGCGTTAGTTTATGTTCTTGGTGATTGGGTATCTTCTTTTTAAAATCTTTTTCAAAAATAATTTTTCTTTGATTGAATCTTGTGCCAAACATTAAGTTTGGTGTTTTCTTGTTAATCTTTTTATAATTTTCGAAAATTTTATTGAAGTTTTCTAAAAATTTTAAGTTTGGTGTTCTTTCTGTTGTTCTTGTTGTTCTTGTGAATCTTCAAAGTGTTCTTGAGTCTTCTTTGTGTTTAGATCTTAAAATTTTTAAGTTTGGTGTTCCTTGGTGTTCTCCCTCCAAAATTTTTGAAAACAAGGAGCATTAGATCTAAAAATTTTAAGTCTTGTGTCTTTTGTGTGTTTTTTTTCTTTCATCATTAAATTCAAAAATATCTTTTCTCTTTATTTTAAGTAATTTTCGAAATTTTCCATCAAAAATTCAGATTTTTATTTTAAAACTTTTTGTTTCATCTTATCTTAGTTTTAAAATTTCAAAAAATCATATCTTTTTCAAAATCTTATCTTATCTTATTCCAAATTAAAAATTTAATATTCAAATTTCAAATTTCAAATTTCAAAATTTCAAATTTCAAAATTTCAAATATCAAAATTTAATTTTCAAAATTTAATTTTCAAACTTAAAAATCAAATCTTTTCAAAATTTAAATCTCTTTCAAATCCTTATCTTATATTGTTGACTTTTTCAAAATTCAAAATTCAAATTTTCAAATTTAAAATTTAAATTTTAAAACTTCCTAACTACTTTCTCTCTCTTCATTTTTTGAAAATCGTCACCCACATCTTTTTAATTAATTAATTTAGTTTTCAATTTTCTTTTATTTCTTTTTCTTCTAATTTTCGAAATTATACTCAATTTTTCATTTATTTTATTTTATTTTATTTTAATTTCGATTGTCAAAAAAAAAATTAATTTGTAATCCGCATCATCTCCCTTTTTCCATCATGGACATAAGTGGAAATGAACAGTCCAGAAGGACTCTGGGGTCATATGCTAACCCCACTACTGCTTCATATGGGAGTAGTATCTGTATACCCTCCATCGGAGTCAGTAGCTTTGAGTTGAATCCTTAGCTCATTATCATGGTGCAGCAGAGTTGCCAGTATTCCGGTCTTCCACAGGAAGAACCTACAGAGTTTCTGGCACAGTTTTTACAAATTGCTGACACAGTACATGATAAGAAAGTAGATCAGGATATCTACAGATTATTACTGTTTCCATTTGCTATAAAAGATCAAGCTAAGAGGTGGTTAAATAACCAACCTAAAGCTAGCATAAGGACATGGAAACAGCTGACAGAAAAATTCCTGAATCAATACTTCCCTCCAAAATGGATGACACAGCTAAGACTGGACATCCAAGGCTTTAAACAAGGAGATAATGAATCTCTTTATGATGCCTGGGAGGGATACAAAGAGATGCTAAGAAAATGCCCCTCTGAAATGTTTTCAGAATGGGTGCAGTTAGACATCTTCTATTATGGGCTTACAGAGAAAGCTCAGATTTCTCTAGACCACTCAGCTGGTGGATCTATACATATGAGAAAAATAATTGAAGAAGCTCAAGAGCTCATTGATATAGTTTCCAGAAATCAGCATCTGTACCTAAGCAGTGAATCTTCCATGAAAGAAGAGGCTAAAACAGTAACTGTTGAACTCAGTCCTGCAGAACAAATTACAGAATTCAATCAGCAATTAGACTTTCTAACAAAACAGCTGGCCGAATTCAAGGAGATACTACAAGACACAAGAATGGCTAATCTGAATATGGAAGTACAGTTGAAGCAAACAGAACAGCAGTTATCAAAACAAATAACAGAAGAGTGCCAAGCAGTTCAATTAAGAAGTGGGAAAACATTAAATACCTCACTTCAAGGCAGCAGGAAGCCAAGAAATGAACAACCGGCTATCCAAAATCCCTCTGAGGACAATAAGAGCCAAGAGAGGAATAACTCTGGCGTTCAAACGCCAGAAACAGGCAAGGAGTTGGCGTCAAACGCCCAATGGAAGCTCAGTTCTGGCGTTCAAACGCCAGGAACAAGTAAGGAGTTGGCGTCCAACGCCACTCCAGCTTCCAACCCTGGCTTTCAAATGCCAGTGAGGGATCAGACACCTGCAAGTGCTGATAATAAATCCCTCAAGAAGGCTTCTCAACCTACCTATGTAGGAAATAAACCTGCAGCAACTAAGGTTGAGGAATACAAAGCCAAGATGCCTTATCCTCAAAAACTCTGCAAAGAGGAGCATGATAAGCAATTTGCTCGCTTTGCAGACTATCTCAGAACTTTTGAAATAAAGATTCCATTTGCAGAGGCACTTGAGCAAATACCCTCTTATGCCAAGTTCATGAAAGATATCTTGAGTCATAAGAAGGATTGGAGAGAAACTAAAAGAGTTCTCCTCACTGAAGAATGCAGTGCAGTCATTCTGAAAAGCTTCCCAGAAAAGCTTAAAGATCCCGGGAGCTTTATGATACCATGCATATTAGAGGGTAACTGCACCAAGACAGCTCTATGTGATCTGGGGGCAAGCATCAACCTAATCCCTGCATCCACTATCTGAAAGCTTGGCTTGACTGAAGAGGTCAAACCAACCCGGATCTGTCTTCAACTTGCTGATGGCTCCATTAAATACCCATCAGGCATAATTGAGGACATAATTGTCAAGGTTGGGCCATTTGCCTTCCCTACTGACTTTGTAGTGCTGGAAATGGAGGAGCACAAGAGTGCAACTCTCATTCTAGGAAGACCATTCCTAGCAACTGGACGAACCCTCATTAACGTCCAAAAAGGGGAGATAACCCTGAGAGTCAATGAGGATGAGTTTAACTTGAATGTTGTCAAAGCTATGCAACATCCAGACACATCAGACGACTGCCTGGGCGTTGATATTATTGACTCCCTGATGGAAGAGGTCCATATGACTGAGAGTCTCGAATCAGAGCTAGAGGACATTTTTAAAGATGTTCAACCTGATCTGGAGGAACCAGAGGAAATAAAAGAACCTTTGAAAACTCCTCAGGAAGAGGAGAAACCTCCTAAACTCGAGCTCAAACCACTACCACCATCGCTGAAATATGCATTTCTGGGAGAATGTGACACTTTTCCTGTAATCATAAGCTTTGCTTTAGGGCCACAGGAAGAGAAAGCACTAATTCAGGTGCTAAGGACACACAAGACAGCTCTTGGGTGGTCCATAAGTGATCTTAAGGGCATCAGCCCAGCAAGATGCATGCACAAGATCCTATTGGATGTTCTCGGGCATAAAATTTTAAACAAGAGAATAGAGGTGGATCAAGCTAAAGTTGAAGTAATTGAAAAATTACCACCACCTGCCAATGTTAAGGCAATCAGAAGCTTTCTGGGGCATGCAGGATTCTATAGGAGGTTTATAAAGGATTTTTCAAAAATTGCAAAACCTCTGAGCAATCTGCTAGCTGCTGACACGCCATTTGTGTTTGACACAAAGTGTCTGCAGGCGTTTGAGACTCTGAAAGCTAAGCTAGTCACAGCACCAGTTATTTCTGCACCAGACTGGACATTACCATTCGAACTAATATGTGATGCCAGTGACCATACCATTGGTGCAGTATTGGGACAGAGGCATAACAAGCTTCTGTATGTCATTTATTATGCTAGCAGTGTTTTAAATGATGCCCAAAAAATTACACAACCACAGAAAAAGAATTACTTGCAGTGGTTTATGCCATTGACAAGTTTAGATCCTACTTAGTAGGATCAAAAGTGATTGTGTACACTGACCATGCTGCTCTTAAATATCTACTCACAAAGCAGGATTCAAAGCCCAGGCTCATAAGATGGGTATTGCTTCTGCAAGAGTTTGATATAGAAATAAGAGACAGAAAAGGGACAGAGAATCAAGTAGCTGATCACCTGTCCCGGATAGAACCAGTAGCAGGAGCATCCCTCCTACTGAGATCTCTGAAACCTTTCCGGATGAGCAATTGTTTGCTATTCAGGAAGCTCTGTGGTTTGCAGACATTGCAAACTATAAGACATAAGGTTCTCCTTCTGTAACCATGGAGAGGAAGCATGAAAGGCTTCTCTCACTACAGAGTCAACCAAAGCCCCCACAGTCAAACTCTAAGTTAGATGTTGGGAGGCCACAACTAAACTCTAACTTTGGTGTTGAACCCCCACATTCAAACTCTAAGTTTGGTGTTGGGAGGTCCCAACCTTGCTCTGATTATCTGTGAGGCTCCATGAGAGCTCACTGTCAAGCTATTGACATCAAAGAAGCGCTTGTTGGGAGGCAACCCAATGTTATTTAATTATATCTATTTATTTTCCATGGCTATTTTATGTTTTCTTTAGGTTGATGATCATGTGAAATCACAAAAATAAATGGAAAATCAAAAATAGAATGAAAAACAGCATGAAAAACAGCACACCCTGGAGGAAGATCATTCTGGCATTTAAACGGCAGAAACAAGCATCTATCTGGCGTTTAACGCCAGAAACAAGCACCAAGCTGGCGTTTAATGCCAGAAACAAGCATCAGTCTGGCGTTAAACGCCAACAGGCTACATTTGGGCGTTTAACGCCAGAAACAGGCAGCAGTCTAGCGTTAAACGCCAGGATTGCACAGTAAGGGCATTTTGTACGCCTAATTGGAGCAGGGATGCTAAATCCTTGACCCCACTGGATCTGCGGACCCCACAGGATCCCCACCTATCTCACCATTCAAATTCAAACCATTTCCCTCCCAAACCCATCCATTCACACACTTCCATCTCCTCCAGCTTCTCCACTTCTTTCTTTTTTTGCGCGAGGACGAGCAAACCTTTTAAGTTTGGTGTGGTAAAAGCATTGCTTTTGTTTTTCCATAATTCAGTGGTAGAGCAATTGACTGCAGATCAAAGAGCTATGAGGAAAGAGCAACAAAGGTAAGGAAGAGACATAAAGGAGCTCAAGAGCACCATTGGTTCTTCAAGAAGAGGAAGACGCCACCATCATTAAGGTGGACCCATTCCTTAATCTCCTTGTTCTTATTTTCCTATTTTTTGTTTACTATGCTTTATGTTTAATTATGTTTGTGTCTTTACTATATGATCACTAGTATCTAAGTGTCTATGTCTTAAAGATATGAATGTCCTATGAATCCATCACCTTTCTTAAATGAAAATTGTTTTCTGAAAAAGAAAAAGTACATGAATTTTGAATTTTAAAATAGTTTAATTATTTTGATGTGGTGGCAATACTTTTTGTTTTCTGAATGAATGCTTGAACAGTGCATATGTCTTTTGAATTTGTTGTTTATGAATGTTAAAATTGTTGGCTCTTGAAAGAATGATGAAAAAGGAGAAATGTTATTTGATAATCTGAAAAATCATAAAAATGATTCTTGAAGCAAGAAAAAGCAGTGAAGAACAAAGCTTGCAAAAAAAATGCGAAAAAAAAAGAGAGCAAGAAAAAGAAAAAGCAAGCAGAAAAAGCCAAAAGCTCTTTAAACCAAAAGGCAAGAGCAAAAAAGCCAATAGCCCTTAAAACCAAAAGGCAAGGGTAATAAAAAGGATCCAAGGCTTTGAGCATCAGTGGATAGGAGGGCCAAAAGGAATAAAATCCTAACCTTAGCGGCTAAACCAAGCTGTCCCTAACCATGTGCTTGTGACGTGAAGGTGTCAAGTGAAAACTTGAGACTGAGCGGTTAAAGTTGAGGTCCAAAGAAAAAAACAGAGTGTGCTTAAGAACCCTGGACACCTCTAATTGGGGACTTTAGCAAA
Organism: Arachis ipaensis; assembly: GCF_000816755.2. Classification (NCBI taxonomy): domain Eukaryota; kingdom Viridiplantae; phylum Streptophyta; class Magnoliopsida; order Fabales; family Fabaceae; genus Arachis; species Arachis ipaensis. Next base: position 105,343,767 of record NC_029790.2, on the reverse strand, counting down.
GCTGAGTCACAATCTGAAAAGGTTCACCCAGTTATGTGTCTGTGGCATGTATGTATCCGGTGGTAATACCGGAAAACAGAGTGCTTAGGGCCACGGCCAAGACTCATAAAGTAGCTGTGTTCAAGAATCAACATACTGAACTAGGAGAATCATAACACTATCTAATTTCTGAGTTCCTATAGATGCCAATCATTCTAAACTTCAAAGGATAAAGTGAGATGCCAAAACTGTTCAGAAGCAAAAAGCTAATAGCCCTGCTCATCTAATTAACACTGATCTTCATAGATGTTTTTGGAATTTATTGTATATTCTCTTCTTTTTATCCTACTTTGTTTTTAGTTGCATGGGGACAAGCAACAATTTAAGTTTGTTGTTGTGATGAGCGGATAATTTATACGCTTTTTGGCATTGTTTTTACTTAGTTTTTAGTATGATTTAGTTGGTTTTTAGTATATTTTTATTAGTTTTTAATTAAAAATCACATTTCTGGACTTTACTATGAGTTTGTGTGTTTTTCGGTGATTTCAGGTATTTTCTGGCTGAAATTGAGGGAGCTGAGCAAAAATCTGATTCAGGCTGAAAAAGGACTGCTAATGATGTTGGATTCTAACCTCCCTGCACTCAAAGTAAACTTTATGGAGCTACAAAACTTCAAATGGCACGCTCTCATATGCGTTGGAAAGTAGACATCCAGGGCTTTCCAGCAATATATAATAGTCCATACTTTGCTCAAGGATAGACAACGTAAACTGGCGTTCAACGCCAATTCCATGTTGTAGTCTGGCGTCCAGCGCCAGAAACAAGTTATAAGTTGGAGTTCAACGCCAGAAACAGGTTACAACCTAGCGTTGAACGCCCAAAACAGCCCAGGCACGTGATAAGCTTAAGTCTCAGCCTCAGCACACACCAAGTGGGCCCCAGAAGTGGATTTCTGCACCATCTATCATAGTTTGTTCATTTTCTGTAAACCTAGGTTACTAGTTTAGTATTTAAACAACTTTTAGAGGTTTATTTCGCACCTCATGACATTTTTATCTAAACTTTGTACTCTTTGACGGCATGAGTCTCTAAACTCCATTGTTGGGGGGTGAAGAGCTCTGCTGTGTTTCGATGAATTAATGCAACTATTTCTGTTTTCTATTCAAACACGCTTGTTTCTATCTAAGATATCCATTCGCACTTCAATATGATGGATGTGATGATTCGTGACAGTCATCACCATTCTCAACCTATGAACGCGTACCTGACAACCACCTCCGTTCTACTTTCGATTGAATGAATATCTCTTGGATTCCTTAATCAGAATCTTCGTGGTATAAGCTAGAATCCATTGGCAGCATTCTTGAGAATCCGGAAAGTCTAAACCTTGTCTGTGGTATTCCGAGTAGGATTCAGGGATTGAATGACTGTGATGAGCTTCAACCTCGCGAGTGTTAGGCGTAGTGACAGACGCAAAAGGATCAATGGATCCTATTCTGACATGATCAAGAATCGACATATGATTAGCCGTGCGGTGACAGCGCACCTGGACCTTTTTCACTGAGAGGACGGATGGTAGCCATTGACAACGGTGATCCACCAACACACAGCTTGCCATAGGAGGAATATTGCGTGCGTGAAGAAGAAGACAGGGAGAAAGCAGAGATTCAGAAGACAAAGCATCTCCAAAACTCCAACATATTCTCCATTACTGCATACCAAGTATTTATTTTATGTTCCCTTGTTCATTTGCAAGTCAACTGATAATTATAATTGACCTCCTAACTGAGATTTACAAGATAACCAGAGATTGCTTCAAACCAACAATCTCTGTGGGATTCGACCCTTACTCACGTAAGGTATTACTTGGACGACCCAGTGCACTTGCTGGTTAGTGGTACGAATTGTGAAAAGTGTGATTCACAATTCGTGCACCAGCGTACCACGGCTATGATTCTACGTCCCACGTGAAGGTGAAGTCATGAGTACGCATGATAGATGCGTACGCATGATAGGAAAATTATCTATATTTGTGCGTACACGTTACATGTGTATGCCTGGATCCATTTTATTCTCCAACGTGATACGCCTTATTTTCCACGTTGCATGCCCATTGTTTTTCTATTCTGTTCAGAGAGCATTCTATTTAGTACAGAAAGCTTCCTGTTTGGTGATTTCTATCATCTTTTCTTTTCTGTTTCTTGCTGTTTTCCTTCTAAAATTTTCTGTAATCAATGAATTCAACTAAATCAAAGTAATGCTCATCTTAACCATGAAATAATTACTTATTCAACTAGAATTCTTAGTAAATCGAATGAAATCTTGAAGGAAAAACACTAAAAATGTGGATGCATCACGGTATATACTAAGTAAACTAACAAAACTTTAAAAAGTTATTAAATTAAACTCATATATATCAATAATATTTGTAATTGATATGCTAATAAAATAGTAAATATACTGCACATTATCACTACTATTTTAGTTTAAAATATTTTTACATTCAGCAGTATGGGCTAAAGGTAAGTATTCCAATAATTAAAAGGATAAATAGATATTGTTTATTTCTACCATAAGCAATGGCGAAACTTAAAGAAATTTTTTGGGGCACAAAACATTCTAACATAAAAATTATATAATAATATTTATATTAAAATAAAATTTATAAATATAATTATTTTTAAATTTTACTTTTAAGAAAATTCAAATAAAGAGAAAAAAACTAAAGAACAAGAAAACACCACTCAAAGATGAGCAAAGGCAAGTGTTCCGAGGGTTACCTGAAACTGAAGGTCGATCTCGGATGAGATCTGCTATGGTGGCCGGAGCTGTCGTGTCCGACTTGTTGGATCTGGTGCTGCTGCTGATCCTTGATCACCGGAGGGCAATGGTACCTGCAAGAGACTCCGATGCTTAAGTTAGCATGGGATTTAAGCAGGTTTTTTGTGTAGAATCAGAGTATGAGTTATACCTGGGTGCTCCAGTGTATTTATAGTAGCGGGGAGTGACCTTTCTTCGAGATAAGTTAGTTATCTTATCTTATCTCTGAGTGAAGTCATCTTATCTTTGAGGGGAACCGCCTTTATCTTTCAAGGCTTTGGCTGTCTTTAGATTGGGCTGTGTCCCTTCGTTTGGGCCTGCTTGGGCTTCTTATGGCGATTTGGCCAAACTCTTTAAAGAAGAGGTCGGGGGACCTGACCTGAGGAGGTCGGTCGCTTTTTGTCTTCAGTTAACCCGGGTCACATAGCTCGACGCAGGGTATGAACAGTGCCCCTGCTTGAGCTCGGTCTTTCATTTGAGGTCGTGTTTTTTATACTTCGACCCCTTTTGGGGAAGTTGTGCTCGAGCATTTTGCCTTTTATCGATCTCTTGTTTATTTGTATAGCCCGACTTGTAGGCTTTTGAACTCTGGTTTTTTTTGTAACTTTTAATGTGGTAGACTCTCTTGACTTTAGTTGCTTCTATGCAACTTTATAAGTAGAAAAAACAAAACACTTTGAACTCTTGAGGCCGTCTTTCAGGTGGCCTTCTGAGTCTTTAATGATAGCTGTGTTTCTCTTGATATGTTGATCGTACTTTTGCAACCTTTGCAAATCTTTATAGAGAGTTGGTACTTTGTTGTCCGACCTCTTTTTGATCATTTCTTGTTTTGTCCACTTTCTGCTTGGTCGAGGTGATCCTTGGGGCTAACTTGTCCGACAACTTTTTAGTGTTCTCGTAGAACCTTTTTAGTTAGTCTGAACAATTTTGATAGCCTTGTCGTGGAGTCGTGGCTTTTTGGGCGAAGCTGTGTCCCTTTTAGCGCACGCTTTTTGAGCCTTTGCGAGGTGTCTTTGTCCCTTTTTAGTGATCCTTTCGTTGGTCCGACTTCTCCCGTCGGTCCTTCTTAAGTTATTTCTAGTAGTCCATTTTTAGTCAGACCTCGTCAGGCCGCTTTTTATGGATTAATTTTTATAACTTCTTGCATTAATCTGTCTTTATCGCTTTCACCTTGCCGACTTTTTTGTAATCGGGTGATGAATTTGGTTTTCATCTTGCCGACCTCTTTGTAATCGGGCGATGAATTTGGTTTTCACCTTGCCAACCTCTTTGTAATCGGGCGATGAATTTGGTTTTTACCCTGCCAACCTCTTTGTAATCGGGTGATAAATTTTTGCGCTCAGATTAATGCGTCTTGGTAGGAAACTTTTTAGGGAATCTAAAAAACTTTATTCAAATAGAAAATAGGAATATAGACAAGAATATATACCTATGAGCACTTACCCTTCTAAGTCAGGCAATTTTGTAGATTTTGGCCTGGCGCCTCATTAAAAAACCCTTTCAGGAAAAAGAGTGCACATTGGCCTAAGATCTTTATTACTTTCTAACTATAGTACCTTCTTAGGTTACAGGCATGCCATGACCTTGGTAGTCCTCGCCCCTCGAGGTCGAACACTTTGTAGTAGCCTTTTCCAAGTACCTCTATAACTCGGTAAGGTCCTTTCCAGTTAGCTGCTAGCTTCCCTTCTCCTGATCGACCTGCTCCGATATCATTTCGGATCAAGATAAGATCGTTGTTGGCAAAACTTCGCTGGACTACCTTCGGATTATACCTTGAAGCCATTCGACGCTTTAGTGCTTCTTCTCTAATCCGAGCTCTTTCTCGGAATTCTGGAAGTAGGTCGAGCTCTTCCTTTTGCCTTTAGGAGTTGGCCTCTTTGTTGTAGAGGATCATTCTGGGAGATCCCTCTTCTATCTCCACTGGGATCATTGCCTCCACTCTGTAAGCGAGTCGGAAGGGTGATTCTCCTGTGGTGGAGTGCGGAGTTGTCCGATATGCCCATAGGACTTGTGGGAGCTCTTCGACCCAAGCTCCCTTTGCATCCTGTAGTCTCCATTTTAACCCATCTAGTATGACTTTGTTGGTAGCTTCTGCCTGTCCGTTGGCTTGTGGGTGTTCTACGGATGTGAATTGGTGCTTTATTTTCAAGTAAGCTATCAAGTTCCTGAAACCTGTGTCAGTGAATTGGGTGCCATTATCTGTGGTGATGGAGTAAGGGACCCCGAACCTTGTAATAATGTTCCTATATAGAAATTTTTGACTTCTTTGAGCGATGGCATTAGCTAGGGGCTCTGCCTCAATTCATTTTGTGAAATAGTCTATCCCTACAATGAGGAACTTAACTTGTCCCGACCCCTGGGGAAAGGGTCCGAGGAGGTCGAGCCCCCATTTTGTGAATGGCCAGGGTGATGTAACACTGATGAGCTCCTCTGGTGGAGCGGTATGGAAATTAGCATGCTTCTGATATGGTGGGCACATTTTGACGAACTCGGTTGCTTCTTTTTGCAAAGTTGGCTAGAAGAACCCTGCTCGGAGTACCTTTTTGGAAAGAGCTCGTGCCCCCAAGTGGTTGCCACACATGCCGCTGTGTACTTCTTCTAGGACTTCCCTTGTATTGAAAGTCGGTACGCATTTTAAGAGGGGTGTTGAGATCCCTCTCCTATATAAGATGTCGCCCACTATAGTGTAGTACTGTGCTTCTCGTAATAGCTCTTTGCCTCCTTCTTATCTGTGGGGAGTGTCTCTGACTTGAGATAGTTGGTTATGGGGGCCATCCATCCTTGATCCTGATCTGATATGGTTAGGATCTTTTCTTCCTCCGAGATCGATGGGCTTTGCAATGTTTCCTGGATGAGGCTTCTGTTATTGCCCCCTGGTTTGGTGCTGGCTAGTTTTGAGAGTGCATCCGCCCGAGCATTCTGTTCACGAGGTATATGTTGGACCTCATATTCCCCAAATTGTCCGAGCTGTTTTCTAGTTTTGTCCAGATATTTCTTCATGGTAGGATCCTTAGCTTGGTAGCTCCCTTCTATTTGTGAGGTAACTACTTGTGAATCGCTGAAGATGGTAAGCTTTTGAACTCCTACCTCTTTAGCCAGCCTCAAACCAGCCAGTAATGCCTCATATTTGGCCTGATTATTTGAAGCAGAGAATTCGAACTTTAGCAAGAGTTCGATTTGGGTTCCCTGATCACTTTCTATTATCACACCTGCGCCACTCCTGGTTTTGTTTGAAGAGCCGTCCACGTAGAGATTCCATTTTATGGGAGTTTCCGGGGTATCAGTGTACTCGGCAATGAGGTCGGCCAGATACTGTGATTTGATAGCTGTCCGAGCTTCATATTGAAGATCGAACTCGGATAACTCGACTGCCCACTGCAGGATTCTTCCAACTAAGTCTGTCTTCTGTAGGATGCCTTTAATGGCCTGGTTGGTCCGAACCTTGATAGTGTGAGCTTGAAAGTACGGGCGAAATCGTCGAGAAGTGAGTATGAGAGCGTAGGCGAACTTTTCTATCTTTTGATAGTTTAGCTCGGCCCCTTGTAGAGCTTTGCTGATGAAGTAGATGGGTTGTTGCCCACTTTCGTCTTCTCTGACTAGTGCTGAGGCTATTACCCGATTTTTTACTGCGAGGTATAATATGAGTGCTTCTCCTTCCCGTGGTCAGGTAAGAATGGGTGGTTGCCCAAAGAATTTTTTGAAATCTTGGAAGGCTTGCTCGCACTCTGTGGTCCATTCAAGCCTCTTTCCTTTCCTTAATGTGGCGTAGAAGGGGAGAGATTTTATGGATGACCCGGCTAGAAACCTGGACAGGGCTGCCAGTCTTTCATTGAGCTGTTGTACCTCTGTGATGCAGGTCAGACTTTTCATGTCGAGTATAGCCCGATATTTATCTAGGTTCGCCTCAATTCCTCTTTGCGTGAGCATGAAGCCCAAGAATTTGCCAGCTTCTACCGCAAAGGTGCATTTTGCGGGATTAAGTCGCATACCATGCTTTATGATGGTGTCGAACACTTTGGTGAGGTCGGGCAATAAGGATTCCTCACTTTGTGTTTTTACCAACATATCATTTACGTAAACCTCCATTAGTTTCCCAATGTGGTCTGCAAAGACTTTGTTCATCAATCTTTGGTAGGTAGCTCCTGCATTTTTGAGCCCGAATGGTATGACGATATAGCAGTAATTTGCTTTTAGGTTATGAACGAGGTCTTTTCTTGGTCGGGTGGATACATCGGGATTTGATTGTATCCTGAATAAGCATCCATGAAAGAGAGATACTTGTATCCGGAAGAGGCATCCACTAGAGTGTCTATACTTGGGAGTGGGTAGGGATCTTTTGGGCAGGCTTTATTGAGATCGGTGTAGTCAGTGCACATCCACCACTTCCCATTTGACATTTTTACCAAGACAATGTTGGCTAGCCATAGTGGGTACTTGACCTCCCTTATGAATTTTGCCTCCAGAAATGCTTGTACCTGCTCTTCCACAGCTTAGGACCTTTTCGGTCCGAGCTTCCTACACTTCTGCTGCACTGGCCGAGATCCTGGGTATACCGCCAGTTTGTGGCACATTAGTTTGGGATCTATGCCCAGCATGTCTGTGGCCTTCCATGCAAAGAGGTCGGCGTTATCCTTTAGGAACTATATCAGAGGCTCCTTTAAGTCTCCCTTTAAGGTTGCCCCGACATTTGTTGTCTTATCCCGGGCATCGCCGATTTGGACTTCTTCAGTCTCACCTTCAGGTTGTGGACGATGTTCCTCGCGAGCTCGAACTCCCCCGAGTTCGATAATGTTGATTTCCTCTCCTTTGGGGTTGCCTTTAAGGTTCAGACTTTCATTGAAACAATGTCGCGCAATTTTTTGTCTCCTTTTATCGTGGCGATTCCTTCTGGAGTTGGAAACTTCATGCACAGATGTGGAGTCGAGACCACTGCAGCGAGCTGGTTTAGTATTGTCCGACCTATTAGGGCGTTGTAAGCTGAGCTAACATCGACTACGATGTAATCTATGTTGAGTGTCCTTGATCGGGTTCCCTTTCCAAAGGTTGTATGTAGTGAAATATATCCAAGTGGTTGGATTGGAGTGTCTCCCAGTCCGAACAAGCTATTCGGATATGCTCTGAGCTCTTTATCTTGCAAACCTAGTTTGTCGAAGGCGGATTTAAATAAGATATCCGCGGAGCTTCCTTGGTTTACCAGTGTTCTGTGGAGATTAGCGTTGGCCAATATGAAAGTAATGACCATGGGATCATCATGCCCCGGGATGATGCCTGTTACATCTTCTTGGGTAAAGGTAATAGTGGGGTGGTCGGATGACCTCTCTCCTTCCCCGACATGATATACCTCTTTAAGGTGTCTTTTGCGAGATGATTTAGAGATCCCTCCTCCTGCAAATCCTCCATTTATCATGTGAACATGTCTCTCAAGAGTGTGGGGTGGTCATTCAACCCATCCGACCTATTCGTCCCTTCTACTTTTTCTTGGTTCATCCGCTTTGTTGGCTAAGTACCGATCTAGTCGCCCTTTTCTTGCCAATTTCTCTATGACATTCTTTAGGTCAAAGCACTCGTTAGTAGGATGTCCGTAAATTTGGTGGTATTCACAGTACTCTGTCCGACTTCCCCCTCCTCTTTTGTTTTTGATTGGGCAGAGTGGTGGGATCTTCTCAATATTGCATATTTCTCGGTAATCATCCACAAGAAACACCTGAAGAGGGGTGTAATTGTAATATTTTCTAGGCTTCTCACTGGGTTGATCTTATTTTTTCCTGGACTCTTTATCCTTGTCTCGAGAGTGGTAGGAGAATCCAGGTTTTGAGATTTCTCCTAGTCGAGAATTCTCCTCCATGTTAATATACTTTTCTGCCCGTTCTTGTACCTCGTTTAGAGATGTTGGATGCTTTTTTGATATGGAGTGGCTAAAGGATCCCTCTCACAGTCCATTAATGAGACCCATGATGGCTGCTTCTATTGGCAGACTTTGTATGTCCAGACACGCTTTGTTGAATCTTTCCATGTAGTTGCAAAGATTTTTCCGATCTCCTTGCTTGATCCCTAATAGGCTCGGGGCGTGTTTGGCTTTGTCCTTCTGGAACTTTAGCTTTCGTGATCTCTTTGGTGAAGGGATCTTGGTCCTTGTGGGAGCTGTCATCGTGACTGGACTGAACGGTTTTAGCTTTGAGATTAGCCTCAAGCTTTAGGAGCTTGTCTTCTAGCTCTCGGCGTCGCCTAGTTTCTCTCCGGAGGTCCCTCTCGGCTTCTCGTTGATGCTCGGCCTCTTTTTCGAGTGGTTTGAGACAATCCTGTTGAGCTTGTAGGGCATTCAAAATTTTTGTATTTGGCGAATGCTTATCTCCGTTTGGTTGAGATGTATCTTTCGGTGTGATGTTGATGAGAGGACTTTTGTGTGGTCTAGAATTCACAATAAATACTCGTTAAAAGTATAGTTTCTAAACCAATTAATAATCCTTTTATACAAAAATTTGTTTATCACAAGTACAAACCCCTAAATTTATAAACTGAAGCATTGAACCTCGGGTCGTTCTTCCTAGGAATTACAATAAAGTGTTCTTGTTATTGGTTATGAGTTATATTTTGGGGTTTTTGATGAGAAACATGAAAAGTAAATGACAAGGAAATTCAAATAACAAAAGGTCTTGGCAAGGGTTGGTGGTCAAGGATCTCTATCCTAATCACTAACCACAACATGAGAATTGGCAAGGACCAACCCCATTAAGTCATCCTCTAACTAATAAAGGAAAGTCAAATGAGCTATGTCAATCCAAGTCCATAAGTCCTAGTTCTCCACCAAGTCAATTAGTGAGATCTAGAGTTAATGGCTCACAATCATCAATTACTTGGACATTAGTAACTCAAGAGTTCCTAAGTTACCTTCCCAAGCCAAGAGGAACAAAATCTAACTCATATCTAGAAGAGGCATTTCAACAAACACATAGAAGGCAATAAAGGCAAACATTATTAATTGCAAGAATTAAAGGAATCTACAACTACAAAAGCAAGAGATTAACAATAGAAAAGGAAAACAATTATGAACAACAAAGAACTTACCAATTGCATTGAAGAAGAAATGTAGATCTACAAAAGAAAGTTCATAAGGTACAACTAACAATGCAAAGAAATTACAAGAGAAGTAGAATGCTACAATTACAAGAGAACAATTAAGGATGAAAGAGGAAAATTAAAAGAGAAGAAGATGAAGTAGATCTAGATCTAAACCTAATCTTAATTCTAATCATAGAGAGAAGTGAGAGCTTCTCTCTCTAAAACTAACTTTCCCTCCAAAAATTGAACTAAACTAAACTAATGTGTGAAAGTATGTTATTTCCCCTTCAATCCTTGGCTTAAATAGCATCAAAAATGAGTTGGATTGGGCCCACAAGGCTTCTAAAATCGCTGGCCACGAGTTGCATTAAGTGAATTGTGTGCAACCATCGGTGTGTACGCGTACCGTGCGCGTGCGTGCCCCTATCTGCAGTGCAACTATGACAAATCTTATATTATTTCGAAGCCCTGGATGTTAGCTTTCCAACGTAACTAGAACCGCATCATTTGGACCTCTGTAGCTCAAGTTATGGTCGATTAAGTGCAAAGAGGTCGGCTTGACAGCTTTTACGATTCCTTCATTTCTTCATGAGTTCTCCATTTTTACATGCTTTTCCTTCATTCCCTTGATCCAATCTTTGCCTCCTAAACCTGAAATTACTTAACAAACATATCAAGGCATCTAATGGAATCAAGATGAATTAAATTTAGCTATTCTAAGTCCTAAAAAGCATGTTTTCACTCTTAAGCACAATTAAAGGAGAAGTTATAAAACCATGCTATTTCATTGAATAAATATGAAAAAAGATGATAAAACCGTCTAAATTCAACACAAGATAAACCCTACAAATGGGGTTTATCAACCTCCCTACACTTAAACCAAGCATGTCATCATGCTTAAACCAAGAATGAAGCAAGGGGTATGACATTTATTCAATGCAAATAACCTAAATGCATCTATCTATTATGAATGCAACTAAATGCAAAATGATCTACCTACTTGGTTAAAAATAAATCAATCCTCCAAGAGTATGTATAAACGGATAGGGCTAAGGTCATATGACGACTCATGAATCCTACCAATTCAAGTATAAAAATGAAGTTCAAGTAGACTTGCAAGAAGAACGCTCATGAAAGCCGGGAATCAAGGAATTGAGCATCGAACCCTCACCGAAAGTGTTTGCACTCTAGTCGCTCAAGTGTGTAGGGTCAATTCTCTCAATTCTCTCCTAATCATGCTTTCCAAGATTTGTTTTTCATCTAACAATCAACAATTATTTCATGCATGCATACAAGTATCATGATGTCTTTTCTTTAGGTTGTAATGGGGCTAGGGTCAAGGTAGGATGCTTATTTGGTCAAGTGGACTTGAAATTTGAATCTTTGATAAGCTTAAACTTCCCACCTAACCTATATAGCAACCTATACAATTCTAAACAAAACTAACTACCCATTCTTCACTTTTTCACATACTCATGCATTTTTTTCTTGATCTCAACACATATGCATTGATTATTATTGAGCTTCACTGGGGCATTTTGTCCCCTTTTTATTACTTTTATTTTCTTTCTATTTTTTTTTTTTTGATATCTACATACTTTTTTCTCTTTCTTTTTATTTTCTCATTTTTTTCTTTTTTTTTTTTCAATAAAGTATATATAAAAGTGTCAATGCATATGGTTTTACATTTAATTAACACATGAGTATGGACCCAATTCCCAAAAATAGAAATACAAAATAAAAACACCCTTTTATCCCAACCAATATCCCAAATTTTCCCACACTTGAATGATACTCACACGCACTAGCCTAAGCTAATCAAAGATCCAAATTAAGGATATTTATTGTTTTTCGCTTTAAGGCTTGTAATGTGCTAAAATTAAGAACAAGTGGGTTAATCGTAGGCTCAAATTGGCTAACAATGGATGATAAGAGGTAAGGCTATTTGGGTAAGTGAGCTAATGAAAGAATGACCTCAATCATATAAATGCATGAATACACAAAATAATGGACATAAAGAATCAAACAAATCAAGGATCACAATCATAGAAAGAGAATAATGCACACAAGAAGGACAAATAAGTGGTTATAAGATGTAACCACATCATTAGGCTCAAATCTCACAAGCTTGTGTGTTCTTAGCTCAAAAATCATGTTCCAAAATAAATTCTTTCAAGCAAGTTCAACAAAATTTTTTTTTCAAATTGGTAGGGTGCCCTAAAATAATTTTCTTGGAAAAGAAATCATCATCCTAACCAAGTAGTCCTAATAAGAAAGAAGTGGTAAAAATATGTACAAATTCTAACTAGCATGCAACCTATCATGCAATGCATCAACTATCTAACATTGATGTTGAAAAAAGGAAATTGTTACCCATGGAGATCGGTCGAACGACCTCCCCACACTTGAAGATTGCACCGTCCTCGGTGCATGCAAAGAAGAGCAATGTGGATGGGTTGCTACAACTAATGAGCTCCTTCAAAAGGTTGTGCGGATGACTTGTTTGTTGCCCCCATTTAAAAGCTTTTCCTTTCCTTCTCAGTGGCCAACCTAGAAGGAGAGGAAAGAAGAATGACAATTAAGCATACAACAAGGATATCAAAATAAATAGAACATAGGCGGGGGCTAATGCCGAATAAGAGTAATGCTCTCTACTACATGGTAGCTACAACATGTAGATGAGAAAGCAATATAAGCTAATTGCATATCAACTAATACTTGATGCAAGAGTAAAGTCAAAGCATGAAGAGCATATTGAGCATCAAGTTCAAATAAGAAAAAGTGGATCATGAAGAACAATATGAGCTCATATCAATGCACAAGGGATACAAGAGTCATAAAAGATTAAGCATTGATTTAAAAGTTTCATCACCTATCAATATCAAACAAGTCAAGAGGCACCAAAATAATGCAAGAAATTCTCAACAATTGAGTAAGAGAATTCAACACCATTATTAAAATAAGAAACTCGAAAAAGAAAAAAAATAAAGAAGAAAAAAATAAAGTAAAAATAGGCTATAAAAACAAAATGAAAATGTAAAGAATAAAAGTATGCAAATGCAATGGACAAAAGAAAATGGAAGGTGAGAAAAAAACTCTTTTTTTTATTTACCGGCGCGGACGCGTCATGCACTCTTACGCGCCGATGTGCATTTTAGCCGAAGGGCGCGTACGCGCCAGGTGCGCGCATGCGTGGGTTAGGCTGGGCGCATAGTGTCAGCCCGAGGTTGGGCCAACTCTCTGGAAAATATACCAGGAGGGCAGGTGGCGCTATCGGGGCACGCACGTACAGCGTGCGTGCGCGCGCATTGTGTAATTAGCATCAAGGACGCGTACGCGCGGGTTAGTTTGTGCCTTAGGCCCAATATTTGCACAGTCCAGGATTAACTCTCGGGTTTTTTGGCTGGGGTGGAATTTTTGCACCCACGCGCACGCGCCATATATGCGTGCGCGTGGATGGTCGAAAATGCCGAAGGGCGCGTGCGCGCACAGCGCGCACGTGCAGATTGGTGCTCTGTTTTTCAAAATTTTCTATGTTCTTGCACCAAATCAAGCCTTCCAAACCTCCAAACAGCTACCAAAACACCCTAAAACCTTATTTAACATATTATACTAGCAAATATACTCAACTCACTAAACTAAACATGAAATTCAACTAATTCTATTAATATGTACAAAAGAGAAAAAAAATGAAAAGAGTTTACCATGGTGGGGTGTCTCCCACCTAGCACTTTTGTTTATTGTCCTTAAGTTGGACTTATGGGGGCTCCTCTCAAGGTGGCTTGTGCTTGAAGCCATCCTTGAACATCCACCAACGCTTGCATTTCCAATGAGCTCCATTCTTCAAGTTCAATTCTCCCAAGCTTTGATGGAGTTCTTCATAGACTATGGGCTCCCAAAGTTGATCCTCATGTATGCCGGGATCCCATATCTTGTTTCTACACCCATCTTTGAGTTGATTATCATTATTTCATGTGAGTGGTAGACAAGGTGAACTCTCAATGAAGTGACCAAACAACATCCTAGACCCAAGCAATCTAGTTCTACACCAACCCTTGCTATTAAGCTTTGGGCATGCAACCATCATGAGCTTTGATTTACATTGACAACCACTAACCATCTCCCTTTTGCTCTTAAAGCCACAAATATTTCTAAGTTGACCATCCATTTCAAGCAAACCATATTCAAGGGGAATAATAAAGCTTAAGTATAAGGAATTTACCCACTTGAATGAAAGAATGGATGGTGGTGGTTTGGGGAGAGGTATCTCCAATGTGCTTGTAAGCTCTACTCCCTTGTGTTCTTCTTTGACTACCTCCACCTCTTGACAACTTTCTTCAATTTTAACGCTTTGTTCATCAATTTCATCTAACTCTTCTCCATCACTCAAATCATAAATGGGAGGTTGAGAGAAATCTACCTCCACATTACTTTCTATCTCATTGGGAGAAGGTTCGTCAAATTCAAAGGATTCACCACCAAGAAGGTTGGATGCATGATCTTCATCTCCAAGGGAACTCAATTTTTGCTCCATTTCTTCCAAGTCTTCATTCAAAAATTGTTTTGGAGGTTGTGCACTCCCCTCCTCAACATCAAATTTAATCTTCTTGGAGAGGTTCTCTTCAACTCTAGGTTCCCAAGGAGGTTCCGCATCTCCTAAGTCTTCAACCACTTCTTCCTCTTCTTCAATGATCATAGGCTCCTCCAATTATTCTAACACAAAATAACATCTCTCATTTTCCACCGGAGTTTCCAATCTCTCCTTCATGCTATACTTTTTCAATTAGTTATCCACATGTGACCATGGGAGTGCTTTGATTGCTCAAGCATTGGGAGGCTAAAATGCTTACTACCTTGGTCAAGGTAGCCACAAATTCTAGTGTCTCCTTTTGCATTTCTTCTTGACCTTGAAGTATAAGGCTAAGGATTTCATCCATCGAGGATTGGGGTAGATAAGAGGGTTCAATGTCTTGGAGAAAGGGTTCATAATAGGAAGGTGGTTCTTCTTGGTAAGGGTATGGTGGTGTGTATTGAGGTGGTTCTTGGGAGTAGTAATCTTGGAATGGTGGTTCCATGTAGGGCTCATATGGTTCAAAAGAAGGTTGGTATGGTGGATATGGGTCAAGGTCATATGGAGGTGTTTGGTGGAAGGGGGCTTGTGAATATGGTTGATGTTCATGTTGAGGATATGACTCATAAGCATATGGTAGTGGTTCTTGAAAGTCACAAAGAGATTCACCATAGCCATTGGATTGATATGCATCATAGAATAGCTCTTGTTCATAGTGCATTGGTGGAGGTTGTTGCCATGAAGATTGATCATATGCATATGGCTCCTCCCACCTTTGATTATGCCATCTTTGATACACATCCTCATTGTAGTCCTTATTTCCTACAACATAGTTAGAACCAAACTCATAGCCAAAGTGAGAATTCATAATGAAAAAAGAAAATAAGGACAAAAGCTAATAAGAAGTAATGAAACAAAATCCTAAAACTAGCAAAAAAACTAACAAGCAAGCCAAAAATCAAGCTACCCACAATATTCACATATATACAATAACCAATAACATAACACCATTGCAACTCCCCGGCAACGGCGCCATTTTGATGAGAGTACTTTTGTGTGGTCTAGAATTCACAATAAATTCTCGTTGCAAGTATAGTTTCTAAACCAATCAATAATCCTTTTATACAAAAATTTGTTTGTCACAAGTACAAACCCCTAAATTTATAAACCGAAGTATTGAACCTCGAGTCGTTCTCCCTAGGAATTACAATAAAGTATTCTTGTTATTGGTTATGAGTTATATTTTAGGGTTTTTGATGAGAAACATGAAAAGTAAATGGCAAGGAAATTCAAATAACAAAAGGCCTTGGCAGGTGGTTGATGAGCGGATAATTTATACGCTTTTTGGCATTGTTTTTAGTATGTTTTTAGTAGGATCTAGTTACTTTTAGGGATGTTTTCATTAGTTTTTATGTTAAATTCACATTTCTGGACTTTACTATGAGTTTGTGTGTTTTTCTGTGATTTCAGGTATTTTCTGGACTCACGTGCCAGGAATAGTTTGAGCCTGGACATCACAATTTCGTGCACCAAGTTTTTGGCGCCGTTGTCGGGGATTGTTCGAGTTTGGACAACTGACGGCTCATCTTGTTGCTCAGATTAGGTAATTTTCTTTTCGTTTTGTTTTCAAAAAAAAATCTTTCAAAAATATTTTCAAAAATCTCTCATCTGTTTTCGAAAAAAAATACAATATGTTTTCAAAAATTTTATTCAAGATTTTTAAGAATGAATTCTAGTGTTTCATGAAGCATGTGAAGCCTGGCTGGCTGTAAAGCCATGTCTAAATTCTTTTGGACTGAGGCTTCCAAACCATCAGAGGTAAGTTACATACTTGATAAATGATGAGCAGCAATTTGTTATCAAGAGCAATATACTCTGGTGTTAAATGCTGAAGCTTGGCTGGCCATTGGCCATGTCTAGTGTTTTGGACTGGAGCTTTCATTGAAAGCTTGGCTGGCTAGTGAGCCATGTCTAATTCCTGGACTGAAGCTTTAGACTAACATGGCAAGATTTCTGGAATTCATATTAAAAATTTTGGAATCCTTATTTTCCTTCTTTCTAAATAATTTTCGAAAAATATAAAATAAAAAATCCAAAAAAATTAGAAAATCATAAAAATAAAAAATATTTTTCTGTTTCTTGTTTGAGTCTTGAGTCATGTTATAAGTTTGGTGTCAATTGCATATGCATCTTGCATTTTTCGAAAATAAGTTGTTGTTTAAGAATGTTATATATGTTGGCTCTTGAAAGAATGATGAACATGAGACATGTTATTGATGATCTGAAAAATCATAAAAATGATTCTTGAAGCAAGAAAAAGCAGCAAAGAACAAAGCTTGCAGAGAAAAAAAAAGGGGCGAAAAAAAATAGAAAAAAAATAGAAAGAAAAAGAAAAAGCAAGCAGAAAAAGCCAATAACTCTTAAAACCAAAAGGCAAGGGCAAATAAAAAGGATCCCAAGGCTTTGAGCATCAGTGGATAGGAGGGCCTAAAGGAATAAAATCCTGGTCTAAGCGGCTAAACCAAGCTGTCCCTAACCATGTGCTTGTGGCGTGTAGGTGTCAAGTGAAAACTTGAGACTGAGCGGTTAAAGTCAAGGTCCAAAGCAAAAAAAAAAAAAAAAAAGAGAAGAGTGTGCTTAAGAACCCTGGACACCTCTAATTGGGGACTTTAGCAAAGCTGAGTCACAATCTGAAAGGGTTCACCCAATTATGTGCTTAAGAACCCTTGTGATGAGCGGATAATTTATACGCTTTTTGGCATTGTTTTTAGTATGTTTTTAGTAGGATCTAGTTACTTTTAGGGATGTTTTCATTAGTTTTTATGTTAAATTCACATTTCGGGACTTTACTATGAGTTTGTGTATTTTTCTGTGATTTCAGGTATTTTCTGGCTAAAATTGAGGGACTTGAGCAAAAATCTGATTCAGAGGTTGAAGAAGGACTGCTGATGCTGTTGGATTCTAACCTCTCTGCACTCAAAGTGGATTTTCTGGAGCTACAGAACTCGAAATGGTGCTCTTCTAATTGCGTTAGAAAGTAGACATCCAGGGCTTTCCAGCAATGTATAATAGTCCATACTTTGGCCAAGAATAGACGACGTAAACTGGCGTTCAACGCCAGCTCTCTACCCAAATCTGGCGTCCAGCGCCAGAAAAGGAGCCAAAACCAGAGTTGAACGCCCAAACTGGCACTAAAACTGGCGTTCAACCCCAAGGAGGACCTCTACACGTGCCACACTCAAGCTCAGCCCAAACACACACCAAGTGGGCCCCGGAAGTGGATTTATGCATCAATTACTTACTCATGTAAACCCTAGTGACTAGTTTATTATAAATAGGACCTTTTACTATTGTATTAGGCATCTTTGGTCTCAGTTGTAATCCATTGTTCACCTTAGGAGACTATTGATCACGTTTTAGGGGGCTGGCCATCTCGGCCATGCCTGGACCTTCACTTATGTATTTTCATACGGTAGAGTTTCTACACTCCATAGATTAAGGTGTGGAGCTCTGCTGTTCCTCAAAGATTAATGCAAGTACTACTATTTTCTATTCAATTCATTTTATTTCGCTTCTAAGATATCCATTCGCACCCAAGAACGTGATGAAGGTGATGATTATGTGTGACGCTCATCACCATCTCCCCTATGAACACGTGCCTGACAAACATTTCCATTCTACATGAAATAAGCTAGAATGAATATCTCTTAGATCTCTTAACCGGAATCTTCGTGGCGTAAGCTAGAATGATGGCGGCATTCAAGAGAATCCGAAAAGTCTAAACCTTGTCTGTGGTATTCCGAGTAGGATTCAATGATTGAATGACTGTGACGAGCTCCTAACTCGCGATTGTAGGGCGTTAGTGACAGACGCAAAAGGAGGGTGAATCCTATTCCAGCATGATCGAGGCTCACGTGCCAGGAATAGTTTGAGCCTGGACATCACAATTTCGTGCACCAGTGGTCAAGGATCTCTATCCTAATCACTAACCACAACATGAGAATTGGCAAGGATTAACCCCATTAAGTCATCCTCTAACTAGTAAAGGAAAGTCAAATGAGCTATGTCGATCCAAGTCTATAAGTCCTAGTTCTCCACCAAGTCAATTAGTGAGATCTAGAGTTAATGACTTCCAATCATCAATTACTTGGACATTAGTAACTCAAGATTTCCTAAGTTACCTTCCCAAGCCAAAAGGAACAAAATCTAACTCATATCTAGAAAAGGCATTTCAACAAACACATAGAAGGCAATAAAGGCAAACATTATTAATTGCAAGAATTAAAGAAATCTACAGCTACAAAAGTAAGAGATTAACAATAGAAAAGGAAAACAATTATGAACAACAAAGAACTTACCAATTGCATTGAAGAAGAAATGTAGATCTACAAAAGAAAGTTCATAAGCTACAACTAACAATGCAAAGGAATTATAAGAGAAGTAGAATGCTACAATTACAAGAGAACAATTAAGGATGAAAGAGGAAAATTAAGAGAGAAGAAGAAGAAGTAGATCTAGGTCTAAACCTAATCCTAATTCTAATCCTAGAGAGAAGTGAGAACTTCTCTCTCTAAAACTAACTTTCCCTCCAAAAATTGAACTAAACTAAACTAATGTGTGAAAGTAAGTTAATTCCCCTTCAATCCTTGGCTTAAATAGCATCAGAAATGAGTTGGATTGGGCCCACAAGGCTTCTAAAATCGCTGGCCACGAGTTGCATTAAGTGAATTGTGTGCAACCAACGGTGCGTACGCGTACCGTGCATGTGCGCGCCCCTATCTGCGGTGCAACTATGGCAAATCTTATATCATTTTGAAGCCCCGGATGTTAGCTTTCCAACGCAACTAGAACCGCATCATTTGGACCTCTGTAGCTCAAGTTATGGTTGATTAAGTGCGAAGAGGTTGGCTTGACAACTTTTACGATTCCTTCATTTCTTCATGAGTTCTCCATTTTTACATGCTTTTCCTTCATTCCCTTGATCCAATCTTTGCCTCCTAAACTTGAAATCACTTAACAAACATATCAAGTCATCTAATGGAATCAAGGTGAATTAAATTTAGCTATTCTAAGTCCTAAAAAGCATGTTTTCACTCTTAAGCACAATTAAAGGAGAAGTTATAAAACCATGCTATTTCATTGAATAAATGTGGAAAAAGATGATAAAACCCTCTAAATTCAACACAAGATAAACCCTACAAATGGGGTTTATCAGATGTCCGCATTCTTATACGGCGTTCTATTTTCCACATCAGAGTTGTGGTCGTTGTCAAGGTTGTCCGCCATGATGATGGAATGACTTCCAGGTTCCCTTGCAACGGCACCAATGTTCCGAGGGTTACCTTAAACTGAAGGTCGTTCTCGGATGAGATCTGCTATGGTGGCCAGAGCTGTCGTGTCTAACTTGTTGGATCTGGTGCTGCTGCTGATCCTTGATCACCGGAGGGTGGTGGTACCTGCAAGAGACTCTGATGCTTAAGTTAGCATGGGCTTTAAGCAGGTTTTTTGTGTAGAATCAGAGTATGAGTTATACCTGGGTGCTCCAGTGTATTTATAGTAGCGGGGAGTGACCTTTCTTCGACATAAGTTAGTTATCTTATCTTATCTCTTAGAGAAGTCATCTTATCATAGAGGGAACCGCCTTTATCTTTCTAGGCTTTGGCTGCCTTTAGATTGGGCTATGTCCCTTCGTTTGGGCCTGCTTGGGCTTCTTATAGCGATTTGGCCGAACTCTTTAAAGGAGAGGTCGGGGGACCTGAGCTGAGGAGGTCGGTCACTTTTTGTCTTCAATCAACCTGGGTCACACAGCTCGACCCATGGTATGAACAGCAAGTAACTTTCAACGCTACAGTAAAGGCGTGCAACGCCCTCCAATTCAAGAACAATTGCATGTAACGCCATTATAGGCGTTCAACACCTTCATGCAAGCTTCAAGTGGGCGTGTAACGCCTTCGAGCCCTGAAAGGCTCACCGAGTTGGCGTGCCATTCCAAGACTAGCATGCAACGCCTTCGAAACCATGTAAAGTTGGCGTGCAATGCCTCAAGGAACAAGAAGGAATGGCGTGTAATGCCACCTATGTAGTTACATGCCTTCGAAGCCCAACAAGTAATTTGAGTTAGCGTGTAACACCTTCAAGCCCTGGAAATAATACAGAGTTGGCGTGCCACATGAAACCCAAACGTGTAATGCCCCCAAGCCCAAGTGCCACGCACAATCCCAAGTGCAATGCCAATTGAAATCCAGTCTTTCAGGGGTGTACATTCGGTTAATATTGAGAAGATTTTGTTAAGTTAAGATTTGATTTTATTTTATTTTAATTAGAATTTAAATTATTCTTATTAATTATCTTATTCTTCTTTAAAGATAAGATAAGATTTAGTTTGAATTTGAATTTTAGGTAAACCTAGGATATAAATAAGTGAACGCAGTTCACAGAAAAAGAACGGAACCCTAGTTGCATCTTTTCATCTTTGTTTTTCATCTTTCTCCATGAGTCACTAATTCTTTTGTTAAGGGTTAGGAGCTCTATTTATGTTTTCATGGATTATTAATCTAAGTTTTATTTTATTTTGAGATTATGCATTGATCTATTTTTAAGATTGGATTTTCGTTCTTCATTCTTTAAGACTTAGAAGTATTGAAAAATATTCAAACTCTGTTTTGAATTTTGTTTATTACTTTGAAAAATGTAATATCGGAATTACAGCTTGAAAACTCTTTCTCATGACTTTTTGATTTGACTAGGAATAGTGTTTTAAAAAGTATGCGACGTTGTCTTTCTCTTAATTCTCAATTGTTTAGGGCTAGCTTAAATACGTGACATATAATTCGACCTAGAACTACTTTTGAATATTATTTAAAACTAAATCAGTATTGTGCTAAACCTCTATTCTTAATCGGTTGACCAAAGAATTGGTAATTGATTAATTAAAGATAAATTGAATTGCCAATGAATTAAAATTTAATTATTTTTTATTTATCGTGAAAAGATCTTGCATGCCTCAGAATAGATAAACACAAGGTTTAATCTTTCTGAAAAATAAACATCTCTGAAACCCTTGACATTCTTAATCATTATTTTCTCTCAATTAATTACACGTTCATCACTTCCTCCTTAAGCATTCAAGCATTCAAAGTTTTAAGCAAGACATGGTCTCTACCCTCATCAATTTAGGTTCAATCAATTTAATTAGCGATTCAATCCAATATTTGCTTACTCAATTCTTTAATTCTTGTGAGAACAATATCCACTCACCATATTATTACTTGAATGATCTGGTGCACTTACCAGTATTTGTGAGCACTAGTTTTTGCTCATCAGTTTATTACTAATATGACAATAAATAACTATATAGACATATATTATAAAATACTTTAGAAATTTCAGAATTAAAATTATAAAATTTTGTTAATTTTGAGAATAATAAATAATAATGAGAATAAAATTTTAATTTTTATGAATAAATTCATAAGATTTTTAATTTATGAAAGTCCATTAAAATTTAAATCTAAAATGTTACTATTTAAAATTAAAAATAATTGAATAAATATAAAAAAATAAGAGTTGATCCCATAAATTTAAAATAAAGTATGATACTTAATCTATTTAAGATATATTTTTTTTTTGTGGGTAATAATACGACTAATTTTTTTATAAAAATTTTGAAGGACAGGGACATGGCTCCCATTCAACTAAGCTCCGCCCTGACCATAAGTACATAATTTATCCATTCAAGTTTAATATTTAATTTCAAAGTACTAAAAGGAAATATTTTATTATTCAAGTGGGTCTTGTTTGGTTTGTGTTGGTTCATGGCTTCATGCATTGTGTATGTGGGTTTGGGAAAGGGTTTTGTTGCGGAATGGTGGCTTGTGCTTTCGGATGGTGGCAGGAGGATGACGCAAGCGTTCGTTACACGTGCGGATGGATCTTGACCGCACACGTGTATGGAGGAGGATGCATCTGTTTGCTGGTAATTCGTGTGGGTTTGTTGAGGATTTCGAGGTTGTACCTTCTTTGTCACCATGTCCATCAGAGTGAGTGAGCGAGTAACAAAAGCTGTCAGGTTTTGTCTTTGTAACGATTCCAAAGGGTCATGGCTCCTGTTAGGGATGGCAACGGATTTTTATGTGGCGGACACTCCTTTGTCGTTCTTTGTTTTCATAATTTCATTTAGTAAAACTTTTTTTTGTTTTATTTTTATTTTGGGTCTCTATTTATTTTTTTGTGTGTGAGNTAAAACAGGTACCTCAGTCCCATACTCCCATCCCTATTTATTTGTGGAGACAAACTTCGTTTCTGTGAGAATTTTGCGTACCTCCATTAGTCTTTCCATCACAATAATTTTCACAAATACAAAATTCACAATAATCCCCACGAATACAAATTTTTTTTACCATCCTAACCCCTGCCCTCGTTCTCTCTTTTCATTATCTTTCTTTCAATTCATGTGCACAATATATAATTTGTGTGTGAAAATAGTGAGAGATTTTTAATTCGTATATGATTTCGTGTATTTTTTTTATAAATTACAAAGAAAATTAATTTTTAAAATAAATAAAAAATGCATTATTTTCATAATTCATTTTTTTGAGATTTTATAAAGTTCGCCTAATAGATAGGTGAACTTTTGCAATATATACAAACTTCATCCATCACAGCGACAAATTTTTTTAGTTGCATAAAGTTGGCTCATGGGTCTGTTAAATTTGTTTATATTTTGGTACGATTTGGATCGTATTAATATATTTTCATCTTTTCAATTAATCTAATTTTATTCACATAATTTAAAATTATAAAATTTTTAATTTAAAAATTAAACAAATATAATTTAAATTAACAATTTAATTTAATTTGATAAAAATAAATATAGTCATATTATTGTACTTATATGATTAATTGTGTTTATTCAATTTTAAAAAAATTAACTGTTTAAAATCATTAATTTTAAATTAAAAAGTAAATGTATTCTTATTTTTTTAAAACAAATATGACAAGCAAAACATATTTTTTAATTTAAAATTAACAGTCTTAAGTAGATAATTTTCTTAAAATCGAATAAATATAATTAATCATATGAATACAACAATATGACTATGTTTATTTTTATCAAATTAAATTAAGAATAAAGTTCTACAACTAAGCAAAATACTTAACCAAGTCCAACCAAGTTGTTATAATCATTTTTCACATAACGCGCTTCTTCCTTTCACTACAAGAAAATAAGCTTTCTGCCACGCTTTTAAAACGTGCCAAAAAGTGCTAAAAAAACGTGCCGATAGCTTTTCGCCACGCTTTTTGAGCTATCGGCACGCTTTTGAAAGGGTCACATCCGCTAGCGTGCCGATTGCTCTATCGTCACGCTTTTGTGGATCTATCGGCACGCTTTCTTTTTTGCCACGCTTAAAAGCGTGGCCATAGGTGTTAATCTATCGGTACGCTTTAAAAACGTACCGGAAAGTTCACATATCGCCACGCTTTTGAAACGTGCCAAGAAAGTTGGTTTTGGCTACGCTTTGAAAGCGTGCCGATAGAGCACATACAGCTACACTTTTAAAAGCGTGACTTTCCCACTAAAGCCTTTTGCCACGCTTTCAAAGCGTGGCCTATTCCTTTGTCAAATTAAAAAAGAAGGAGAAAATTATAATGCATAATAATAATTAAAAAATTACAATTCTATAATAATAATTAAAAAGAGAAAATTAGAAGGCATAAGAATTGATTTTTTATTGATTTACATGAATTATTTACATGCTATAATAATAATTTAAATTAAAACTGTAATGTTCCCAAAGATATGAAGGATGGAAAACCAAAAAGTGATATACAACAGAACTATGATTAACAAAAAGTTGATGTGGGAAGAACTCCTGCTACCATTTGCTTTAAAACTCCTCGTCTTCACTGGCCGCAGCTTCTTCCTTATCATATTTTTCATCAGCCCTCTTCATGCTCTCCTTCTCCTTCACCCTTTTCTCCTCTTGCTTCAGCAGCATTATAACTTTCCATAGCCTTCTCATATTCTGCTTTAAGCTTAGCAACTTTATCGGAATAAGGCTTCTTTTCCTGAACCAAACATCAAGACACTTGAATCAACATCACATTAACAAACACATCATAAGAGAAAGATAAGCTTTATAGACTTACACATTATATATTGTACTTTTATCATTTACTATTTCAATTTTCATTTTCACGTGCAGAAAATAGAATTTTAAACATTACCATTAGTTACATTCAAAACACCAGCAGCACTTGTGTTAAGTACTAGCTGCAGAAGAGGTCCAATCACCATTGCTGGGTTAATTGTTTTCTTTTTTTTTTTTTTTGCAAATTTCCAAACAGCATCTTCAGCCAATGTCTTTGAAAGCACATACCAGTACCATGACTGAAAAAAAAAAGGAAAATGGGAAACAAAATTGGTGGTACCAAAGTCTCAAATTTACAAGGGATTGAGCTTATTAATAAGAATCAAAATTAAATCAGCAACACATAAAGCTAATTCCACTCC
The DNA here is from genome assembly GCF_000816755.2 of Arachis ipaensis. Classification (NCBI taxonomy): domain Eukaryota; kingdom Viridiplantae; phylum Streptophyta; class Magnoliopsida; order Fabales; family Fabaceae; genus Arachis; species Arachis ipaensis. The sequence continues at coordinate 105,318,826 of NC_029790.2, read as the reverse complement.
TACTAATTTGGCATAATTAGGCGAATATGATAACAATTGTAGGGACATAGCACATACCTTTGACTCCTTACAAAGTCAACCCATAAACACTTCACTCCCAAAATATTTTAATGTGAAACGTCTAGAATTAACACCTAGTATTTCTCCAACAACCAAATTAATCTATAGAATTAAGAGCTATATAGTTATATATACTACAAACAAGCCAATTACAACTGTTTCTCAATCAGATAAGAATTACTAAGATTAAATTTAATCACAAAATAGTAGTGTGAGTCACATATTGAGACAATTATAATTCGTTATTAATAGTGTCTAATGAACAATTCAATTACTAGGTGGAGTAATAATTATTAAGATAGTACCTTTCGTTACCTAACTTTTCATAATATACTATCAGAAATCAATGCTGCCAGACCCCAAATCTCATCTGGTTCAAGCCACCGTTAGCGTTTATGAGGATATAGCCGTTGGTCTTTGCATCTAGCCCTGCTGAAAAAGAAAGAAAAAGGAAGAGTGAGAAGAGAGAAATCACAGAATAACCCACTGCATAATACAAGATAGGAGGGTACTTGAGTCATACTCTTATGATTTCTTGGCAGTTCTATGCATTGAGTGAAATTGTCACTGTTGGGTTTAGACCAGATGCCTGACTCCTGAATGAAAATGCAAACTTTATAAATGAAAAGAATAGACATCTCTAAACACAACATATACTACAGAGGGGATTTAAGACTTACTTCGGCCATGGAAATCTCGCTACCAATTACTCCTGTGTCTACCATCTTTAGAGTTCGTTCAGCATCACTTTCTCCATCCCTATAACCATAATCAATGGAGCTTTGGTCCATTATTAATCTAGAAACGGAGCCAGATAGTTCCTGATAAAAGGGTAAAATAATTTGCTTAGTAATATAACTTATCCTAACACCACACCATCCTCAGATGGATAAAAATTGAAGTGATTTAAGGAGACTCAAATCAGATCATGAATTATCAACTATATAGTTCTTAATCCGCCCTAGTGTGAGTTCTGCAACTCACTTATTAAAGTTGGTAAACTAGTATGGTAGACACTGTATACAACATTGATGATAAAATAATCTGCAACAATTTAGAAAGTGAAGCATTTCTAACAAAGTAGCTACTGTCCAAAACCAAAAGTATCCAGTTTCTCTAACAGAAAGGATAATTCCACAAACAACCAAAAAAATTACAAACACTGCAAAAATGAATCAAATAGAACATGTTCATAAAACATAGCGTCTTCGCTCGCTGATGAGCGGATAATTTATACGCTTTTTGGCATTATTTTTAGTATGTTTTTAGTAGGATCTAGTTACTTTTAGGGATGTTTTTATTAGTTTTTATGTTAAATTCACATTTCTAGACTTTACTCTGAGTTTGTGTATTTTTCTGTGATTTCAGGTATTTTCTGGCTGAAATTGAGGGACTTGAGCAAAAATCAGATTCAGAGGTTGAAGAAGGACTGCTGATGCTGTTGGATTCTGACCTTCCTGCACTCAAAGTAGATTTTTTGGAGCTACAGAACTCAAAATGGCGCGCTTCCAATTGCGTTGGAAAGTAGATATCCAGGGCTTTCCAGCAATATATAATAGTCCATACTTTGGCCGAGTTTAGATGACGTAAAAGGGCGTTGAACGCCAGTTCTATGCTGCTATCTGGAGTTAAACGCCAGAAACACGTCACAAGCCAGAGTTGAACGCCAGAAATACGTTACAAACTGGCGTTCAACTCCAAGATTGACCTCTACACGTGTAACATTCAAGCTCAGCCCAAGCACACACCAAGTGAGCCCCGAAAGTGAATTTATGCATCAATTACTTACTTCTGTAAACCCTAGTAACTAGTTTAGTATAAATAGGACTTTTTACTATTGTATTAGAGATGAACTTCAAACTCGCGAGTACTGGGCGTAGTGACTGACGCAAAAGGAGGGTGAATCCTATTCCAGTATGATCGAGAACCTCAGATGATTAGCCGTGCTGTGACAGAGCATTTGGACCATTTTCACAAGAGGATGGGATGCAGCCATTGACAAGGGTGATGCCTCCAGACGATTAGCCATGCAGTGGCAGCGCATCGGACCATTTTCCAGAGAGGATAAAAAGTAGCCATTGACAACGGTGATGTCCTTACATAAAGCCAGCCATGGA